>NC_081557.1:47459757-47759757 GCF_022355385.1 Mustela nigripes | reverse complement strand
AATAAATAAATAAATCTTAAAAACAAAACTAGAGAGGGGCACCTGGGTGGCGAATCATGATTCCATGGTTCTGGGATCCAGCCCCTGCTGTAGGGCTCCCTGTGCAGCAGACAACCTTGGTCTCCCTCTCCCACCGCCACTCCCCCTGCTTGTGCTCGCATTCTCTCTCTCGCAGATAAATAAATTAAAACAAAACAAAACAAAACACAAAAATCTAGACAGGGTAGTATAATGAACCTGTATGTGTCTGTTACTCCCCGTCTATAATAATGTACTCAACGCCAATTTTATTTGACAGAGAAAGAGCAGGAGAGCATAGCTGGGGGAGTGACAGAGGGAGAAGCAGACTCCCCACTGAGCAGGGAGTCGAATGTGGGACTTGATCTCAGGACCCTGGGATTACAACTGGAGACGAAGGCAGTTGCTTAACCAACTGAGCCACCCAGGCCCCCCTCAAGGCCAGTTTTTTTAATCCTATTTTATCTTTACCTTTCCATCTGTTTGGATTATTTTGAAGCACATTCTAGGCATATTATTTCATTCACAAACATTATTGTGTATTTCTAAAAGAACTGTATTTGAAAACATAACTGAAATACCATTATCACACCTAAAAATATAACAGTAATCCTTTAGTATCATCAACTAGTCAATGTTTAAGTTAATTTATTCATATCAGTGTCCATTGAAGCTCTGTACATTGGTTGATCTAAATCTTTTTTTTTTTTAGTTTAATATAGTTCCATTTCATTATATTTGGTTTTGTTGCCCTTGCCTGAGGAGATAGATACAAAAAAAAAAAAAGTTGTTTAGACCAGTGTCTAAGATATGCCTATGTATTCTTTTTTTTTTTAACATTTTAAATCATTTTTATTAACATATAATATATTATTTGCCCCAGGGGCACAAGTCTGTGAATCATCAGGCTTATACATGTCACAGCACTCACCATAGCACATACCCTTCTCAATGTCCATAGCCCAACCACGCAATCCCTACTCCCCACCCCCCCTCCCCACCCCCCAGCAACCCTCAGTTTGTTTTGTGAGATTAAGAGTATCCTATGGTTTGTTTCCTTCCTGATCCCATCTTGTTTCCTTTTTTACTTTTTAACCTCTCACAACCCTCCTCCCTGTCTCTCAAATTCCTCATATCAGAGAGAGCATATGAAAATTGTCTTTCCCTGACTGGTTTATTTCATTCAGCATAATACCCTCTAGTTCTGTCCACGTCATTGCAAAAGGCAAGATTTCATGGTTTTTGATGGCTGCATAGTATTCCATTGTGTGTTTGTGTGTGTGTGATCACATCTTCTTTATCCATTCATCCCTTGATCCATCGATGGACATCTAGGTTCTTCCCATTGTTTGGCTATTATGGACATTGCTGCTATAAACATTCCAGTGTATGTACCCCTTCAGTTCACTACATTTGTATCCTTAGGGTAAATACTCAGTAGTGCGATTTCTGGATCCTAGGGTAGCTCTGTTTTCAACTTTTTGAGGAGCCTCCATACTGTTTTCCAGAGTATGCCTATGTATTCTTCTAGGAATTTTATGGGTTCTGATCTTATATTTAAGTTTTAAATCCATTTTGAAATTATTATTATTATTATTATTTTTTAAAGATTTTATTTATTTATTTGTCAGAGAGAGATTACAAGTAGGCAGAGAGGCAGGCAGAGAGAGAAAGGAGGAAGCAGGCTCCCTGCTGAGCAGAGAGCCTGATGTGGGACTCGATCCCAGGACCCTGAGATCATGACCTGAGCCGAAGGCAGAGACTCAACCCACTGAGCCACCCAGGCGCCCCTTGAAATTATTTTTGTGTAGGGTGTGAGAAAGTAGTCCAGTTTCATTCTTTTCTGTATATTTGTTCAGTTTTCCTAACACCACTTATTGGAAAGATTTTTCCCTGTTTTACGTCCTTGCCTCCTTTGTTAAAGATTAAATAACAATATAAATGTAGGTTTAATTCTGGACTGTTCTTTTTTTTTTCCCCAAAGATTTTGTTTATTTATTTGACAGAGAGAGAGAGGGATCACAAGTAGGCAGAGCGGTAGGCAGAGGGAGAGGGAGAAACAGGATCTCTGCTGAGAAGAGAGCCCTATGTGGGGCTCAATCCCAGGACCCTGGGATCACAACCTGGGCGGAAGGCAGATATTTAAATGACCGAGTCACCCAGGTGCCTATGGACTATTATTGTATTCCATTGATCTATGTGTTTGTTTTTGTGCCAGTACAATACTGTTTTGATTATTATTGTTTTGTAATATAGTTTGAAATCAGGGAACAAGATAGTTTAGTATAGTTTGAAATCAGGGAACCTCCAGCTTTGTTGTTCCTCCTTTTTTTTTTTTTTTAAGATTTTATTCATTTATTTGAGAGAGAGAGAGAGAATGAGAGAGAAAAAGCATGATGGGTAAAGGGGCGAGGTCCGACAGAGAAGCAGACTCCCCGCTGAGCAGGGAGCCTGATGTGGTACTCAATCCCAGGATTCCAAGATCATGACCTGAGCAGAAGGCAGTTGCTTAACCAACTGAGCCACCCAGGCGCCCGTGTTATTCTTTCTTAAGATTATTTGGCTATTTGGGATCTTTTGTGGTTCCATGCAAATTTTAGAAATATTTGTTCTAGTTCTGTGAAAAATGCCACTGGTATTCTGATGGGTTTGCACTGAATCTGTGGATTGCTTTGGGTAGTACGGACATTTTAACAATATTAATTCTTCCAATCCATGAGCATTAAATATCGTTCATTTATTTGCGTCTTTTTTAGTTTCTTTCATCAGTGTCTCCTAGTTTTCCATTTTATCAGTGTCTAACAGTTTTAATATCTTTCATCTGTGTCTTACTATATAGGTCTTTTACCCCCTTGGTAAGTTTATTTATAAATTTATTCCTAGGTATTTTATTATTTTTGATGCAATTATAAATGGGATTATTTTCTTATTTTTTTCCCTAATAGTTCATTAATAGTATATAAAAATGCAACAGATTTCTGCATATTAATTTTGTATCCTACAACTTTACTGAATTACTTATTAGTTCTAATAGTTTTCTGGTTGAGTCTTTAGGGTTTTCTATATATAGTATTATGTCATCTGCAAATAGTGACAGCTTTACTTCTTTTCCAGTTTGGATGTCTTTTATTTATTTTTTCTGGTTGATCTAAATCTTGAGTTTCTTCTAATCCATAATTTCCTCCCCTCTCTCTTTTTTTCCTTTTTCCTTGCAATTCTGTGTTGGAGAAACTGGGTTATTTGTCCAGAAGAGTTTCCCAGTTTCTGGATTTTGCTGATTATTCTCTATGGTGGCATTGAACATGTTTCTATATTCCCTGCATTGTACTATAAATTGGTAGTTGGATCTTGAGGCTTCATCAGATTCAGGTTTAATAATTTTCGTTTTTTTAAGATTTTATTTATTTATTTGAGAGAGAGAAAAGAGAGAGAATGAGTGGAGAGGAGGGGCAGAGGGGAAAGCAGATTCTTGGCTGAGTAGGAATGTGTCTGGACTTGATCCCAGGACTCCGAGGTCATGACCACAGCTGAACGCAGACGCTTAACTGACTGAGCCACTGAGGTGTGCTGCTTTTCTTTTTTTTTGAAATGATGTCCAACTATATCTAGTTTTCTCTCTTTTTATAATGTTTAGAATGATAAGTAGGTTCAGATATTGTCAATTTGATCTATTTGTTAAAATATTTCCCATCAGCTTTTTATAAAAATTTTTTATTTTATGTTTTTAAAAAGATTTTATTTATTTATTTATTTGACAGAGAAAGAGATCACAAGTAGGTAGAAAGGCAGCCAGAGAGAGAGGGTGAAGCAGGCCCCCTGCCAAGCAGAGAACTCCTGATGTCATGACCCCAGCGGAAGGCAGAGGCTTAACCCACTGAGCCACCTAGGCACCCCTCCCATCAGCTTTTTGCCTGATGATTTTAGGAGCCACTGATGTTTGCTACCTAGATCCATTATTTCATTAGAGATCTAATTAGATATTGAGAGTCCTAATAAATAGATTTAATTTGAACTGCATTTGAAAGAGAGGGTTACACTGTTCTAAAATAAAGTTCGGAGACTATTAGATTGTATAGCTAGCTGCTCTCTAAGAGCACCAATAACTACAGGAATCAGGAACTCTTTTTTTTTTTTTTAATATTTTATTTGTTTATTTGACAGCTAGAGAGAGAGCACAAGTAAGCAGAGTGGCAGGGAGATGGGGAGAGAGAGAAGCAGGCTCTCTACTGAGAGCCTGATGTGGGGCTTGATCCCAGGACCCTGGAATCATGACCCGAGCCGAAGGCAGCTGCTTAACCAACTGAGCCACCCGGGCGCCCCAGGAATCAGGAACTCTTAAGTGGGGACAGTGACTATAACTTGTAGTACTTTTTAAACCTTCTTTACTTCCTCATGTGTACTGTTTTTGGCCTACATTCCTAACCAATGCAGCAGTTAAAGCCTTACATTACAACAAAAAGGGCCCATATGTTTTAACTTTTACAGAGCAGAGTGGATGGACTGTGTTAGTCTAGAGCCAGGCTTGGGGGAGGAAGCCTTAGGGGTGGAATGAAAGTTCTGCTTTAATGAACAAAGGAAGTGGTTAAGTCTCTGGGGCCTATGCAACTTCTAGAAGAGCCTGCAAAGTGACCTTGACAGCATCTAAAACTAGATACTTCCAGTTAAGAACAGGAGGACTGATCCCTTATCCTTATTCTCTAGCATAAGGGGACTTTTGCAGGGACCTCTTAGCAATAGCTTTGGTTGATGCTTGGCTGGAATACCTTAGGTCAATCTGGCCAAGAGAAGAGCTTCTGTGGAGCACTTGGTGTTCTCTAGCCTTTGCAGAGGTCACTGGCAGACAGGCAGGGGAGCAAGGCCTTAATTAGCTAGGGACTGCTGGAGCAAAGCTGTTTGGGACTCTGCCGTGGGACTGGCTCCTTCTGCCGTGGGACTGGCTCCTTCTCCTAGTGACAGTGCAAATACTCCCTCCTTTTACAGCTTTCAGGTCTCTGAGAGATGGCCCTTCTTTGTGAGCTTCAAAACACTTCTGTGTAGTACTGTTCAAGGCTGATTTTAAAAGCTGGTGTGATGGAATGACAAAAATCCTTTCCTTCTGTGCAGTGCTTTTTCAACCACACGTTTTTATTTCATTTGTTCTGAACCAGTAGTCTGTGAGTTGTAGATGAAGAAATTGAAGCCCAGAAAGTAGTACTTAATTAAGATTATAGCTAATTATACTCTGGATTCCCAGAGTAGAGGTCTTCCTACCAATATTTGAAAGACAAGGGGGAAGGAGGAGGATGGCAAATAGAATCGGGTAACTTTTATGTGCCAGGCACTGTGTAAGGCACTTAGCTTAGTTTTCTCACAATGTTATATGGTAAGAAAATTGTACTACTCTGAGCCCCAGAGTGGTTAAGTAACTTAGCCAAGATTATAGCTGAGCAGTGGCAGTGCTTGGATTCATCTATAAGTCTGTTTGACTTTAGAGCCTATGTCTTTCTATCACTATACTATATTCCTTGACAGTTGTTTTTCTGAGAAATGCTTACTGAAGCTGCAGATGTGATGCTGGGTATAAAGGTTACAAAAAAGTGTAAGATTCAGTGATCTCTGCCCTCGTGGAACTCGTAATTTTGGTGATGATTGACTGCTACATTAGAGGGAATGGGGACAAGAAGTAGATAGAGGGATAGGAGGCAGTGGGAGCCCAATCTTTCATGATAGAGGATTTGTGAGATGAGGCTTCCCACAGAAGTAAGTACCTCAGCTAGTCTAGCGATGAAGCGCATAGGCTCTGGGGTCAGTCTACTTAGGTCCCATCACTTGCTAGTAATACTTTGGGCAAGTTACTTCACCTCTCTGTGCCTACTTCCTTATCTACAATGTGGAGATAATCATATTATCTACTTCTAAGCGCTGTTGTGACGATTAAGATGAGATAATTCATGTTGAACATTTAGCAGATTGCCTGACAGCTCTCATTAATTGTCAACCAGTGTAATTATCATTGTCTAACCTGTGTTTTTCCCGTATGCAGAGCAAGTTGAGACAAATGAAGGCAGGTTCTCTTAGGATCTCTTACTATCAATAAACTGGGAGTTTATTTAAGCGATTTCAAAATATTCCATTGAGGCCTAAGATTCTGTCAAAATAAAAACTGACACCTAATTGTTTCCAGGAGGGCAGCTCTTTGTATCTGGTGGCAGCCAAATGGGGAATGTCCCCATTCCCTCTATCATAGCAATGAGCAGTACCAAATTATGAGTTCAGTGAGTGCAAAGATTACTTAATCTTACACTTCCTTATATCTCTTGTACCTAGGATTGCATCTTCAGCTCAGTAAAGATTTCTTAGAATAAACAACTGTCAAGGAATATAGTATAATGATAGAAAGATACAGGCTTTAAAGTTAGCAGGCAGATCTGAATCCAGGTTGACTTTCTCCCACGCTTATTGTGCTCAAGAAAGTAATGTAATTTTAGTAGTCCAAGTCCAGTTCCTATTTAGTGTCCCGTCCATTTGGGGAATTGTGGAATAATAGTACCTTTATACATTTGTACACTGCATTCTTTTAAAATAAGTTCTTTAAAAGTAAATTAAAAAATAAAATCAGTGTTCTTCAGAATATCACTCTCATATGAAAAGACAATAGGTATTACTCTAAGAGACATTTAAGGTCAGATTTGGAAAGTCTAGGAGCCTTTAATATGATAAGGAAAGGTATCTAGGGTTTCCTTTTTTTTTTTTTTTTTTTTTTTAAGCTTGAACTCATGACCCTGAGATCAAGAGTCCCATGCTCTGGACTGAGCCAGCCAGGTGCCTCTCCTATTTTTTTTTGTTTGTTTGTTTGTTTGTTTTTGGATTACGAAATTCCACCCTTCTCCCTGCTCCCTATCCCCAAACTCCAAATAAACCCATGTATTGACATTACATAAGACACTCGTGATTCACAGAACCCAGTTAGGTAAATGAGCACAAAGTGGCTTCCTGCTTTTCTGTTAGTAAAGTTTGGAAGAGTTGAATGGCAACCTGTCCTTTGGTTGGCAAGGTAACTCCAGGACTCCCTTTCTTTTCACAGACTGGGTTGTTGCTATAGAAGCTGGAGATCTTGGTTAATCCACCAATTCCTGTTTATGTCCCAGAATCAATGGCAGGAGATTGAGCTAATTGAGCATCTATAGTTGGCTTAGTCTTTTGCTTCTGGAGGAGAAGATAAATGCCATGCTTTGAGGGAACAACACTCAGTTCAATCAGAGAACTGTCTGTCTTCTCTCTTGTGAATTGCAGCTGGCCCAGAAGTGGGTTGCAGGTGGATTGCATTCGTAATTTCAGTCTTATAGAGTTGTGCGTTTCAATCCTCACTCTGCCTTGACTGAGGTACTTTATTTTCTTAATCCTAGTTTTCTTATTTTATACACACACACACACACATATTTATATTATTATTATTATTGTTATTTTTTAGAGAGAGAGAGTGCATGAGCACAAGTGAGGGGTGTAATGGCAGAGGGAGAGGAAGAGCGAGAATCCCAAGAAGATTCCACACCCAGCGCAGAGCCTCACGCGGCACTTGATCTCATGACACTGAGATCATGACCTGAGCCAAAATCAAGAGTCAGATATTCAACCAACTGAGCTACCTAGGTGCCCCGTTTTCTTATTTAAAGATGAAGAGGTTGGGTTAGATTAATTGCATTCAGTAAATAGTTATTAAACTTTTCCTATTACCCAATCACTGTTCGAGGATAATAAGGACGTAGTGATGGAAAACCAGATACTGCCTCATGGACCTTCATCTAACAGAGATGGTTAGAAGATAAGATTGAGAAAGTATATCTTACAGATTAAGACTTTAGTGGTTGAGGATCACTGTAGTCTAGCAGGCTTCCTGGAGATGGTGTGACTTAGTCTCGAAAACTCTGTTTAACCTTTATCTACTGCAAAAGTTCAGGGAGGCATTTTGGATTGTAAAAATAACCTGGATGCAAGTAGGAGTGAGCAAGGAGGGTGTAGTGCTGGGGTCAAGGTATTATCCTATGTTGCTCTTAGGTGTGGCAAACCCCCCAGGGGCACTCTGATGAGGGGATGTTTTCTGGGCAGCTGTAGGTAGCGCTGCCAGAGAGAATTTGCAGCTAAGAACAGAGGGAGGGGCTGGTGGATGGGGCATTGATATTGTGGGTAGAGGCAAAGAATCATTAAGTGATGAAGTCAGAAGGTAAAAGGATTGGGAGCTGGTGAGTTGTGGCATGTGAAATGGGTTAGGGCAACAGTTCTCATCTCAGGTTTTAAATGACGGAGGGACTTGAAACCTGAAGATGTTTATGTATAATTTACTGAGTTCTTACCATGAGGCAGGCACAGTCATTAACATTTTTAATGGTAAGCTGATTTAATTTTTTATCATTTATTCTGATTTTTAGGGTATTTAACCTTTATACTAATCCTAAGAGGGTAGGTACTATTATTTTCTTATTTTACAGGTGAAGAAACAGAGACCCAGAGATCTTAAATAACTTGCTCAGACTCACATGGTTAATGAGTGGTGGAGTTAGGATTCAGGCCTGGATGATACATTTTAGGGTTTTTGCTCTTAATCACCATGCTGTGCAGTTTTAGGCAGTGAGAAGCCATCATAGATTTCTGGCTAGTGAAGGAACTTTTTGCCAGAATGTGGTGAAGGGCAGTGTCCCAAGGAGGGGTGGAATTGAAGGCAGGAAGACTAGCCACAGGCTGTTGTAGTACTCATCTCACTTACTTTTGAAGGTATGTAAAGGTCTTAACATGTCTTCCTGACATGGATCTGGCAGTGGCCAGCCCTACTTGTAATTAGCCCATTTTAGAAATCATTTTCCAAAGAATTTTAGTCTACAGGAAGTTCTCTGGTCCCTATGGAACAGGCTGTTCCAGGTACAAGGGCCCCAGGAATCAGGTCAGGACACCTCCTCTGGGGTCAGAGTCCAAGCAGCATCTGGAAGCATTTGCAAGAGGGGAAGTATTAAGACTTCCTGCCACCATTAGAGTTTGCTATCCTGATGTGGGGGCAGTATCTCTATCATGGTTGGTTGCCTGGCTGCTCATCTTGAGAGACTGGCAAGTGGGTTGGGTTACAAGGTGTGACGGACATAAGCTGTGTCCTTGAGCAATCCGCACATGACTGAGAAGATAAGCACACAGGCACATACACTCAATATAGTGTCACAAATGCTACAGTAGAGGAACATAGATGTACTAGGAGAAAGGAAGGAGAGAGACCATTAGAAATAGGTGGCTCATTCAGTTAAGGGTCTGCCTTTGGCTCAATCCTGGGATCTAGCCTACATCAGGCTCTGTGCTCAGTGGGTAGTCTGCTTCTCCCTCTGCCCTTCACCCTGCTTGTGCTCTCTCTTTTACTTTCTCACTCTCTCTAAAAAAAAAAAAAAAAAAAAAAAAAAGAGTAATAGGTGAAATCACCTGAATAAAATCCATAAAGTGGGGGAAGAAGGAGGTTGAAGATAGGGCCCAGGGGAACTCTGATATGTGTAGATGGAAAAGCTAGGGAAGGAGTCTGAGGAGGAACAATCCGGTAGGAGAAAGCACTGTCTGGGAAGCCAGGGATGGGAAGAGTTTCTAAAAGAAAGTGTCCAAGTGTCTATTGAAGAGAGAACAAGGCGGGTGAGCCCTGAACTGAAGTGGTTGAGTCATTGGTGACCTGGTGAGGGCAGTTTCAGTAGATGGGTGGGGATGGAAGCTAGACTGCTGGGGGTGAGGGAGGGAGCAGGAGGTGAGGATACAGAGGGAGCAAGTGTAGACTTCTCTTTTGAGAAAAAGAGTGGTAAGGGAAGGAAGGAAGAAAGAAGGTATTTTGAAGGGGGACCAGGGAAGGCAGGTTCAAAGATTGTGTTTTCTCAGAGTTGGCGAAGTGGAGTGGGGAGCTGAGCTGGTCTAGATAGAGGGAGGAGAGAGGGAGAAATGTAACCAATGGAGATGCCAAGTCTCTCTCAGAGCTTCCTATTCCTTTTGGAGCCACCCAACACCGTGACAAGAAGGAGTATGGGGTAGATAAGAGAGACCTGGACATTAAGTATAATTAATGATCGCACCTATATTGAGTAACCTCTGCATGCTAGGCATTTTTCTAGATACATGGAACACTATTCTAATGCTCACCACATAAATAAGTACAGTATAGTGGCCATTTTTCAAGCAGAGAGGTACGAAATATTCAGCCAGTTAGAGGTAGAGACTGCGTTTCCGCTGAGGTCTGTGAGCCCTCAACGTGTGCTCTCTCCACACCACTGTGTTGTTTTTCCCTTTGGAAGCTCAGTCATTGAAAGGGGGTGAGGATGGGTGGATGGCCCAGAGAGATAAAGGTAGAGTTCATGACTGGCCCTACGTTGGAGGGAATGTGACTTCATCTCTGGGGTGAAGGAGAAAGGCCTTGCTCTGTTTTCTCTCTGCTTAGCCGGTGGCTTTCACTTTATTTATCTCTGGCTTTCTGTAATTTCCTACCAGCACCTCTGAGGCCCCAGCTGCCGCCTGTTATTGATGACTTACAGAGCAAAAAGGGATCAGTTTCTTTTTTTAAAAAATACTTATTATTTGAGAGAGAGATTGAGAGAATGAGTGAGAGGAGGGGCAAAGGGAGGAGCAGGACTCGAGCCCAGGACCCAAGGATTTTGACCTGAGCCGAAGGCAGAAGCTTAACCGACTGAGCCACCCAGGCGCCCAAAAAGGATCAATTTCTAAGCCAAGCTATTCTTTTTGACAACTTACCTGTGAGGACTTGCTGAGCTCTACAGTGCCACTCTCTTTGGCACAGGGCACGTGGTAATAAGCTTCTTGATAAATGTTTTTATTTGAATGAAATAATTTTGGATCAGTGGAAAGAGCAAAACACTGAAAATTAGAAGACATGATTTCAAGTCTAAGTGAGCAGATATGTTACTCAGGCAGGTCACTTCCCCTTGCCTATTTATTTGACATAAGGTGGGGGCTGTGTTTCACTCATCCCTGTACCCACATACCTGGCTCATGGCCTGATTGAACAGGTGTCCTGAGTAAGTTATTATGGAGTAATTTAATCTGCTCATCTGTTAAATGAGGGAACTGGACCTTTTGATTTCTAAAAGTCATCCAGTTTTGGGGGTGCCTGGGTGGCTCAGTGGGTTAAAGCCTCTGCCTTCGGCTTGGGTCATGATCCTGGGGCCCTGGGATTGAGCCCCACATCAGGTTCTCTGCTTGGCGGGAAGCCTGCTCCCCCCACCCCCCGCCTGCCTCTCTTCCTACTCGTGATTTCTGTCTGTCAAAAAAAAAAAAAAAAAAGTCATCCAGATCTAAAAATGTATTCTTCTTTGAGGGTTTATATCTTTTAATTATAAAATAGTAAGTGTAAGTTCATTTATTTAGGGCTTACTACTTGCCAGGCACGGTGTGATGCTCTTTACATACTTATTTTTTTAGATGATTTTTAAAAATTTAAAATTTTGTCTTGTTTGTTTAGAAATATTGTGGTCCCTTGGGGTGCCTGGGTGGCTCAGTGGGTTAAGCCACTGCCTTCAGCTCAGATCATGATCCCAGAGTCCTGGGATCGAGCCCCGCATCGGGCTCTCTGCTCGGCGGGGAGCCTGCTTCCTCCTCTCTCTTTGCCTGCCTCTCTGCCTACTTGTCATCTCTCTCTGTCAAATAAATAAATAAATAAATAAATCTTAAAAAAAAAAAAAAAGAAATATTGTGGTCCCTTGGGCTATCAGCTTGACAAGGATAGTACGACCTCTGCATGTTGTAGCTCTAGTGTGACACAGTCCTGGGCATGTAATGGAAGCTCAGTAAGTATTTGTTGAGCAAAGAATGAATGGATGTATTATCATTACAACAGTGTAACAGAGGTACTAGTAGCTCCATTTTACTAAGAAAATTACAGTTCAGTGGTCATAGAACCAGTAAGTAACTAAGATAGAGGATTCAGACCTAACTGTAGAATTAATGCTTTTACCATTTAATACCACAATGCCTCCACTTATCTGATGTTTAAAAAAAATTTTTTTTTTTTTTTTAAAGTAGTCTCTACACCCAAAGTGGGGCTCGAACTCACCATCCTGGGATTAAGAGTTGCTTACCCTTCTAGAGTGAGCCAGCCAGGTGCCCCCACTCACCTGATATTTTAACTGAAAAATTGAAAGGAAGGAAGAGAGTAAGGAAAAATGCAGAGCAGAAAGTCACACTTTTGTGAGGGATTGTTGATGGGGTTAGATGTTGGGCACCAAAATTTTATTCTTGCTAATAAGACTTGGCAAATATTTCTAGCACCTTAAGAAAACAAAGGGTTTATAAAAGCAGCTACTATTCATTGGGTATTTCATTATTGTGTAATAAATCAATGACATTTAGAAGCCATTTCTGTTGTTTTAATGATCATCTGTTCATTGAAAACTCTTGAATTTGTGTTTCCAGCTCAGACATCTCTGAATTTTAGACTTGTTTATCTAACTTCTTAATTGAGATTTTGGATGTCTAGTCAGCATTTTATTTTATTATTTTTTAAAGATCTTATTTATTTATTTGTCAGAGAGAGAATACACAGGAAAGGGGAGCAGCAGGCAGAGGGAGAAACAACTTCCCTGTGGAGCAAGGAGCCCGATGCGGGACTTGATCCCAGGACCCCAGGATCATGACCTGAGCCCAAGGCAGACGCTTAACTGACTGAGCCACCTAGGCATCTTATCTAATCAGCATTTTATTTATTTATTTATTTATTTATTTATTTTTTAAAAGATTTTATTTATTTATTTGAGAGAGAGATAGTGAGAGAGAGCATGAGCAAGGAGAAGGTCAGAGAGAGAAGCAGACTCCGCATGGAGCTGGGAGCCCGATGCGGGACCCGATCCCAGGACTGCGGGATCATGACCTGAGCCGAAGGCAGTCATCCAACCAACTGAGCCACCCAGGCGTCCCATCTAATCAGCATTTTAAACTTAACAAATTCACACGCTTTCAGTTTGTCAGCAGATCCTATTGTTTTACCTTTAAAATGTATCCCAAATTCAGGTATTTTTCATAACTTCTGCTACTACCACCTTGATCTGAACTACTCTTGTCCCTTTTGGTGGAGAGTTAATAGCCTTTTAGTTGGCTTCCTGCTTTTGCCCTTGTCTCCCAATAGTTTGTTTTAAATGGAACAGTTAGAACGGTGCTTTCAAAATGTAAATCTAATCATATAGCTCTTCTGTTCAAAACTGTATCTTTTGAGAAAAAGCCCAAGTCCTGGGCTCTCAGTTACCTAGCTTATCTTCATCTCCCTTCCATCCGCTCACCCTGCCCTGCTGGCCTCCTCGCTGTTCTTCCAACAAGACGGACATGCTCCTGCCTCGAGCCCTTTGCATTTGTTCTTCCCTCTTTTTCCTCTTTCTGAGTAGCTCCTTAGCTCATTTCTTTCAGATCTTTTGATCAAATGCCAAATTCTCAGTGAGGATTTCTTTAGTCATTCTATTTAAAAATAGCCACTCCTTTCTCAAAGCACACTGCAACCTCTTTCTCTGAATTTCTCCACAGCATTTATCACCTTCTGATAGATTTCTTTCTCCAGGCTTCTACCTTGTTAGTTGCACAGGAGGGGGGATTTTGGTTCCTGGCCAGTCCTCAGTGTCTAGAATACTGACTGGTATGTAGCATAGGCTTAGTAAGTATTTGTTGAATGAAATCATTTGGGGGTAGGTACATTGCTAGAGGTTGTACAGATACTTGTTTACTTTTCTTCACAGCCTAGCAAGGTGAGGACAGTTATAAGTGACGAAAATAATTTGTCCGAGATTGAATAGCTAGAAGGTTGTACCGCCTGGGTCTGCTGCGCTTAATACATTGCCAGATCCCCCAAAATATTATAGAAGGGCGGAGTCTAAATATTACTGCTTTGCTGCTGAGCGAAGTGTATAAGCCATAGGCCTGGATACCAGAGGAAAGGCAAAGTCTGAATGTCCTGCATTGGGCATTGTTCATTGGCTCCCATGGGAACATATTGATACCCGGGATGCAGCCGCAGCTGGAAACCAACAACGTGCCTGGAAAGAGGGCTCTGGGTGCGATCTTCCTGTGTGCCATTTGACACACCGTTGGCTTGTACACACAGAAAGGAAACCACTTCTGGGTTTGTGATGATTTAAGGAAAATCTTCTTCTCTCCTCCCTGGGAAAGACCTTCCCACAGTTTGGAATAACATTAGATTTACTTCAGGCTGGTTACCTCATATTGCTCTTCTTTCCTGAGGTTTAATGTCAGCCAAGGTCGGAGTGTCAGCCACAGCCAGGGTGTACTGGAGTGTGCCTTTTTATGGGGTGGTGATTACTGTGGTGATTAGTCAGAGCTGTTCCTAGAGTAAAATGGGGCTACTGTCTGAACTCTCTTTAGGGTAAAATGAGGCTGAATTCAGATGCGATCCTAATAGAAGTGTGTCACTGTCAGAAAAGAAGGCGAGGAAGAATAAGATCGGGATGCAAACTGCCCCCCCCCCCCGCCCCACCACTGGGATATGCACTCTCTCTCTCCTAAGTCTCCATACCTGGTACCACCCCCACCATTTTTTTTTTATTGTGATAAAATATATATAACATAAAATTTACCATTTTAACCATTTTTAAGTGTACACAGTTCGATGGTATTAAATACATTTATGGTGTTGTGACACCACCATGCATCTCCAGGATGCTTTTCATCTTGTAAGATGGAAACTTATACCCATTAAACACTTACTCCCTTTTCCTGGTGCCCCTGTCCCCAAGCCCCTGGCAGTCACCATTCTACTTTCTGTCTCTGTGATTTTGACTACTCTAAACCCAGGACCCAGTAAGTTTGGGGTGAGGGGCCTGGTGAAGCCTTGGACTTGAAAGAGACCCAGACACATGGAGCAGAAGCAGCTGGGTCAGGGTAAGATTGTTCTCAGTGACATGATAGGAGCAGAATAGGAAGAAGTGGAAAAAAGTCAGCATGGGGTATGACATGGTCAGTGACATGTCCAGAGAATAGTGATAGTGAAGTGTGCATCAGAATGGTCCCCAGTGTAAAATGAGACTGGAATCAGAGCTGTTCACGGGAAATAATGAAAATAGGATGAGAACTTTCTGCAGGGTAAGGTAAGCCCGTGGGAAAAGTGTAGGGGGGTAACAATACTGTTCCCAGGGTGAGAGAAAGAAAATAGTATGTTTGAGCAGGCACAAGTAGCAAAGGAAGCATAGTGAGAAGAAAGAATTTTAGGGCAACATATTGAGGAGATGAGGCTAGGGAGACAAGCAGATCTCAGATTGTAGAGAGCCTTGTATGTCCTGTTAAGGATTTGAAACTTTATTCCTTTGGTAATGCAGAGTCCTTGAAAAGTGGCAAGGGGTAGATAGTCAAATTTGCTTCTGGTCACTGTGCCCTGTGTTTCCAGGAGAGCTAAGGCCAGGAAAGGCTAGATAGACTATGACAGCCTAGGGACTTGAGGCAAATGTTTGCTGGAAACCACAAGGATCTGGATTATGTGTCTGAGTTGAGATATATGAGGGAGGGAGTGGAGTCTCAGGAAAATCACAGAGCCTTTCCTGGACTTTACCAAAAACTAAGAACGTAGGGCGGCTGGGTGGCTCGGTGGGTTAAAGCCTCTGCCTTCGGCTCAGGTCATGATTCCAGAGTCCTGGGATCAAGCCCCCGCATCAGGCTCTCTGCTCGGCAGGGGGCCTGTTTTCCCCTCTCTGCCTGTCTCTTTGCCTATTTGTGATCTCTGTCTGTCAAATAAATAAATAAAATCTTAAAAAAAAAAATCTTTAAAACAAAACGGAACAAAAAATGAAGAACCTCCTAGTTGCACAACACTGTGAATGGGCTAAATGCCATTGAATTAATTGTCACTTTAAAATGGTCAATTTTGGGGATGCCTGGGTGGCTCAGTCAGGTAAGTGTCTACCTTCAGCTTAGATCATGATCCCAGGATTCTGGGATGGAGCCTTGAGTAGGGCACCCTGCTCACTGGGGATTCTTTTTCTCCCTCTCCCTCGCCTGCTGCTTTGCCTACTTGTGCTCTATCTCTCTGTCAAATAGATAAGCAAAATTTTAAAAAATAAATAAATAAAATAGTCAATTTTAGGGGTATATGGGTGGCTAAGTCGGTTAAATATCTGACTCTTGTTTTGGATTAGATGATGGTCTCAGGGTCATGAGATTGAGCCCCAGCGTCTGGGGTCTGGGCTCACCACGGGGGTCAAGGATGTGACTAGCCATAGCAGGAAGTACGTGAGCCCAAGGCATGTCCTTTTTTTGTCCTTCTTTCTTGTTGGCTGCCAGAGTTATCTGACAGGTCTGTCTAACCATGGTTCTTCCCTACTCAGAAGCCTCTGCTGCTGTCCCATTCCCCACGGATTATAAAATCAAGCTTCTGATGGATTCTGATGTTCATGACATTCCATTGATCTAGCTTTTCTTTATTGCCTTCTCAGCAAACATCTTTGTTTTCATTCCCGCTTTCCATTTTGCTTGAATGTCTTCCTTCCTTGTCTGGTAGCTCCTCATCCTTCAGAACCCAGCTCCAGCGTCACCACTTTTCTGGAAGCCGCCTCTGATTTCCATGTCCATAGGTAGGAAGCCCTTTCACTGTTCTCTCATTATACTCGATATGTCTGTTAGGTATCTCACTGTGTTATGATTGCTTTGTGTGTAGTTGTCACACAAATTGGGAATTTTTTTAAAGACAGGGACCCTACTTTGTTTTTTCTCTGCATCCCTCACCCAGTTTTGCACAGAGATGGTTCTCATTGATTATTTTAGAGAAATTCTTATTTCTACACCATAAATACCCAGTCACAAAAGGCAAATAATAGGCTCTGTTGGTATTGGTCTGTGTAGTGAGGCTAACAGGAAGCATCAAATCCATAACAGCCTTGCATTCCTTTTCTTTCCACTCTAGCCAACAGATTCCATGGAACAGTAACTGCAAACCTCAGGGCTTAGAAATTAGTTCTTGGGGTGCCTGGGTGGCTCAGTGGGTTGAGCCTCTACCTTCGGCTCAGGTCATGATCTCAGGGTCCTGGGATTGAGCCCTGTATCGGGCTCTCTGCTCAGCAGGGAGCCTGCTTCCCCCTCTCTCTCTGTCTGTCTGCGTCTCTGCCTACTTGTGATCTCTGTCTGTCAAATACATAAATGAAAAAAAAAAGAAATTAGTTCTTTCATTAGAAAAATAATAAAAAAAATAAAGAGTATCTGAAGTGACTATAAATGGCAGAGACGGTTAGTTGTCTTTGCCAATATTGACTCTCTCATTCTTTTTTAAATGACAGAGCACTTGAGTTTTAGCTGGGCCTATATCAACTTTTTGTAACTCTTTGCAACTACGTGTGGCCGGATGCCCAAGTTCGAACTAGTGGAATCTAAGTGGAAGTGGCATATCTGCCACTTTTGGGGTCATGTGCTTAAAAGTACTGGCTGAATGTTTCTCTTGTCCTTTTTCCTTCCTGCCAGCTGGGGGATGATGAGAGCTACAGCACTTTTTGGTCCCAGAGATGGAAGTGTCACATTGAGTGAGGACGGCAAAGTTCCACTCTCTGCCACAGACTGCTCACTGCTAAACTGTTATATGCGAGAGAAGTAAACTTCTCTTTGATTTAATCTACTGTGAACGGGGTCTCTTAGTTATAGTAGCTTTAGCTACCCCTCACTGATGCAGGGAGGTGTTGGGTTAGGGCGGCCTCAAGTTGCTTCTTCCTGCTGCTCCTGGATGACTCTCAGTCTCCTTGCTGGGGCTCCTTGCTGTTGCTTGCCCTGCCTCTTAGCCCTAACTCCTATTGCTCAGATGATTCCCTGAATTCTTTCATGTACTTAAAAAAATGTATTGAGGTGAAGGTTGTATCATTATGAAGTTAACCATTGTAAATTGAACGGTTCAGTGGCATCCAGTGCATTCACAGTTTTATGCCCCCACCATCTCTATTCAGTTCCAAAACATTTCCGCTACTGCAGAGTAAAGCACCTACCTATTAAGCAGTTTCTTCCCATTTCCCCTTACTCCTGGCAGCCATCAATCTACATTCTCTCTGTGGATTTAATTATTCTGGGGATCTCATATAAATGGAATCATACAATATGTAACCTTTTGTGTCTAACTTCTTTATTTTTTAATTTTTATAAAGATTTTATTTATTTTTGCACAGGATGCTTGCCCTGTGTGTGTGTGTGTGAGAGAGAGAGAGAGAGAGAGAGAGAACGAACAGGAGCAGGGGAAGGGGCAGAGGGGAAGGAGACTCCCCACTGAGCTTGGAACCCCATGCGGGGCTCTATCCCAGGACCTTGGGGCCTGAGCTGAAGGCAGATGCTTGACCAACTGAGCCACCCAGGCACCCTGTGTCTTTAATTTAGCATAATAATTTGAAGGTTTGTCCACATTGTAGCATTTATCAGTACATCATTTTCTTTAAAAGCTTTTTTATTGTGGTAAAATATATGACATATAATTTGCCATTTTAGCCATTTTAAAATACATAATTCTGTGGCAATAATTACATTCACTGTGTTATACAAACATCCTCATTCTTTGTTTCCAAAACTTTTTCGTCATCCCAAAAGGAACTCTGTACCCATTAAGCAATAACTTCCCCTCAGCAACTGTTAAATTCTAATCTATTTTCTATCTCTATGAGTTTGCTTATTCTAGATATTTCGTATTTCCTGTATTTTATATAGGATCATACAGTATTTTTCCTTTTGTGTGTGGCTCATTTTACTTAGCATAATGTTCATAAGTTTCATCCTTGTTGTAATATATATCAGAAAACTTCATGCCTTTTTATGGCTGGTATTATATCATATGATACTAGAATATACACACACACCCCACCCCACAGTTTTTGTCCATTCATCTGGTGATAGACACTAGTCCTGTGGGCTGTTTCCACCTTTTGGCTCTCAGGAGTAGTTTGGTGATAGACATGCATGTACATGTACTTGTTTGAGTACCTGGTTTTTGTTTTGTTGTTGTTGTTTTTTTTTTTTTTTTTTAAGTAGGCACCATGCCCAATGTAGGGGTCAAACTCATGACCCTGAAATCAAGAGTAGTATGCGCTACTGGCTGAGCCAGCCAGGTGCCCCTGAGTACCAGTTTTTAATTGTTTTGGCTACATACAGAACCTAGGAGTAGAATTGTGATTAAAGCATAATTCTATATTCCACTATTTTAGGAACCACCTGAACTTTTTTCCACAGCAGCCGCACCATTTTACATTCCTATCAGCGGTGTCTAAGGGTTCCATTTTTCAGTTCCTTTGCCGATACTAGTTATTTTTCATTCATTTTGTCTTAGTTACAATTATTCTAGTGAGTGGGATGTGGTGTCCGTGTATTTTTTTTTAAGGTTTTATTTATTTATTTGACACAGAGATCACAAGTAGGCAGAGAGGCCAGCAGAGAGAGAGGGGGAAGCAGGCTCCCTGCTGAGCAGAGAGCCTGATGTGGGGCTCCATCCCAGGACTCTGAGATCTTGACCTGAGCAGAAGGCAGAGCCACCTCAGTGGGTATGTTTTTTTAAACTTTTTAAACTGAGTATGTTTTTTTTTTTTCTTTTTAATATTTTATTTATCTGACAGATTACAAGTAGGCAGAGAGGCAGGCAGAGAGAGAGGAGGAAGCAGGCTCCCTGCTGAGCAGAGAGCCCCACGGGGCTCTATCCCAAGACCCTGAGATCTTGATCTGAGCAGAAGGCAGAGGCTTTAACCCACTGAGCCACCCAAGCACCCCAAACTGAGTTTTTATTTTATTTTATTTATTTATATAAGTTTTTTTTTAAATTTTTTTATTTGACAGACAGAAATCACAAACAGGCAGAGAGGCAGGCGGGGGGGGGGGGCAGGCTCCCCTCTGGGCAGAGAGCCCGATGTGGGGCTCGATCCCAGGACCCTGAGATCACGACCCGAGCCGAAGGCAGAGGCTTTTTTTTTTTTTTAATATTTTATTCATTTATTTGGCAGACAGAGATCACAAGTAGGCAGAGAGGCAGGCAGAGAGAGAGAGAGAGGAGGAGGAAGGCTCCCTGCTGAGCAGAGAGCCTGATGTGGGGCTCGATCCAGGACCCTGAGATCATGACTTGAGCTGAAGGCAGAGGCTTTAACCCACTGAGCCACCCAGGTACCCCGAAGGCAGAGGCTTTAATCCACTGAGCCACCCAGGCGCCCCGAGTATGATTTTTTAAAGGATTTTATTTTTAGGAGGGGTGTTGGGAGAAGGGGGGTGGGGTTATGGACATTGGGGAAGGTATGTGCTATGGTGAGTGCTGTGAAGTGTGCAAACCTGGCGATTCACAGACCTGTACCCCTGGGGATAAAAATATATGTTTATAAAAAATTAAAAATTTAAAAACAAAGGATTTTATTTTTTATCATGTTATGTTAATATTTTTAAAGGATTTAAAAAAAATTTTAAGTACAGTCTACTCCCCAGCTTGGGGCTCGAACTCAGTACCCCAAGATCAAGAATCACATGCTGTACTGACTGAGCCAGCCAGTCACCCCTCATTGTGGCTTTGATTTGCATTCCCCTAATGATGAATGATGTCGAGCATCTTTTCATGTATTTGTTGGCCATGTGCATCCTTGGAGAAATGTCTGTTCAATGACATTAAATGACAAATCCTTTGTCCATTTAAAATGAGGTTGTCTTTCAGTTGTTGAGTTGTTAGAATTCTTTATATATTCTGAATACTAGACCCTTATCAGATAGTATGATTTGCAAATATTCCTTCCCATTCTATAGATAGACTTTTCACTTTCTTTTTTTTTTATTCTTTTTTTACATATATATTTTAAATATTTTATTTATTTATTTGACAGAGAGAGATCACAAGTAGGCAGAGAGGCAAGCAGTGGGAGAGGGAGAAGCAGGCTCCCCGCTGAGCAAAGAGGCCCATGCAGGACTTGATCCCAGGATCCCGAGATCATGAACTGAGCCAAAGGCAGTGGCTTAACCCACTGAGCCACCCAGGCTCCCCTGTTTTTCAGTTTTTCCAAATTTTACATTTGTTGTGACGCTGTCTTTTTGTGAGTGACAGAACTACAACTCCAGCTGACTTAAGCAAGGGAGGGACTTAGTGACTGAAGTAACTAAGAGGCCAGAAGTCTATTTACCTTTAGAAACAGCAAGATTCAAAACAGCAAGGGTCTTGAATGATATCATTTGGACCTAATCTCTCTTCCTTTGGCTCTGCTTTTCTTTGTTTCGTGTCATTCTTAGGCAGGCTCCACCCATGCAGTGGCAAAGATAGTATCAGTTTTGGGTGTGCATTCTACTAGCTAAGTAACCGCTATTGGAAGATAATACCTCTTTCCTGATGGTGCTGGCAGCCTAGGGTACGATTTTGGCTTGGGTCATGTGTCCACCCTAAAGTAATCACAGAAGAATGCGGGACTTTCATTGGCCAACAGTTACATTCTTTCTACTCAGGGAACCCAGGAGTTAGGGTCAGCTCCTTGGAGCCATGTGGGCTGAGAGCAGGTAAGAGTGGTCCCTTAAGGGAAGATCAAGGTGCATTTACATGAAGAAGGGTTTGGGAAGTGGGGAGATAGATGAGCAAAATTCACAGACGTTCACTACAAAAAAAAAGAAGCCTGTTTCCAGTACTTGAAACTCAATCAAATAGAGCTGCTGTGCTTGAAGAACCAGGTATTACCAAGGAACTTGGGTGAGAGGAGAGGTGTGCAGAGCAGAATTTGAAAATTTCTGGACAGTTTATCCACTAAATATTTGTTTGATGTGTGCTTGTTCTTGAATCCTTTCTTCCTATCCTTCTGGACTTCTGTAGAAGAAATTGTTCCCTCCAGTCAGGGAAAGTGAGGTAAGTACCAGAGCCAGTTACTGCCTGGAGCTGAAGAAGCCAAGGACCTTGCTTAGTTAGCCCTGACAGCAACCTGCTTTTCTTTCTTTCTTTTTTTTTTTTTTTAAAAAAAAAAAGCTTTTATTTATTTATTTGAGAGAGAGAGTGAGAGAGAGCATGAGAGGGGAGGTCAGAGGTAGAGAAGCATATTCCCCATGGTGCTGGGAACCTGATGCTGGACTTGATCCTGGGACTCTGAGATCATGACCTGAGCAGAAGGCAGTCACTTACTTAATCAACTGAGCTACCCAGGCCCCCAAACTGCTTTTCTTGATGAAGCCCCAAGCCTTTCGAATTTATTTATTTATTTTTTAAGATTTTTATTTATTTGACAGAGATCACAAGTAGGCAGAGATGTAGGCAGATAGAGGGGAGGGGGAAGCAGGCTCTCTGCTGAGCAGAGAGCCCCAATGCGGGGCTCCATCCCAGGACCCTAAAATCATGACCTGAGCCAAAGGCAGAGATTTAACCCACTGAGCCACCCAGGCACCCCAAGCCTTTCGAATTTAAATAGAGACTCAGAGAACAGGAAGGAGTCACTTTATAATGTACTGGTCAATGTGAATGGTGAAATATAGTTGTATCCTCAGCATTTTGCAAGGGCTCCGTGTGCTAGAGTGTATAGAGCTGTGAGCTGGATTCTGTTTTATAAATTGCCCTTATACATCAGCCAGCTCACCACACAGCTAACAGCCATTCAGTATTGTTTTTTTTGTTTTGTTTTGTTTTGTTTTTTTAAGATAAAATAGTGAACATAAAATTTGCTGCTTTAAAGTGTACAGTTCAGTGCTTTTTTTCTTCCAACAGTGTTGAGCAACCATCACCACTATCTTAATTCCAGAACATTTCATCATCCTAAAATGAAACCCCATTACCCATTAATCAGTTACTCCCTATTCTCTAGCCCTTGACAACCCACTTTCTGTCTCTGTGGATTTGCCTGTTCTGGACATGTCATTTAAATGGAATCATGTCTGGCTTCTTTCACTTAGTATAATGCTAGTATATATTTATCTTATTACTGTCTTATGATACTTTTTTAGAAGTAGAATTATCTCACAGATCTACCAGGTAGTCATTTCTTCTATCTTGAAATGTATGCTTGGGATGGACCTACCTAACAGTTGGGAGTAGCACCCACATCAGATCCTTGACCTGTCAAATAAGAGCTCACATAGTGGGGAAGGGCAAGTGGAAGCCTTTTCAATTGCTGCCTGCTTCCCTCCAGTGATCGTGAGTCAAAATCAATACCACATTCTGTGAGGGACGGTGGAGATTGGTGCTACTCTTAAGTATCTTAAGAATACAATGATGGTGGTCCCTATTATATTGACATTTAATTCATTGGTCTGCCTTCCTACAAAACTGGATGGATCCTAGGGAATGTGACTTCAGCAGTTCATCTGAATAGCCCTAATTATGACTGCTGGTGTGCGTGTGGCATCTTTGTTAGAGCATGTTAATATGTGGACATTGATTTGGTGAATGCATTCTTTTCTATCTCAGTCAGTCCAGTGGAGCAGATTCAGTATACCTTTCTGGTTTTGCTCAGGGCTGCATAAACACTTCCACTCCTGTACTCCTTGTCATGCTCCTAGTCATAATCATAGTCATTATGTTGATGAGGTCATGCCATAATCAGCATGAGCAAGAGGAGGTTAGCACTTGCAGGCCTTGGTAAGATACATGTGCTCCACAGTGGGTTCTGTCACCTTCTTTGCCAAAGTGGATGTATTTGTTTTTAAAATATGTCCACAAATGTTTGATACTCATACTATCAAGAGGTAGAGCCAATTCCCCTCTTCTTGACTAAGTTGGTAACTTGAATCCAACAAATAGAGTAAACTAAAAGCGATGGTACATGACTTCAGAGACTACGTCATAAGAGTTTGTCTGTCTGTCTCTTGGATCACTCACTCTGGGGGAAGCCCACCAATATATTGTGTGGGCTCTCAAACAGCCTAGGGAAAAGCCCACATGGAGAAGAACTGAGGCTTCCTTGATTAACCCCCATCCTAGAAGCAGATCCTCCAGACCCAGTCAAGTCTTCAGTGACAATAGCCCCCTTCATGAACCTTTCTGAGAACTCTGAGCCAGAACCACCTGTTAAGGTGCTTGCTGATCCCTGACTCTCAGAAACTGTGATAATAAATGTTTATTGTTTTAAGCAACTTAGTTTTGTTGTGTAGCAATAGATACTAATACACAGCCCCACAAGCTGTATGTGAGAGTTCTAGTTGTTGGACATTCTTTTCGACACCTAGTATTTGCCCATTTTTTAAATTTGAGCCCTTTTGGTTAGTGTGTAGTATTGCTGCAGGTGGTTTTAATTTGTGTTTCCCCAATGTTTGACGAATTAGAGGATCTTTTTATTGATAAATATATGAATAATATATACATATGGCAAATATATATATATATATATAAGTCTAGACAGTATGTATGTGTGTAAATATGGCATATATACACATTTATTGTATCTATATCTATCCATACACATACACACTTTCTGGATTTATTATTCTGTGAAGTGTTCAGGTTTTCTGCCCACCCCCCTTTTTATTGTGTTGCTTGTCATTTTATTTGTTTGTTGGAGTTCTTTATGTATTCTGGAACATACAAGTTCTATATTGTGAATATCTTTTCTCAGTTTATCAACTTTTTCTTTTATGTTTAGCCCTTTTTGTGTTCTTTTAAAGAAAACTTTGCCTATTCCAAGATCAGGAAGCTATTCTTCTATTTTCTCACTTATAAGCTTTATTCTTTCATTACTTTCACACAGATATGCAGTGATGTGAAGTTACTTTTTTGGGGTATGGTGTGAGGTAGTGAAGGTATATCCCCACATCCCTCACCCGCACATGGATATCCATCCAGTTGATCTAACACCATTTATTGAAAATATTATTCTTTCCCTTCTGTACTGTAGTGTCATCTTTGTTATAAGCCAACTGACCATTATGTGTGGACCTGTTTCAGATTCTCTGTTGTATTCCATTGGTCATTTTGTACATTTGCACCAAGTCCACTCTGTCTTTATTATTATTATAATGGGTGTTGATATTTGGTAGTGTAAGTCTATCAGCTTGTTCTTTAGGATAGCCTTGACTGTTCTTGGTCCTTTGTATTGCTAGATGAAATTTAGAATCAGTTTGTCAGTTTCTACTAAGAAAAAAAAAGCTTACTGGAAATTTGACTGGGTTTGCATTGAATCTGTGTTTTAATTTGAGAGGACTGACATCTTAATTAGATGTAGTCTTCCAGTTCACAAACATGATATGTCCTTCCATTTAATTAGAGCTTTCAGTTATTTTTTCTATAGTAGTCTGTAAGTTTCCTTCTGGCAGTCCTGTATCCCTCCCCCGTGCCCCAGGATTTAATGTATTTTTGACACAATAGTAAATGGTACTACTACATTTTAAAGGTATTATTATTATTATTACTATTTTTAGAGGGAGAGAGAGAATCTTAAGTAGGCTCCCCTCCCAGTGAGGAGCCCCTGGATCTTACAACCCTGAGATCATGTAAAAGTCTTTTTTTTTATAAATTAAACCGTTTCTGTGAAGTCATTTAGCATTCAACACTTCCATCTTCAATTTCTTTGCTGTAGTAGCTTAAGAATGACTCAGGAAAGAATTCCATGCGTAGTGCTGTTTCTTTACCCCCACCCAGAATCTTTTTAAATTTCCGGTTAAATCAGCTGCTTTATCAGTGGGTATACTTAAGCTGTGTTTCATAAAACTATTTATTTATTTATTATTTTAAAATATTTTATTTACTTATTTGCAGAGAAAGAGAGAGCATGAGCAGGCAGAGGGAGAAGGAGGCTCCCTTAGCAGGGAGCCCAATGTGGGACTCTACCCCAGGACCCTGGGGTCATGACCCAAGCCAAAGGCAGATGCTTAACTGCCTGAGCCATCCAGACACCCTAATTACTTAAAATAAGACTTTATTTTAGTTTTTAAAATTTTATTTATTTATTTGAGACAAAGAGAGAGAGATCAAGCAGGAGCAGAAGGGGTGAGGAGAGGGAGAGGGAGAAGCAGACTCCCTGCTCTCTGAAGCTGGGGCTCAGTCCCAGGACCCAGAGATCATGACCTGAGCTGAAGGCAGATGCTCAAAGGACCGAGCTACCCAGGCGCCCCAGAACTTTATTTTAACAAAATAAATCTTACACTGTAGAAGATTTTTTTTCTCTTGTACATTTTCCCTTTATTGGCCCTTAAGTGACAGTTCCTTTTATATTTCACTGTTTAACAGAATGTCTCGACAGAATCCTTTAACTGCTACGTGAAGAAAACTTATATCCTACTGTATAGCAAATCTCCTATGCTCCATAATTTGTAATATTTTCTTAAATCCTAGGAAATATTTTATTTTTACTTTTTAAAGATTTTATTTATTTATTTGAGAGAAAGAGCCAGGGAGAGAGAGAGAGAAAGAGAGAGCACAAGCAAGGGAAGCATCAGAAGCAGAGGGAGAAGCAGACTTCCCACTGAGCAGGGAGCCCAGTGTGGGGCTCAATCCCACGACCCTGAGATCATGACTTGAGCCAAAGGTGAGTGCTTAACTGACTGAGCCACCCAGGCACCCTGGAAATATTTTATATATGTTGTTCAATCAGCATTTGCTAACAAATGAATGCAGTTTGAAAAATAGAAAAATAGTGCTTTTCATGTACCATTTAGCCTCATTTTTTACTGCAGCAAGAAGGAAATAGGTTTTCATAATGATATGTGCCTTTTGTTTTTCACTGTTAAGCAGGAAACCTATGAAGAGATGTCTTAAATAGATTGGGTTTTCTCTGGACTTTAAACATCACAGAAAATATATAGAGGTTTATCTGTAGATTTAAAATTTAGATCTGTTTTTGGCTTTATTTCATTATTTAATACAAGGGTGAACAAGCTATGCCTTCTTGTATAAATAAAGTTTTATTGGCACACATCCATATTCATTTGTTTACATATTACCTATGGGTACTTTTGTACTCTAATGGCAAAGTAATTCAGTTATAATAGAAAATATATATCCTGGGCACCCAAGTGGCTTAGTTGGTTAGGCCTGGGACTCTTTTCTTTTCTTTTTTTTTTTTTTTTCCAGATTTTATTTATTTATTTGAGAGAGAGAGCCAGAGAGAGGGAGGAGAGAGCACAAGCTGGGGAGCAGCAAAAACAGAGGGAGAAGCAGACTACCCACTGATCAGGGAGCCTGATTTGGGCAGATGTTTAACCAGCTGAGCCACCCTGGTGCCCCCGGGCATGGGCCTTTTGATTTCAGCTTGGGTCATGATCTCGGGGCCATGAGATTGAGCCCAGAGTCTGGCTCTGCACTCAGGTGGGAGTCTGCTTGAGATTCTCTCCCTGTGCCCCTCTGCTGAAGCATGTACCTGTGCATGCTTTCTCTTTCTCTCAAATAAATAAATAAAGCTTTAAAAAAAAATGTATGGCCCGTGAGCCTAAAATATTTACTCTGGGCTTTCAGAAAATATTTGCTGACTCTGATTTAATATACCAAGGCACAGGACACACTAAGGATGCAATTCATTATTAATAATAAATGTAAACCCATATTTTAAGTAGTCTCTTGATAATTTTGAATTTTTTTGGTCAAGTTATTGTTTGAAGCAATTAGATTATTTTTTACCCTGTACTGTAGCTTATAAAAAAGTTATACTAGGAATAGAAGGGTCAACTTTGTTATTTTACTATTATTTATTTTTGTTTGTAATTTTAATATTATCCTCAATCCATGAGGATTATTTTTTTATTTTTGTTTACTTATTTGCAAGAATCCCTTAAAATCATTTTATCTGTGTGGTGAGGGTTGGTTTGGTTGGTAAAAAAAATAAAAGCCATGGGGTGCCTGGGTGGCTCAGTGGGTTGAGCCGCTGCCTTCGGCTTGGGTCATGATCTCAGGGTCCTGGGATCGAGTTCCGCATCGGGCTCTCTGCTCGGCAGGGGCCCTGCTTCCCTTCCTTCTCTCTCTGCCTGCCTCTCTGCCTACTGTGATCTCTCTCTGTCAAATAAATAAATAAAATCTTTTAAAAAAATAATAAAAAAAAATAAAAGCCATGATATATAAGTTCATTTAACTGCAATACCTCCTAGTATCCTAAAAGCAAATGAGTGACTTCACTGATGTTCTCCCTCAGACACTGTGGAGTGCCCCCTCTACCCTCAGGACATCTTGTATATGGTAGTTGATGTGGAAACATCTGACAGACTCAGAAAGGGGATCATCCTTAGTCTGTATGGTTAATATTGGCAAAGCATAATTCTTTTTTTATTTTTTTATTTTTTATTTGACAGAGAGAGAGAGAGAGAGAGAGATCACAAGTAGGCAGAGAGGCAGGCAGAGAGAGGAGGAAGCAGGCTCCCTGCCGAGCAGAGAGCCCGATGCGGGCCTTGATCCTAGGACCCTGAGATCATGACCTGAACCGAAGGCAGAGGCTTTAACCCATTGAGCCACCCAAGCGCCCAGCAAAGCATAATTCTTATGTTTTAAGATTAAAAACAATTATGGGGGCGCCTGGGTGGCTCAGTGGGTTAAGCCTCTGCCTTTGGCTCAGGTCATGATCCTAGGGTCCTGGGATGGAACCCCACATTAGGCTTTCTGCTCAGCAGGGAGCCAGCTTCTCCCTCTCCATCTGCCTGCCTCTCTGCCTACTTCTGCCTACTTTTGATTTCTCTCTCTGTCAAATAAACAAATAAAAAATCTTAAAAAAAAAAAAACCCAACAAATATGGAATAAGAGTTTTCACTTTTCTTCCTGTACTTTTATTGGAAAGTCTTGTGCAACCCATTTTGGAGATGACTGTCTTAATATATATTGTTTGTATAAATTCCTTCTGAATGTGGGCATGATTTCTGAATATAAATACAAGTTTATGGCATAATACAACTCTGAGTCCAGTAAAGACGACTTTGTGTGGACAGTGTTGCCAGCAGCTGCAATTACAGAACCTGGAAGCTGAGCAAAGCCTCCCTTAGATGCTTCATCTGTTCTTACCGTGTGTGGGTAGCTCTGTTCCAATAAGATTGTGAATCTGCGGCTAATTAATCCAAGAATTTAACCTTCGAACGGAGGATATAGGACCGTGTCTTCTTACCAGTCCATAACCCACCAGAAATACTGCAGTGAGCACAACTACCAAGCCAGCAGGCCTTATTAGTTGGGGATTCACTTTGTGGAGTTAACAAAAGTTTAAGTATGGAGTCACAATGCTTGGGTTCAAATTCTGGACTATTTATGAGCTGAATATTTTTAGACAATTTTACTTTAATCTCTCTATGACTCAGTTTCTTCTGATGTAAAATGGGGAGAATAGTATCCAATTTATAAGGTTATTAGGAAAAATCAGTTTTTCCATATAAAGTGCTTGGAATAGTATCTGGCTTGTGTGAAATGCTCAATGGAATGTTTGTTAGTGTTTCACTTTTTGAAGGCTAAGATTTTGTCAGTACCCTGAGAATATTTATTTTTCTAATCAGACTTTCTTTTTTTAATGTAAATAGTATCTATTCAATTATTGTTTTTTAAATTATTCACATATGACGTATTATTCATTTCAGGGATACAGGTCTGTGATTCATCAGTCTTATGTAACACACAGGCCTCACCACCACAGGTACCCTCCCCAGTGTCCATCACCAGCCACCCCATCCTCTGACACCTCCCTCCCCTCCAGCAACCTTCAGTCTAAGCAGACTTTCTTAACCAAATTCATGAGGGTGATCTATGAAACAAGAATGCTAATTTTTAAGTTTACCTCGAGACATGGAACTATCACATCTACTGGAATGCCTGTTTTGGTAGGGCCAGTGCCTTTTCTCCCTTTGGGTGGCACCATGGAACACTAAATCCTAATCAGAATGGTTATGGTGAACATAGAATCTGAATAGGGCTTTAGTTAGATTAATGCAGTGTTTTGTTCTAATACCAAAGTAGCTAAAATGAATATTTATTACCTTTTAAGAATTTCTTCACTTAAAAATGCCAGACATTCGCTTTCAGCCTCTTTTGTCACTTGCCATAGGTTCTTTTGGTCTGATCCACTCCCCGTGGACTTGGACTCTGAAGAGCTGGTGACATGAAGCAGCAGATGGCAGTGGTGGTGGTGCATGTAGCAGAGTGGAGCTCCTGGGATAGCAGAGGTGTGGTACAGTGGCTGTGTTGTGGAGGTTGGCGGTAGTGGAGTACCTGGGCATTGGCAGCTAGCACTCACTTGGCTTCTCTGTGCTCTGTGGAGCAGTGGAGCAGGGGAACATGAGGTTTGCTGACAGACTAGTTCTGCCACCTGATTTTAGGCATTGTTCTTGGCATCTGTCTCTGGTTTTCCACTTTTTCAGGTGAAGCTGAGCTTCTCTTTTTAATAAGTTTTTTTTTTTTTTTTTTTTGCTTAGACTAGCCAGAATCAGTTTTGGTTGTTGAACTTGTAAACAAAGTTGCTCTTGCAACTGGGAACCCTGGCTGATCCAGGGACTATGATAGCCTGCTGCAGTTACCTCACAGTAGGGATGCCAAGGTCATGGGAAAGCAACTGGAACGTTTGAATGTCATTAGCTCCCTCTCTCCTTGAGAGTGTTAGAAACACTCTATTCCCAGGGCCATGGCATATAGCAGTTGCTCAGTAAACCTTTGTGGAAGGAAATGAATGATGGGCTCATTCTGCCAATGAATCCATTTGTGTGTCTGCCAATACATGTCTGTGACTTTGCTTTTTCTCACCTTCTTTTTTTTTTTTTAAAGAATTTTTTTTTTTTTAAGATTGTATTTATTTATTCGACAGAGAGAGATCACAAGTAGGCAGAGAGGCAAGCAGAGGGAGAGAGAGGAGGAAGCAGGCTCCCCGCTGAGCACAGAGCCCGATACGGGACTCGATCCCAGGATCCTGAGATCATGACCTGAGCCGAAGGCAGAGACTCAACCCACTGAGCCACCCAGGTGCCCCGATGCTTTTTCTCACCTTCTATAGCTGATCAACCTCCCTGATAAGGGATACATTTTTGGGGGGTGCCTGGGTGGCCCAGCCTCTTAAGTTTCTGTTTCCAGCTAAGGTCATGATCCCAGGGTTCTGGGATCGAGTCCTGCATTGGGCTCTTTGCTCAGCAGGCAACCAGCTTCTCCCTCTGCCTGCCGTACCCCCTGCTTGTACTCTCTCTCTCTGATAAATAAATAGATAAAATTTAAAAAAAAAAGAGGATACATTTTTTTCTTTAGGTATGTCAATATACATGTAATCCTGACTTGGGAACTATTCTGTCTTTTAAACTCTCTTGGTTTATTTGTCCTCTGTGAACTTTTTAGTTTAGCTCTGGGATTTTGTGATTGTGATTTGTGTGTGTGTGTGTGTGTGTGTGTGTGTGTGTATAGAAGGGCCCCTTGCAGAGCCCTAAAGTACCCATAAGAACTTGAATTCCTTCCTGGTATCACAGCTTTCTTGGCATCCTGGAAGCCATCATTTCTTGAATCTTCCTCATGAGGCTTGTTGGTGGAATAAAGAAAAGACCATACGGGGCGCCTGGGTGGCTCAGTGGGTTAAAGCCTCTGCCGTCAGCTCAGGTCGTGATCCCAGGGTCCTGGAATCGAGCTCCACATTGGGCTGTCTGCTCAGCAGGGAGCCTGCTTCCTTCTCTCTGCCTGCCTCTCTGCCTACTTGTGATCTCTGTCTGTCAATTAAATAAATAAAATCTTTTAAAAAAAAGACCATACAACCATAGATAGTCACGCGCGCATGCGCGCGCGCGCGCGCGCGCACACACACACACACACACACACACACACACACACACACTGAACCATAGTTGAACCTCAGATTTGCCACCTAATAACTTACGACTGTTGGTAAATTGTATATACATATTCTCTTTTGCTTTTCCTCTGATGCCCTCTCTGAGATTGGGAAAGACAGGAAATACAGGCCTTTTATTTCCTCTTTCCTCTTTTTTTAAAGCAGGCAGACCTCTGCTTCAGGTCTGCCCTTTATGAGAATTGGAAGTTAGCACCCATATTCTCCTGCCATGAGGTCATTTGCTTATGTTTCCTGAGCTTCTTCCTGGGGGCTATGAGATGATGACCTTCTGAGGCTGGAGGTGCTAGGATTTTGAGAGTTTGGGGTGGTTTGTTCCTAGTTCATTCAGTTCTTGCCTCTTTTCCTGGTGAATTGGCTGAGGCTGGTGGCAGAGGGCAGTACACCTGAGGTCCTTCTCTCTCCATCCCTAGAACACAGTGTTTGACTTTGGGTTCCCATAAATCAGGACTGGAGCTTTGGGATGAAGTTCTTTGAACATGCTAATCAAGGCATAGGGATCCTCTGGCCTAGCCTTCTTGAGTTTCAGGTGCAGACACAAGCCTTTAACTTGTCCAAGGTGACACAGTTGGTCAGGGGCAGAGTGAGCATCTGAAGATACTAACAAGGGCAAATTGGGATCCCTGCAAAGGCTAAGCTCCACCTGAGACCCACTGCAACATAAAGCTGGCAGGGTTGGGGAAGGGCAGGGTTTATTCTGTGGTTGCCTTTCCTGCATCTTGTCAAGAGTCAACATCTCACTTCGGTTGCTTTGGTTTGTTCCCACATTTCATTATTTAGAGAGGACCTCAGTCTGCAGTGCTTGGTCTGAAACACACCCTAGTCCTAAGCTGTATGCTTGGGGCCGTAGGTTACCAAGTTTACAGACAACAGTCTTGTGCCTCTGTGGACACGTGACCAGCTATGAATAGATCTGAAGTTCTGAGAGAGCCTCAGCTCTTCCCCCACCTCCCCACTCCCAGCAGCCTTCCTGGTGGTAATTTCCTCAGTGCTCAGACAGCTAGACAGAGAATGGAAACAGGGCAATCTGCCCATCCCCTTTTAGGAGGCAATGCAGGCTTAAGTCTGTATGAGCAGGCTCTGGCCTCTTGGGTCTTTGCTGTATCAGATGAAGTGGAAGTGCTTAGCATTTAGGAGAGAGTAATACCCTTCTGCCCTGGTTGGGATTTTTGTTATTTTACAGAGATTGCTAAAACTCAGAAAGATTTACTAAGTAACCCACTGTCACGCAGCTAACAACTTGAGTCCAGGCCTTTGGATCTTGTCTTTTCTAAATGACAGCTTCCTTCTTTATAACTGTCTTTAGTAAATATAGGGCTAGGATAATGGGGTGATCTATCCTTGGGGCTACTTGTGATATTGGTTGATCCCATATGACTTGGAGAAATGGGAGTGAAACTGAAGGGAGAAGGAGAAGGAATGCCTGTCAGTGTGTGAGCAGCAAAGGGAGCTAAGTGGATGGCTGTCTCGGAAGGGCTGCTGCCCTGTGCCACCTTAGTGAACCCAGGTCAGATAGTGGCTGTCCTGCAGACTAGTCACCATGTTTCTTTACATGGCATTCAAGGCACTCAGAGGTGGGGTTTCTGCTTCAAAACCCCTACTTTATCTCTCCTTACTTCCTATCACACAGACTATTCTTTGTTCTACTGTTCACCAATCTGCTGCCATCTTCCAAGCATGGACATTTATAGGCTCTGGGAAGATTCTAGTTAAAACTTAACTGTTGGGGCGCCTGGGTGGCTCAGTGGGTTAAAGCCTCTGCCTTCGGCTCTGGTCATGATCCCAGGGTCTTGGGATCAAGCCCCACATTGGGCTCTCTGCTCAACAGGGAGCCTGCTTCCTCCTCTCTCTCTCTGCCTGCCTCTCTGCCTACTTGTGATCTCTGTCTGTCAAATAAATAAAATCTTAAAAAAACAAACAAACTTAACTATTGTCCACCTAGGGCTGAGCAGGCAGTTTTGAATACCTAGTTACCCGAGAATCATTTTGGACTGAGCTCTCTCACTCATTCTTTCATTCCTTCACGTTCAGACCTTCTAACATATTGTGCACTCTTTCTATCCCAGACACTGTACCAGGCCCTGGGCATCAGTAACATGAGGAGACAGATATCGTTTGGGCTCTCCTAGAGCTTACAGAGTAGCAGGGAGTGCAAAAATGAAGCAAATAATTACAGTAAAATCTGATGAATGTCATGAAGTGGAAATAAGGGAAGTGATGAGAGGGTACATATTTCAAGGGAACTTTTATCTCCTCACATTACCTGAGGAGATGACATTTAAGGGAGACCTGACAATTGAGAAGAATTAGCTAAGGAAATGGGGTTAAGAAAGGCAATTTTAGGCAGCAGACAGAGTATATGCAAAGACCTCCGGAGGCCAAGTGATAGGGATAAGGCCATGTTCACGTTGGTTCATTTATTAAGCAACCATTTACAGCTGATGGGTTATATCATGTACTGGGCTAGGACTTGGGGTATAAGAAACAATCAGATGTCCCCTTCCTGTCCAGAGAAATTCAGTCAGGAACAGTGGCATCGCTCCTTGTAACCAGGATGCTAAGGTCACCCTAGATCTTGGACTCAGTCTCCTGGATTCCATGTGACAGGACTTAACACCTTTAGAGAAATGACCTGCCCTTGAGCATGTGGTGCACCTGTCAAGCAGAGAGGACATGGACCTTAGTTGGACACTTGCAGCATTTGCTCTTATCCCAGGCTTCACACTCACCAGATCGTTGGTTGATGGAGCTCATCTACAGAGTTGAGGTTGATGGAGGTCCAGAGATTGGTTTTTACCAATAGTAGAACATAGGAACATAGTAGAGCCTTTCTGGCTGAGATGAAGTTGCCTTGGTTTTTGGAGCTCATTGTCACTGGTCTCGTGTTTGTTATTAGGATTGAGTGGTATCAGACCCATCCATTTTCTTGAACTGATGTCTGTTGTTAATGAGTTCTGGCTAGTGGACAGGAGTCTTAGGGGCTGGCTGTCTTGGACAATGCACTGTGTGACTGCAGGGTGCGGCATTGACAAGACTGTGTTGTGAATGGGGCCACCCCTCCCTAGTTGTGCAACAGTTCATCTTTGTGGCTCTGGTTGATGGGAGGTTATTTAAACACTGACCGTGGGCCCCAGGGTAGGTGGTTTATATTCTTCACTTAAGAGTCCCAAGAATGCTCTGAGGTAAATGCTATTAGGATCCTCACTTACAGATGGGAAGACTGAAGGTCCAGGGAAGCTAGCTCGTGGTGGCTTGGAGTTTGAGCTCTGGTTTGACTGAAGTCCATGCTTCTTCCCCACTCCCAGCTATTTCCCAGTGAGGTTACAGGCTTTAAGGTCTTGCCTCTCATTGCGTTGCCATGGCTTCCTTGGCCTTGTCTACTTGGACTTATCTGCCTGGCCTCCCTGTGTCAGTAACCCATGGATTCTCAGCATGGCTGAGGTTCAGGAATGTGCCTGCTTGGGAGATACCCTAGAGTATCTAAATTGTTTTTCCCATCTAAATTTTTGTGCATGTGTTTGGTGTGAGGCAAGAATATAACTGTGGCTAAAGTCACTTTTGAGAAGTAAGTCAGCTCCGGATTTGTCAGGCCGCCTTTCTCCTTTCAGCTTCCCCAGCACTCTCAGTAGGACAGAGACTAGGGGATAGTTCACCAGAGAGGAAGGAGTGTGAGTGAAAAAGGCACTGGGTCTGAGCATGAGTGGTGGGATAAGATCCCCTCAGGCTTCCTGAGGGGCCCAACTACTGGACTTGGTTGGATCTTTATAAATCAGTAGCCCCCCTTCCAGGGGCTTATGTTCTTGTTTCTTTCTTTTAATGGAGGACCAGTCTCTTCACCTGGGGATCCTGGAGCTACTGACCTTAGTCTGAGATGGCTTTTTCTTTCCTGAGCTGTCAGGGGTGTAGGAGTATGTTTGCTGTGGAGAGGGAGGTGTGTGGGGCAGAGTCTGGGGAAGGGGGTAGTGAGGAGGGATGTGTAGGCACTACCTCAGCTGCGTCTGTTCACTCTTTCTTCTCCCCTTTGCCTCCATGGAGGCTTTGCGGTCTCCGTCTTATGTGAAGAGTAGGGTCCTAAATACCACCAGGCTGCTGCACCCACCCATCTGATGTTCCAACTCCACCTGACTGCTTGCAGTCCCTGAAGCATGACAGGCTTTTTCATACATTCTGTTCCCTCTTCCCTTCTTCTCTACCCCATGTATACCCACTGTATACCCACTCGTCCTTCAAGACCTAGTTTAGATGTCACCTTTTCAGTGATGCTGTCTTATCTCTTCTCTATGTGGAGGGAGGCACACCCACTTCTGTGCCTGCACAGCACTTTGTACAGGCCTCTGTGGTGCTGTAATTATCCACCTAACTGTCTGCCTCCCTCCCTAACTGTATGGAGCCTCTTGAGAGCAAGAAACAGAGTCGGTTTTGTCTCTTGTTAGCTGGCACAGGGCCTGAGGGAGACCTGAGTATCTGTAATTGTTGCCTTGAATGATGCTGATGTCTGAGCTGGAGGTAGATGGTTGCCTACCGCTCTGTTGTGTACCTCCATGAGCTACAAAAGGGTTCTCTTCTGTGACTCAGTATACGGCACGTCATCGTTCAGGTTCCCTAGCCCTGTAACAACGGGTCGCAGTGGCGGTGACGCACAGGGAATCATGTCTGCTGTGCGCCACAGATGGTATCTTTGTCTGCTTTGCCTTACCTTGTCCTTCACCCACAGTGCTCTTCGAAGCCCCTGGGCCCCATCCAGGGAATGAGTAGAGAGGAAATGCCAGAAATGAGCCACTCTTGGCATCCTGACTCTTTGACTCTCAAGTTTGGCCCTGTGGGGCAGCACAAAGGGAGAAAATGGAAATGAACTGTTCCTAGTAACAGCAGCCAAAAGAGATCTCCTTCAGATTGTGCGTACGGTTGCCGGTGTGGCGGAAGCTGCAGCTGGGTCTGAGACCCTCAATTCTTCTTCTAACCTAGCTGCTGCTGCTGCTTCTTTTTTTTGAAAAAAATTATTTATTTATTTATTTGACAGAGAGAGAGAGAGAGAGAGAGAGAGAGCAAGAGATCACAAGCAGATAGAGAGAGAGGGAGAAGCAGGCTCCCCGCTGAGCAGAGAGCCCGATGTGGGGCTTGATCCCAGGACCCTGAGATCACGACTGGAGCCAAAGGCAGAGGCTCAACCCTCTGAGCCACGCAGGTGCCCCTAACCTAGCTTCTTCTAACCTTTCTCACAGGGCCGTGAGCCTGGAACAAGTCTTATTACATTTGGTTTTCCCCCCAACATTAGGCCATGGACTGTGACATTGTTATTCATCTCCCTTCATTTTAATAGAGAAGGAAACTCAGGTCCACAAGGAGGCATGGGACAAGCTCAAGGTCATATGTCAGCTGAGGCTGGATGATGGTCTTCCCACTCCCAGCAGATGCTACTCCCTTCGCTATACCTCTCTGCCTCTAATATCAGTTTTCTTTTTCTACTTGTAATTCCTGTAGATTGTGAACTTGGTGAGGATGAGTCAGCTGGGAAACTGATTATCTTGTCCTTTGGTCGCTCCCTCACTCTTGCACTGCCTGGACCCAGGAGACATTAAGGAAAGACTTGGTGAAGGACTGAATAAAAACCCAAGTTGCTGTAGGAGGACCTCATGAGCTAAGCCAGAAGAAGACTAAAGAAAACAGATCCCTCTCTGTTTTCCTGGAACATCTTTGGTTTTGATGATGATTCCTGTGGTTTGGCTTTCCCAGTGTTAAACGCAGCGTTGGCTGGAGCATGGAGGAGATGTGGTTTGTAACAGTGGTGTTTGATCCTTGTGGAAGCCAGATCTGTAATGAAGCTTCTGGGAACACACCACATCTGGGCTAGCCAAGGAAGCCTTTGGGTCTTCAGACCTGTCCCTTGCTCCCTAGCAGCAATCATAGGAGATTCTGTGTAGCGCTGCAAATTCCATTACAGATAGATAACATTTGTCCAGTGCTTATCATGCTTTCAGGAACTATTTTAGGTATTTTATAATTCTCTTAATCCTTATAATCCTCCATGAGTAGTTACTATAATTAAAAAAAAAACTTTTCAAAGTGACTTTATTGAGTAAATTTATAAAAAGTAATATTCACTTGTTTTCAGTGTCGACAAATATGTATAGCCTTTGTAATCTCTCCCCTGTAGTCAAGGTATAGAGCATTTCCATCAATAGGTACTATTATTATCCTCATTCAAGAGGCAGAAAAGTGAGGTGTAAGAGGAGTTAAGTGACATTGAAGGGATGTCCAAGGTCTCGTGGCTTATAAGTGATAGCACCAAGATTTGAACTCCAGAACCCATATTCTTAACTGTCATATTGCTTTCCATCTCTTCATTTGTGGTTCAGTCATGGCCTCTCTTGCTCAGGTGGATAAGACATTAAGGAGTAAGATAACTTAGGCTTAGAGTCTAAGCATTCAAGCATCCCGGGCAAGAGGCCCAGGGGTAGGCAGTGGGGAGGGATGAAACGGCAGTCTCAGTGCTAGAGTCCCAGGATCCAAGCAGGCAGAGCTACTTGCCTTTTGCCCAGTCTTTGCCTCTCCAGGCCTTGACTAGGGAGCCTCTTCACAAGGTATCATGTAGAGCCTGAAAAAGGGGCTGGCTCCCCGGCTTCCATAACTGAGATCTGACACAGAAGAATAGTCTCACGTGCTCTGGGAGTGCTGTCTGTGGTGGCCTGCCTCCAGTGCTGGGCTAGGCACTCTAAGGGCCACATGGACAGGCCAGAGCATATATAAAAGGAGGCATGATGGAGAGAGATCCTGAAAATCTAGTCGTTTGAAGAGGGGTTGAGGAACCAGATTTAGAAGTCCTGAAGAGCAAATGTAATCATTGTCTTCATATTCTGAAAGGCCATGCTTTGGACAAGAGCGTTAACTTGTTTTTCTCTGTGGCTTCAGAAGGCATAATTAGAGAGCCTTGTGGGTGGGACAGTATAGCATGTTTTGGAAAAACTGAGGTACAGTGGATATGACATACCTCATCAGCTTGTCATCAGCTTAGAGTACAAATAAGGTCAGATCTCTTTTCGATGGTAAGATTGATCTCTTGAATGAAGATGAAATTATCTGGAAATTTAGTACATCTCTCCTGGGGCCTTTCCTCTTTCTCTCTCTCTCTGAAATATCTAAGAGCTTCATAGGCTTTTTCAGGCCAGATGGGTCAGGCTTAGTTCCAGAGAACTAGAAAATCTTATTGGTTAGTGGGCTCCATTTTCAGCTTCTGTCATGGGCACACAGTGTGGCTTTTAAGACTGGCTCTCTCACAGTATGCTCTTTCCTTCTTTAGCGTAGCCACAAGGACTTGGTTCCACACAAGGGGTGGTGGTTCTTTGGGGGAGGATGACAGCCCCCCTTCAGTTTCACGCTTGATAGGCTCCACTACGCTCGAGCTCTCAGAGTGAATGCTCTTCAGTTCATATATGTATAAGTTCATTCACTGGAAGAGGGAACCCCTGCAGTCACCAGTTGGCAGGGTCCAGAAGTATTTTAGATTTAGCCACATTTCAGTTCCAGAACCAGTCTTCTTCTATAGTCATTTTGGTTATAGCATTGAACTTGAAACACCCATTCAGACTTTCTGTTTCCTCTGCGTGAGCACTTAACATAGGCTCGTAATGTCCCTTTCTACCTTTAACTTGACTTAGAATCTCAGTCTGTTAGGGAAATAATAATAGCATTGAAACTCAAAAGAAGGTTTTAGTCTTTGGTCCTGAAAGGGCTTTGGATCCTATATATACATGTGTTCATTCATTTGTGTTCACTTTCCCTTTATGTACGAAGGGGTATGGGGAACAGTCTTGGCTGTTTCCTTTCCCACTAGGGAATATGTGCTCCCTTGTTTTATATTTATATGGTTAAAAGGGGACCCTCTCAGAACATGGGTCTGCGCCAAGGTGACTTGATGTTTCTAAGGCAGTGGGGGCTGACAACTTTAAAATGGCAGTTTCCATAACTGAAGCAGTTTGAATTACTGTTTAATCTGGTCCCCTGCTGTACAGGGAGGATTTTTCAAACTACTAGAAATTCCTACCATTGGAGTGGGCCACCCAGAGATATGAGTGCTTTGATATTACAACTGTTAAACAGACTAGCTGCCTAGGGCTATTGTGAGGAAATGCTGGATTTCTTAATAAGACCACCCACCATCCAGAATGGATAAGGTTAGCATCAGAAGATGTGAGAAGGGGCAAGTGGACCATGGCCGTGTGAACCTGGATTTTAAAACTCTGTCGTCTATGGGGGGATTTTTACTAATTATCTCCACTCTATCCTACTAGCTTCAGCAAGGTACTGCTCTCCTTTTATGTTTGGGTCCAAGTTGGGCACAGGAACTTTTCTTTATTACCATATAACTGAACCCTGCATAGAATGTTGAGACAAGAATTTTCTAAAGATCCAGGGGTAACAATAGGAAAATAAACATAGTTATTGAAACTAGATAATCTGGCTTATATCATGTTGCTTGATCTCTGGGTCACCCAGAGGATATATGCATAAGCAGTGCCATCCTGATTATCTGGTAATGGGCTGGAAGCTAGATGAGTAATGAGTATGAGTTAGAATATGTTGGCCTCTAAAGGGCCTTATAACTCTGAGATTGCAGGAGTCTTCTAGGGTTTCAATCCTGACAATTCTAGGACTGACTTTGTGCAGTAACTCCTAGAAATCTTACAAGCCCAATAGGGGGTCAGGAAAATGGGTGACTTTGATGCAGTTGAGGTTACCACGGGTCTCATTTCCACATTACTCCCAGCCACTGCTCTCCCCTTACACCAGAGAAATACAGAATAAAATACAGCCTCTTACGTTATATATGTCTGACCATAATTTAAAAAAGCAGAGCCGGGGGCGCCTGGGTGGCTCAGTGGGTTAAAGCCTCTGCCTTCAGCTCAGGTCATGATCCCAGGGTCCTGGGATCGAGCCCCGCATCGGGCTCTGCTCAGCAGGGAGCCTGCTTCCTCCTCTCTCTCTGCCTCCTTCTCTGTGATCTCCGTCTGTCAAATAAATAAATAAAATCTTAAAAAAAAAAAAAAAAAAGGCAGAGCCGTACTCTTTGTCCATTACGTTGATCTGTCCTTTCTCATTTGACCCTCTCAACACCTTGTGATATGGGCAAAAAAGTGCCTACTAACGTCTTTTTAGAGGTGAATAAACTGAGGTCCAGAGAAGTTAAGTGATTTGCCTGTCCAGATTACAAACCAGATTGACTGGTATCTTCAGTGCAGTCAAGAGCTATTTGTTAAGGGGGTGCATGGGTGGCTCAGTAGGTTAAAGCCTCTGCCTTCTGCTCAGGTCATGGTCTCAGGGTCCTGGGATTGAGCCCCACATCGGGCTCTCTGCTCAGGGGGGAGCCTGCTTCCTCCTCTCTCCCTGCCTGCCTGACTACTTATAATCTCTGTCTATCCAATAAATAAATAAAATCTTAAAAAAAAAAAAAGAACTATTTGTTAAGGGACGCCTGGCTGGCTCCGTGGGTTAAGCATCTGACCCTTGTTTTCAGTTCAGGTCATGACCTCGGGGTCATGAGATTGAGCCCCATGTTGGGTTCCATGCTCATTGGGAAGAGTGCTTGAGAGTCTGTCTCTCCCTTTTTTCTTCCAGGCCAACCTCCCCCCCACCACCCCACTACGAGCCTAAGCACACACATACTCTCTCTCAAATAAACAAATCTTAAAAAAAAAAAAAAAAAAGAACTGTTTGTTAAATAAATGAAGCCTAGATTCTGGCTGTCCTTGGCCAGCATTTTGCTACCACATTATTCTGAACCCTCTGGGGGCTTCCTGTGAGCATCTGTAGGATTGGCTGCTTTTTGCTGACCTTCCCTTTGGGATTCCCTCATTCTATAGCTGAAGCTGTGTGCACTCTTTAGAGAACATCAGCCCAATTGTGTTCCCTACAGAGTGGGATGGGAAAAAACATTCCACCCACTGTGGTTCTTTTTTTGTTGCTTGTTTTCTGGGATCTTCATATCATTGCCGACAAGAGTGACTCATAGACTGCACTGTATGATTTTCTTGGTTAAGAGAACTTTTTTCTTAGCTCTAGAAGAAATTAACCAATAGTTACGTATGGTTAAGACGCAGATGTTATTTAGCAACTTTACCCAGAGCACAACAAATCCCTCTTCTAACTGAGCCCAGACCTATTACTTTGGTTCAGTAAAACTCTGCAGCCTCTCTGTGCCTAGCCATGTGTTAGGGATTTAGAGGAAGCCCTTGGGGTGAGGGGCTTAGAATCTAGTTGGAGAGATAAGACACATACATAAGCAGGAAAATAGTTTGAGACAGTTTTTATTTTTTATTTTTATTTATTTATTTATTTTTTTAAAAAGATTTTATTTATTTATTTGACAGAGAGAAATCACAAGTAGGCAGAGAGGCAGGCAGAGAGAGAGAGGAGGAAGCAGGCTCCCTGCTGAGCAGAGAGCCCGATGCGGGACTCGATCCCAGGACCCTGAGACAGTTTTTAAATAAAATGCAAAATCAAGTAGTATACATGTAAACATTTAAATGTGGGGAGTAGGTCCTAAAGGACTTAGAAGGTATAGCAGAAAGCGTGTGTGCTTTGGAGCTGTGGTTCATTGACAGGTTCAGTCCCTGAACTAGTTTTTCCTTATCTATGAAATGGGCAAAGTGATACCAGCCTCACGGGTGTGTGTAGATTAAATGAGGTGATGTGTTCAAAGCAGTTGCATAGTGACTGATGCATGGTAGACGTTAAACCCATGGTGATTCTCTCCCTCCCTCCCTCCCCTTCCTAGAGGAGCTAAGCATGAAAGGTTGATTAGGATTCCAGGGAAGGAAGGAGGGAGGATGGCAAGCCAGGAACAAAAGGGCTGGTCTTGGGAGTGTGTTAGTCTGGTGGGAGTGGAGGGCACATGGGAGAAGCAGTGCGGAGTAAAGCAGAAGAGACAGAAGTTTGGACTTAATTGAGAAGAGGTGTGATTATGGGAGGTGTATTTAAGCCCTGTACACCTGTCTGCGTGTGCATTAAGGTCCTTATTGTTCTCTGCAGCATAGTGTAGTTGTTAAGAGCTTGACCTCTAGAGCCATACTGCTTGTTTCTAAGTGCTACCTCTAAGTTTACTTCTCTGTGCCTTTGTCTCTGGATTGGAAAAATGAAATTGATAATATTGATAACTTGTAGGGTTTTCATGAGGGTGAATGAGATAAATATGAAGTGCTTAGAATAGTGCCTGACATATTAGTGCTACATAAATGTTAGCTGCTGTAATCATAATTGAAATGATACGAACTTTTATAAAAAGCGTATGCTCTTACTGATGAACTCTAACAGTTAAAGAAATAAGTTGGAGATGCCTGGGGGCTTAGTTGGTTAAGCATCTGACTCCTGATTTTGGCTCAGGGCATGGTCTCGGGGTCCTGGGATCCAACCCTGGGTTGAGCTCTGTGTTTGGCGGGAAGTCTGCTTGAGGATTCTTTCTCTCCCTCTCCATCTGCTCCTACCCGTGCTTGGGCTCTCTCTCTCTGAAGCAAGTTAATTAATTAAAAAAAGAGCTGATCCATTAACTGAGGGATGTCAGTTGACTGATGTCTGGAGTTTGAAGGCCTCTGCAGAAGGAACAGGGTCATCAACATGCTGAGCGAGGTGAGACCTGCATGAAATGGTGGGAAGCAAGATCTGACCAGAAGGTGCAGGATGAAGAGGGGGGTAGTGTGCAGTGGGCTCTTGAGTTGAGGTGTGTCCGTGTTGAATCGTCTAGTGGAGGACGTTTTGCGCATCTGGAGGTAATTCCTGGTAGGGTTGGACAATAGAAGTGTAGGTCTTGGGCAGCCTTGTCAAAGAACTTGAGTTCCAGTGAGGGAAGTGCAGCATTACCACAGGGAACAGTGCTGCCATAAGAAAAGTAGCACCACATACTTTTTGAGTGGATAAATGTTCAAATAAAATAGGAGTGGTCATTGAGGACCACTAGGAAGCTGAAAGTTCCCCTCAGAGTAGGCAGTGGGATTTGGTTGGGGGGAGGGGGTAGGAAGGGAGGGGCATGCATGGAGGTGAGAATGGGTTTATTGGATGATCAAGTTGCTAGTCAGACTTTAACCCAGTTTCTCTATTCCAGTGAGTTCTACAGAACACCACTGCTTACAATGGCCATATAATATCTACACTGCATATGGCAATCTCACCTCGTGGGCCACAAAAGTAGCTCCCATTTCCTGGAAAGAGTGGTGTGTGTAGCCCATGTGGCACATCACCAGCTTCTTTGCTGATTTGCAAGTCCCACAAGGGTCAGCCTGGGCTGGTCTTCTATGGAGTTGGGGTGGGGGATGGGAAGCTACTCTCTTCTGTTGGGATAGTGCTTCAGGAAGGAGCCTGAGGACTGGCTCCCCTAGCCTTCTTTCCAGTGCTGCTTGTGCTTTGTGCCTTGGCTGGGCCTAACTGGAACATGGGTTTGGTGATTGTTGGGTAGGGTGGCAGGGATTGGACTGTTGGATTTTCTGCTTCTACTAAATGAACTGTGGTTTGTTATGACCTGTTTGCTTTGCTCTGTATTTGTGCTGCATTAAAGGATTTTTGTCTTCATCCTGACCGGCTCCAAGTTAAACCAACAGAAGTTTTCATTTGAATTGGATTATTTCTCATTTTAGCTGGCTTTAAGTTTTAAGTCTTTTTTTCTTTTTAATTTAAGATTTTATTTATTTATCTGAGAGAGAGCATGGGGTGGGGTGAGGGAGAAGGAGAAGCAGACTCATCACTGAGCAGGGAGCTTGATGGGATGCGATGCTTTATCCCCGGACCCTAGGATCATGACCTGAGCTGAAGGCAGCTGCTTAACCAACTGAGCCACTCAGGCACCCAAAGTTTTAAGTCTTAAAACCATTAGTGGTGGTGTTCACCAGCAGAGCTCTTGAAGTGTGAGTGCGCAAGGTAGAGAAGTCTCTCGTGGAGCCTCAAGCTTACGCTCAGTGCTTTGGGTCTGAGTGCAGAGTGGAGCTAGATGTATAGCAGAGTTTGATGGTTTTCCCTGGAACACATGCCCCAGAGGTATAATATTTTTGAAGCAACTAGGGCTATGGTGTATTTCATTGGTCCCACATCAGCTCTTCTGCTAAGAACCTGGGACTCTTTAGACTGCCTTTAGAGACCTCTCCAGCCCTGCGGACTTGGCATTCTAGCATCCAGATGTTCCATATCCCCTAAGAGTAAGCCAGTAGCATTTTCTCTGGGAAGCCTTTCCCCCACCCTTAAGAGAGAATTAGTCATCTTGCTTCCATGCAATTTGGTATATCCCTTGACTGTAGCTCTTTCCTTATATCCTGATTCCCTGTCTTCTTCACTAGAAGGTAAGCTTTTATTCCCCCCTGTAAAGCTATTGTGCTGTAATAATAATAAAAAAGATGATTTACTGCTGAACTCAGCTTTTACCAAAAGAGCCATAGGCCCAAACCCCACAAAAGTTCCTCAACAGTTGGAAAAATATAGCAGAGAACAAACACAATTTCCTTCTTTCCTCCTTTCCATTATGTCCCACAGTCACATTACGAAGACTTGAAGAACACAAATTGGTCACATATATGCAAGGTTCAACATAAGTGATAGAAACAAGTGAATTAGTCAAAAAATGGCTTCATCTACAACCAGAAGCACAAACTAAAAGGTAAACTTTTTTAAAAATTATTTATTTATTTATTTGACAGAGAGAGAGAGAGAGAGAGAGATCACAAGTAGGCAGAGAGGCAGGCAGAGAGAGAGAGAGGAGGAAGCAGGCTCCCTGCTGAGCAGAGCCCTATGCGGGACTCGATTCCAGGACCCTGAGATCATGACCTGAGCCGAAGGCAGCGGCTTAACCCACTGAGCCACCCAGGTGCCCCTAAAAGGTAAACTTTTGAAGGCAGAGTTGTTTTTTTTTTTTTTTTTTAATTCTATGGCTTTAGTACCTAACATAAGTTGTAAACAGAATAAACATCACTAATGAAGAGTGGATGAATGAATAAGTTAATGGTAGGCTTTTAGTACTTTTCCTTCTTACCAAGAAGTCAAGACCCCCCGTGGGTTGATTCGGCGGGTGGACCTCAGACTGCCACAAATTGGCTGTCTTCTGTGCAGACTTCAGATCATGTGAAATGTTCTCCCCTGCTAGGGTGTTTCCCCCTGGCCTTTCCTTTTTCAGCATTCCTCTCTTCTTTGCCATTTAAAGATCTGAATGCAGAGGATGAGCTGGTGGAGGGGAATGTTTCCCTGAGGACATGGTGTCTGATGGCAGCCAAGACTTTGTGGTTGATTAACTCACTGATTGAATCACTGACTTTGAGGCACCAGGGGAGGGAATGAGGGTGTACGTAAGCCAAGTTCAGAACTCTGCGAGGGTAATGAGGGGTGGACGGGGAAGTGGGGATAGGAGTGATGGTGAGATGAAAAGAGGATGGCTGTAGATACCTAGAGGTCACCCCATGTTCTAGATTTCCCCCTTTGTGGTCTAGAGTCAGAGCAGTCAGTCTAGTAGAAAGAACAGAAGCCAAGAGGCTTGACTTTTACTGCCACCAGCTCACTGTGCCACTTGGGACAAACCCCTGCTGTTGGTCTCATTCCTTCCTTCGTCAAGCAGGATCAAGAGCCTCTGCCCTGCCTGACTGCCTTGACTGTAGTGAGGACTGGGGACACATTGGATGAGAAAGCTCTGATCAGAGTAGGAGAAAAGGACCGTGACGCTGCTCATCCTCCCATCTTTTCTCACCGGAGTCCTCTGTCTGTGGAGGAATCAACTGTTGTAGCCTAGTCCTTGATGCTCGGGTTCCTCTGGCCTTTCTGTTCTTTGCAGCCTCTAGGTAGTCATGCTTCATATGTAATGTGGGTGACCCAGTAAACATTGACAATTCCCTGACTGGAATTCCTATGGGCTGGGGGCCATGTTTGTTTGTTTCCTCAGTGTATCCCCAGCCCTTAGGACAGGGTTGGAACAGCATGCACTTACTAAACATTTCTTGAAAGAGAGTTTAAGTTTGCATACTGGATCTGCCATATACAGGATTAACTTGATGCCAAACCAAGAGACTTGTCTTCCCTAAGCCCTAGTTTCCTTTATCTGTTCAATGGGAATCATAATCCTTGTGTCTCAGGGCTGGCATGAGAAGTGAATCTATATGATATTCCAGTCCTCATGGAAGTGTAATTTCCCTCTATAGCTGCCAGCTGTGGTATGTGGGGGCCCAGTAATTGGCTAATTACTACACAATAGTATCCCCGTAGTGGCCTGCTGAACCCAGAGTTGCTTCTGAAGTGGTGTGTCCTGGATATTTAGCTCTAGGACAGAAGAAGGAAGCAGAATTTGGGATTTCCCTTAGCATTTCTGGCCTTTTCTGCCTGCTTGCCCTGCTCATTCTTCCTTGGATTCTCTTCCTGGTATAGCTCAAATATTTTTCTGCCTCTTAGTTTTCCAAAGTATCTTAAGCAACCAGAGCACTTTTGTTTGGGTTCTTATAAGCTTGCTGTGTTTGGTCTTTGTTATTCTTCATTAGTTGGTAGTATATCCTGCTTATTTTCAGTTCCCTGACCTGTTGTACTTTCTCCATGGCCAACACAGCTGTGTATGAGGTAAGTCACTTCAGCGGGCTCCCTTTAAGTACACAGGTGTTTGAGGTAGAAGAGCTCAGTTCCAGTGTTTGCGCCTCCTCTCTAGCCTTGGGGACCTTGGGCAAGGCTCTTTCTCTCTCTGGGTCTCAGGCTTCTTATCACTAAAATGACGGATTTGAACCAAATAAGTGGTTCCTAAGGGTCCTTAAATTTGGAGTGTAAGTTTGGACAAGTCATTTTTTTTTTTTAAGGGGGGGTCTTAGCTTCCTCATCTGTAAGATTAAGTAAATTGGGCTGAATAATTTTTAAAGTCACTTCTGGACCTAAATATTTTCTCCTCATTCTCTCTCTCCTTTCTGCCTTGTATTGCTTTCTGGAGCATTTATGTGACAGTTAACAGCTGTGGACAGGAAACCCTTGAACACTTCTAACTTGGCAAAGGTTGCTGCTCCCTCTGAACCTCATCCCAGCCCATTTCCTGTGTTTACAGTGTTTGGGTTTTTTGCTTAGTGACAGGCCTGACAGGCCATACTCCAGTTCTCGGGCATGGCCTTGTGCCGGTTAGACCAAAATGAGCACCAGTTTGGGAGTCTGGGAGACAAGGTTTCAGTCTCCACTAACCTCTGTTACCTTATGCAAATACCTGCCTTCTCAGAGTTAAGTGTCCTCATCTGTAAAACCAGAAGGTTTAACTAGCTTGGCTGTTGTAGGATATTAATACTTGCCTCCCTTTTATTCCTCCCATGCAGGGCCCTCTGTTGAACCTGTTTTTTCTACATACTCTATTGTGAAAGGGACCCAAGGTAGCTCCCATGGCATTTGGGACAAAATAAGAGGAAGAAAGGAAGTCAAATAGTTATCTCAGGCCCAGATTGGCAGCAGAGAAGAGTTGAAGCGGGGGATGGGGGGCCTGGTGTGACCAAACTTCCCAGCAAATCAGCTATATAGTTGGTAACCAGGTGATGCCAGTGTGCATTTATTCTTACCAAGACTCTGAAGACAGACAGTATCCCAGTTACAGCCTTTCTTTTACCATTCACATGACTTGAGCAAGTCACTTAGCATATCTGTGCCTCAGTTTCCTCATCTGATATTAGGGATAATCAAAATACTGTCTTTACAAAGTTGTAAAAGAGACAATGTATGTACAAGTCCCAACATAGTTCCTGACATAGTCACCCCGCTCCCCTTCTCCCTTAGATGGTAACAATGTACTTAATTCTGTTCTTGTGGAGATAGCAGGAGGACACTGAGGTCCCACTGCAGGGGATCTAACAGGCCAGCTGGGGACAGAGTCTGATTATGATTGGAAGAGATCTCATGAGGTGGTGCTGGAACTAGGCTGGACTCAGTGCTGTGGCCTCAAAGGGCCTGGAATGATTTAAGAAGGCTGGGGAGAATAGGGCTTTCCCTGAGCCTTGGCAGGCCAGCAAGTTCTGACCATGAAGAGTTGGGGGGAGAGTAACTTGAGGTACCCACCTACTCTTCCTCAAGCTCTGGGGCTTTGTATAAGTCCGTTTCACATTCATCTCCTTCCTCTCCATCTAGGCTGCTATTATCCAAGGGACTTACCCTTTTCCTTTTTACATCTTTTAAGAGAAAGAAAATTTGGAGACAAGGGGATGATATAACGTTTACCTGGAACAAACTAGTTTTACTTTAATTAATGGGCTAGATGGTTTACTTTCAATAATCTTACATCCTTAGGAAATTATGTTATTATGTCACATTTTACAGGTGAAGAAACAGTGCCTCCAAAAGGCGAAGCAGTTTTTTCAGCTCAAAATTAAGAGGCTATAATGACAAATCAAAAGAGCTCTGCATGACAATTGAGTATGGCTTCAGCTAGTTGAGAAGATACATATAATTCAGCAGTTCTCAGTTATGTTTCTTCACCCAAGTTCTTAGTAATCTGTAATGGTTCATCGTTTTGTGCTTATCTTCTAGAGATGGCTATCTTATTCCTGGCTCCTACTGTATATACCTCTTGCTCTTAGCAGTACTTCTCAATTCTCTAGATCTCCAGTTCTACCACTGACTAAGATTCAACCTCCCTGCACCACCGACCTTAGATCCATCCTTTCATTCTTTTCCCATTTCTTTACCAAGCACCTGCTGTAGGCCAGACCAGTGATGGATGCAAATATTGTTCCTGCTTGTATCTTTCAGTGTAATGGTTAGACAATTATAATAAAAACAACTAGGTGGGGGCGCCTGGGTGGCTTAGTGGGTTAATGCCTCTGCCTTCAGCTCAGCATGATCTCAGGGTCCTGAGATTGAGCCCCACATTGGGCTCTCTGCTCGGCAGGGAGCCTGCTTCCCACTCTCTCTCTCTGCCTGCCTCTCTGCCTACTTGTGATTTCTGTCTGTGAAATAAATAAATAAAATCTTAAAAAACAACAAACAACTTGGTGGTAATCGAATGCTTACTGTGCACCATGCTCTAGTTGAAGTACTTTATATGTATTAACTCATTTCATTCCTAATACTCTGCGAGGTAAATGCGGTTTTCTTATTTTGTAGGTAAAGAAACGGAGGTATTACAGAGATTCATTGGTCTAAGTTGTGATAGAGAGAAGCACAGGGGCCATGAGGGCACAGAAGAGGGCTCTTAATCTAACCCAAGGAGTCAGTGTAGAGAGTACTTCCTAGAGGAATTAGAAAAAGCCTGAGTAGAATCTTGAAACTTGAGTAGGAATTAGTCAGGTGTGAAATGGGGCAAGGATATTGTAGGCAGAGGGAACATCATGTACAAAGCCACAAAGTGAGTCTTGCATATTTATGGAACTGAAAGTAGTTTAGTGTGGTGGGAGTGTGAGGTGTGTGTGAGTGAGTGGTATGGGTTAAGGCTGGAGAACCTGCTAGGGACCACCTCTGGAAAAGCCTGTATTCTTTGCTACATTATATTTTGTGTACAAGCCATTGGTTTCCAGCTTCAGGATTTGAAACTGAAGGGGGTCCTTGAAGGGTGTCTGATGAATTCATATTATTCTCCCAATTATTTTTCAGTCTGTGGATACTAAAATTGTAACTGTTATTTTTATAGATTTTATTTATTTGAGAGACACAGAGAGAGAGTGTGAGAGCAAGCACAAAGGGAGAGGGAGAAGCAGATTCTCTGCTAAGCAGGGAGCCTGACATGGGGCTCAATCCCAGGACCCTGAGATCATGACCTGAACCAAAGGTAGACGCTTGACTGACTGAGCCACCCAGGCACCCCAAAAGTATAACTATTATTATATGGAGGTTTTGGAATTCATCACTGAAAAAAAAAGGAATTACTATGGTAGGAGTTTGGGAGCTCTGCAGAGGACTTTTTGCTTTAAATTAGAATATTTATTGAGATAGTTGTAGATTTATATGCAGCATAAAAAAAAAAAAAACAATACAGCGAGATCATTGGGAAACTTTGCAGTTTTCCCCACAGTAACATTTTGACAAACTGTAGTATAATAGTATAACCAGAATATTGACGTTAACACAAACTGCCAATCTTGGTTAGATTTCCCCAGTTTTATTTGTGCTGGATGTTTACGTGTGTGTGTGTGTGTGTGTGTGTGTGTGTGTGTGTGTGTATGTAAACATATTCCCATACCGTAACACCTTCATGTTGCCCCTCTATAACCACAGCTTTCTCTCCCACCCCTTCCCTATTCCTAACCCATCTGTTTTCCGTTTCTAAAGTTTTGACCTTTCAAAAGTGTTGTATAAATGGAATGGAGTTTGTAATCTTTTGGAATTGGCTTTTTTTGTTCAGCCATAATTCCCTGGAAAATCATCTAAGTGTTTTTATGTATCATGACTTCATTCCTTTTTAATGGTGAGTAGTATTCCATTGTGTATAACATATATAACCATTCATCTGTTAAAGGCATATGGACTGATCCCAGTTTGGGGCTTTTAGACATAAAGCTTCCATGAACATTTATATACAGGGTTGTTTTTTTTTTTTTTTAAGATTTATTTATTTATTTTAGAGAGAGCAAATGCATGTGAATGGGGGATTAGGGAGAGGGAGAGAGAGAATCTCAGGCAGATTCCCACTGAGTGCAGATCCTGATGCAGGGCTTGGTGTCACAATCCTGTGATCACAATCTGAGCCGAAATCAAGACTCACTTAATTGACTGAGCCACCCAGGCGTCCCTGAATACGGGTTTTTAAATGTGAACCTGTGAAGGACTTTATTCAGGAGAGTGGTATAGTCAGATTGGAATTTTAGAAAAATTATACTAACTGCTTTAGTAGAGAATGAGTTTGAGAGAAACAAGCAGAGATGGGAAGATCACTGAGGAAACTATTGTTACCCAGGCAAAGTCCATGGAGACCTGAATTCAGTTCTCTGTGAGTTGGAGCCTGCTCGGCCATAGAGGCCTTTCCTGAAAAATCACATCTGGCTCATTGGCATGCGGGAGCAGGGCCAGGGAGCCTGGCTTCTCAGGAGGCATAGACACACTTCGTTCTGGACAGTCAGCCCCTCTTCTGAGGAGTCGCCATTATGAGAGCTGAGAACTGCCATTGCCATCCAGCAAGGAAGGGCTGCAAACCCAGTTTTTGGAATGATCATCCTGACTGCAAGGTCTTTCAGTAGATGTTCTTGGTTGTCCTCTCTCAAGAAAAGAAGAAAGGGGGCCATTATCTTCTTTGTATTATTTGAGTGGAGGCTGATGGGGGGCAGGAAGGTGTTGAGAAACTGTTTCCTGGGTCTGGTCTCTTTGGGGGCCCAGGAATGTGTTCTCTGGTAGGCTGGCCAGCAGTGGGCCTGGGGCGGCTGGAGGATGACCTCCAGCTCTGAGGGAACCTGGAATCCACATTGTTTTTACCCCACACAATGGTGTGCCTGGCTCACCCAGGCATTTATCACTGTGCTTTTGGGGCCACTGTGATCAAGACTGTTGGGAGCCAGCTCCACTTTGGAACCAGAGGGGTATAATCCTAGAGGGTCTGCTAATGGGTTGGATACTCCCCTGGGCACTGTGCAATGTCCTTATCTGGGCAAGTTCTTTGGGGCCCATCCCAGCACTTTCAGAAAACTTTTCCCAGCAGAAATCTGTTTTGAGTTGTTTGTAATTATTTTTTTGGCTATCTCAGACTCTGACAAGTGCTGGCCAGGAGGCAGGAATGTTTGGGTCAGGTGCCAGGTCAGAGAATTTGGGGCAACTTTTGAACAAGTGTGTTTTGATTTAATTTCTCTGGAGCTGTCATGCTTCTTGGCACAGATACCTTTAGAAGGTAAAGACCTGTGGTATGTGGGACCCCAAAGCTGAGAAAGCAAACCTTCAAAACCCGTAAGCTGCTTTCAGTTGTCTTTAGACCAGGTCTTGTGTTGCCTGGGGCTCTGCCAGATACAGGGGAACACCGGAAAAATCAGACTCATCTATAGCTGGGAAGATAAGACTCACAGGTAAAGCAGAGAATAGACAACTGAGAAGCGAGTGACTAACACTTACAGGGCTTGACTGTTTTTTTTCAAGGACTTTACTGATTTTTCAGATAAGAAAATCCTTAGGAGCACTCAGAGTATAGGAAAGTTGAAATTTAAAGACCTGCAACTACCACTTCTGTAATTCAGTATGTATTTTAATCACTGAAGCGCACGGGGGAACCCTGGAGGCCAGAGAAGTGTATCTTACTTTTCGTATTCCTGGTGCTTTGGTTAGTTGGGCTAGCTAGCTCAATGTCAGCAATTAGGTGTTTGAAAGTCAGAAATCTGTGTTGAAGTGGTAGCATGTGAATGCTGAACTGGGGCTCAGAAGCTCTTAATTTAGTCAGAAAGGTTCTAAAAATTAGAGGGTGGACAGATAGGCTGTTAAGTGGATGGACCAGAGTCCAAAGCCCTGCAGGAGACATGGGAGGAGGCACAGGGAGTCAGAACAGCTAGAAGACTCCTGCATCAGAAGCCTGGGTTCCTGAGGTCATGGCCTGCTTGATGGGGACTAACTTTAGGGATTAGCTACCTTCTTTGGGAAGGAAGCTTCTTGTGAAACCAGTATTTGGAGAAAAGAATACTGAGAGGAAGAAGGTAGACATGGGACATGATGGGCAGGCTGGGTGGAGAGAGGCTGAAGAATTTATCTCATCTAGCAGGTGATTATGTTTCATATGATTAAACAGAAGCATATTCTTTAGCTCTTTTTGTTTCTTCCCACAGAGTGTACTAGGGACTCTGTATTTTTTCTCCAATGTCTTTTTAACTTTGTTTTAAAGTTATGTCGTTTAACTTTGTATTTTCTCCAATGTCCTTAATACGGAAGGGGTCCCTGGCTAGTGCTGGACACTAAAGACATTAAGGCAAAACCAGGAATGCTTTTTTACCTTGGGAAATGGGTTAAGACCAGCTAGGACTCCTGGGTTGGCCCTCAGTAGACAAGCAGAATGTATTGCTCCTAATTGTGGGTCTTGGAAAGTAAGGGTTAGTATTTCTAGGGAGCCCTCTTGCACAGACTCATCTGGGTCTCCCAACCAGACAGCCTTGGCACAGGAAGGCATCCCTATGCCACGCGGCATAGCAAGTTAGAGACTTCTAATCTGGTTCTGCCACTAGTTTGCTGACCAACCTCATGCAAAACACTCCCCTTTCATAGCCTCACTCTCCTCTGTCATAAGGCAGACAGTGGGGCTTGATGCTTCCAAAACCCTTCCAACTCTGCTGCCTAGAGTCTAAGTACAATGGAGGTCTCAACATCCATTACTCCCATTGTATGCCAGGAGTTTTTGCAAGATTGGTAAAAAGTACCCTTTGACTTTGGGTTCTTTTACAAATTAATCTATGTGAGATGCTGTGCTGCTTGCTCTGGGGTTTGCTTTGTTGGGATGCCCTCCCTTCCTTCCACTCCTACTGTCTTCTGCCTGTTCAGACAGTGGTATTTCCTGCTGCTCTGGTCTCTTGTGTCTTACCCTATTCTGTTTCTTGTCTTTCTGATTTGTATACTCTGCTCATTCTTGTACTTTTTGTGGGCAAGTACTGTGTCTGTTCATCTCTGTTTCAATTTGCTCTTTCATCAGTGGAGTTCTTTTGGGCATTCATTTGTTCATTCAGTGAATATTCTCTGGAGCCCAGCTGTTGTGCTAGGGACTTTGCTAGGTGCTGGCTTGAAGCCAGGATTCAGCCATGAAGGCAGCCATGGTTCTTGCCACTGTGGAGCTTACGCTTTAGTGAAGAAAGATATTGAACAAATTATCACATAAATAATTATAATTGTGAAAAGTGCTATCGACAAAAAATATAGGGTGCTTTGGAGAATGTAACAATGTGAGCCTAAGCCACTTTGGCAGGGAAGATGATCAAGGAAGATTCTTGAAGAAAAAGTGTTTAAGTTCAGACCAACAGTATGAGTCAGAGTCTGCAGGTCAAGAAAGAATGAAGAGGCTTCCATACAGAAGGATTCTAGGTTATTCTTTCTTTCTTTTCCTTTAAATTTTTATTTAAATTCTAGTTAGTTAACTTACAATGCAATATTGGTTTCAGAGTAGAATTTAGTGATTCATTGCTTCCATATAACACTTAGTGCCTAACACAAAAGTGCCCTCTTTAATACCCATCACCTATCTAGCCCATCCCCCACCCACCTCTCTTCATCAACCCTGTTTGTTCTCCATCCTTAAGAGTCTCTTAGGATTTGTGCCCCTCCCACCTTTCCCCCTCCCATGTGTTCATTTGTTTTGTTTCTTAAATTCCACATATGAGTGAAATCATATGGTATTTGTCTTTCTCTGACTGACTTACTTCAGTTTGCATAATATACACTAGATCCATCCATGTCATTGAGAATGGCAAGATTTCATTCTTTTTGATGACTGAGTAATATTCCATTATAGATGTATATACTGATGTAGTTTTGGAATATTGGTGAGCTCTTGAGCCAATGGCCAAGAAAAAATTCTTCAGATATCTTTGGTGCAAAAAGGTGATTTTAGGGGCGCCTGGGTGGCTCAGTGGGTTAAGCCGCTGCCTTCGGCTCAGGTCATGATCTCAGGGTCCTGGGATCGAGTCCCGCATCGGGCTCTCTGCTCGGCAGGGAGCCTGCTTCCTCCTCTCTCTCTCTCTGCCTGCCTCTCTGCCTACTTGTGATCTCTCTCTGTCAAATAAATAAATAAAATCTTTAGGAAAAAAAAAAAAAGGTGATTTTATTAAAGCACCAGGACAGGACTCGTGGGTAGAAAGTACTGATGCACTGGGGTTGTGAGGAATGGCTGATTATATACTTGGGAGTGGGGGCAGGTAAGGACAAAGGAAAGTGTCCAAAAGGACTTTTTTTTTTTTTTAAAGATTTTATTTATTTATTTGACAGAGGGAGATCACAAGTAGGCAGAGAGGCAGGCAGAGAGAGAGAGAGAGACAGAGAGGGAAGCAGGCTTCCTGCGGAGCAGGGAGCCCGATGCGGGGCTCGATCCCAGGACCCTGAGATCATGACCCGAGCCGAAGGCAGCAGCCCAAACCACTGAGCCACCCAGGCGCCCCCAAAAGGACTTTTTTATGCTAAAGAAGACTCATAGGATGCTGGAGGCTTGGCTATTGTCAAGTGAAGATGGTTTTTCCTTCTAGTAAGACATTAACTTTAAGACAGTTGGGAGTTTTCTGGAGGAATGTCATACTCTGCCTGCCTCAAGTATTTGTCAGTGGGCTACAGGTTATAAGGACATTTTATTTTATTTTATTTACATTCCCTCTACCTTTGTCTCCCACATCACTGTGGAGGAGAGAGTGATGTTAGGGCTCCAGAAAATTCAGTCTATGGGTTTCTGAAAGTTAGGCTATTGATAAGAATGCCTTTTCCTTGTGAATCGCTAAGACATTTATAAACTGATGGAGACTCTTGTCCTGCAGGACTGTGATGTGTGTCAGTTACCCATTTGTTTTCTCTTCCCTTAGTTTTAGGGCAGTCGGAAGTGCCTGAGCAATGTCACACAGATCCCGCCTGGGGGGAGGGCGTTAGAGGGTGTCAGCTTGTGCTTTGTCCTCAGTTTGCCTTCTGCTTCTTCATCATATACCACGTCTTCTTTATCCACTCACCAGTTAATGGTCACTTGGGCTCCTTCCATAGTTTGGCTATTGTTGATAATGCTGCTGTAAACACCGGGTGCATGTCCCCTTTGGATCTGTATTTTTGTGTTCTTTTGGCAAATAGGAATTCTAGGTTATTCTCACCCCGGGTAGCACATTGGCATCACGTGGTCTAAGAGAGAACATGAAACAACTGGGATGGTGCTTTGCTGGTGCTTCCTGGGGAGAGTAGAAAGCCGTACAACTACTCTGGAAAGTAGCTTGGCACTTAAAACGTTAAACGTACCCCTGCCGTATAACCCCAAAGTTCTACTCCTATTGGAACTTGGGATGAAAAACTCATTTTCACTCAAGAAAAATGAAAACGGGCACCTGGGTGGCTCAGTGGGTTAAAGCCTCTGCCTTCAGCTCAGGTCATGATCCCAGGGTCCTGGGACTGAGCCCCACATTGGGCTGTCTGCTCAGTGGGGAGCCTGCTTCCTCCCCTCTCTCTGCCTACTTGTGATCTCTGTCTGTGAAATAAATAAATAAAATCTTAAAAAAAAGAGAAAAGAAAAATGAAAACAAATGTCCACACAAAGACTTGTACATGAATGCTCATAGCACTTTATTTGTGATAGCTAAAAACTGGTGGATGGGTAAACAAATTTTGGTCTCTTCATTCAGTGGAATACTACTCAGTGATAACGTGGAAAAAACTGATTCATGTGACAACACGACTGAATCTTCTGAATGCTGAGCAAAAGCCACCGGGCACAAAAGAGTGCATACTGGTGATTATATTTCTTTGAAGTTCTAGAGTAAGCAAAACTAATTTATAATGATAGAAATCAGATCAGTGGTTATGTACGTGGGAGTAGAGGTTGGCAGTGAAATGCCAAGTGGGAACATTTTGGGACGATGGAAATGTTCTATATCTTGATTGGGGTAGTGAGTATTTAAGTGTATATGTTTGTCAAACACACTGAACTGTACACTTAAAATGGGGACATTTTATTGTGTGCAGCCCTGCCTTAAAAAATATCCATGCTCTATTTTTATAAATGTCAAGCAAAGGCAAAACTCATATATGGTGATAAAAGTCAGAAAAGCAGTTTCTCCTGTGGGGTGGGGTGAGATAGTGGTCGTGGTAGTATTAACTGGAAAGGGGCAAGAGGGAGGAGGTCTTCCTAGAGTGTTGGGAATGTTTTATTTCTTGATTTTGGTGGTAATTACTTAAATATATGCATATGTAAAAGTTAGTTGATCTATATGTTTATATACTTTACTGTATATATGTTATGTCTCAAAGAAAAAAAAGCAACAACTCCCCATAAAACCAAACCCATACCTAGGTCCCATCCACAGAGATACTGATTTAATTGGTCTGGGATGGGGCTTGAGCGTCAGCAACATCAGTGCTCCCTAAGTGAGTCTAATATGCAGCTGGAGTTGAGAACCAGTGTACTACATGTAGAAGGGAGGGGAGAGACTTGGAACACCAAAGGAGGATTGCACAAAGCTGCAGGAGTTGCTGGACATGAGACCAGAAAGGTGACAGGTGGCAAATCATGCCGGGCCTTGCAGACCACTTTAAGAAATTTGAACTTCATCTTAAGAGTAATGAAAAGCTGGGATGCCTGGGTGGCTCAGTCAGTTAAGTGTCTGCCTTCAGCTCTGGTGATGATCCCAGGGTCCTGGGATCGAGTTCCACATTGGGCTCCTTGCTCAGTGGGGAACCTACTTCTCCCTCTGCCTGCCCATCCCTCTGCTTGTGCTCTCTCTCTCTCTCTCTCTCTGACAAATAAATAATCTTTAAAAAAAAAAAAAAAAGAGTAATGAAAAGCTTTTGAAGGGTATTGAGTAGGGAGGTGACTTGGCTGGATAATCAATCAGCTGGTATGTACTAGCCCTGCCTGTGGGTAGCATTCCTGCTGATTCTCAGTAAGTATTGAGAATCTCTCCCCTGTGAGGAGAGGATTTGGAATAGTTGAGTCTTGGAACTAGGATTGGTGCTTGTTTAGAAGTGGGGAGTGAGTGAAAGTGAGATGTGAAGGTTTTTGACACAAGCAACTGGAGAAGTAGGAAGTCTGGGGGGAACTAATGACTTTGGATTTAGACATGATGAGTTCACGTTCCTGTCAGGCATCCTTGTGTGGAGATATTTAGTAAGTAGTTGGCTTCTGTGGGTTTCTGAGGGTCACAAGTGAAACTTGCAGCAGAAAGATCATTTTGCTTTTTTTGGAGAGTTGGCATCAATTAGTAATTTCTTTAAAAGGTAATCAGGGCTCTGAGGAGAGGTAAGATCCCTTTAGGAGAGAGAGTAGTATGAAAAAAAGAGAGAGCCGTGGATTGAATGCAGATCAGTTTCTTCAAAACTTCAACACTGAAAAGTCAGGTTTGGAGGAGAAACTTGCTTTTGCACATTCAGGAAAACGGTCCTTCATTTAGCAGATCTATATTGAATACCTACTGTGTGCCAGGCACTGTCTGAGTCTCTGGGGGGCATACTGAAGGGAACAAAAAAGTCCCTGTTCTGTGAGCCTTGCTTCTGTTGGAGGGAGATGGACAATAAGCCAATCAACAAATAAGTGTATCATGTGTGAGGTGGTAGTAGGTGCTATGAAAAAATGAGAAAGACGTGAGCTTTGCCTTCAGATACCTTCAAATAACTGCAGTTGTAAGCTGACTGAAGTAAGGCCAAAAGAGGTACAAAGTCAGAAGTGCTTGTGGAATCAGAGGTTATATAGCTCAGTATGTTGCATATCGAAACTCTTTACATTGCCAAGGCTGTGAATTTTTCCTTTCCCCTGAGGGCTTTCTATAATTATATTTCATACGAATTAAAATAATTGTTACCGAAGTATTCAGATTGCAGTTTAGAGTCAAAATATAGTTATTGTGCATTATAATAAACATATATAATATTTTTAAAGTATGCTAGTAAGAATTGTAAAAATATTTACTGACCACACACATATCGTAGGCTGTGCTTTTTTTTTTTTTTTTTTTAAAGAGTGGTTACAGGTTTACAACAAAATTCAGAGGGAGGTACAGAGATTTCCCACATATTCTCTGCCTCCACATATGCATAGCCAACCCCATTACCAATGTTACTTACCAGAGTGGTACATTTTTTACAAAGGATGAGCCTACATGGATACATCATGATCACCCGAAGTTCATAGCTTCTCTCAGGGTTCACTCTTGGTGTTGTATGGGTTATTTTTTTTGATGTATTCTCCCTGGCGGGAGACACGGGAATTCTTTTGTGTCCGTGCTGCTTGGGTGGCTGATACCAGTGCCAGCTTTGTCCATAAGGAAATCTCTTCTGAATTCCTGACCCCCCTGCTGAAAAGAGCTGGGCCTTTGCTTGGATATGAGACTGGATGTTCTAACAGGGGCAAGAGCATCCCTCAGGAGGCTGGATTTCACCCAGCCCCTGGGAGTTGAGCCCTCTTTCCTCTGTGGCTGGACCTACTATGTGCGGTATTCCAAGGGGGCCCTTTCTTGACAGTTCCAGGTCCCAAACCAGTTCCCCTTCTCATTCTTTACATTTCTGTGTAGAGGGTCCTTTCTCCTCCTATTCCCCTTCCCCTCTCCCCTCTCCAGACACCAGCCCTAGCTTCAGCTTCTGGACATTTTTTTTTTTTTAAGATTTTATTTATTTATTTGACAAACAGATCACAAGTAGGCAGAGAGGCAGGCAGAGAGAGAGGTAGAAGCAGGCTCCCTACTAAGCAGAGAGCCTGACGTGGGGCTCGATCCCAAGACCCAGGGATCAAAACCTGAGCCGAAGGCAGAGGCTTTAACCCACCGAGCCACCCAGGCGCCCCTTCTGTGCTGTTTTATCTCTGGAATGTCCTGGTCCTTGGTCGAATCTGAGTCTTCCTAGGGCTGGTGCTCTGTCTTAAGAGTCGTTGGAGCCCATTCTAAGGGTAAGGATGGATTCTGTTCCCATGGAGAATTCCTGCAGAGCTTCCTGGTCCCGCTTTGGGGGGTGGGAGGTGAAGTGGAGAAATTATTTGCAAGATTTCACAATTTCCAGAATCCCTTCAGGTGCCAGCCAAGTGGTAAGGAGCAGTCTAGTGGCCTTCTCTGTTCCTGATCTATACCTTCTTCCTTACCTGCTGTTTCTCTCACTTCTTTCCCTTTGGGCTTATGTCTCACACCAGACAATCCATTGCCAGGCTCTGCTTCGCATGCCTGCAGATCTGTGGTCTCAGGGGGAGGAATTATTGTTCAGTGTTGAGAAACTGGCTGGAAGGGAGGAGGCATCAGGTGGATGGTGGATATTGGTGGGAGGAATTGGTCATTTGTTCTCAGCAATTCTCTTGTCTTTGGAGGAGATACGGTTTGCTATAAATCCATTTACGCACACATTCATTCATTCAGCCAACATTTACTGATTTCCTACTTGACGGTGGATGTTAGTGAAGGTGCCATCCTAGGCCCTGGAAGATAGAGTGAGTCAAACCTAGTCCTTGCCCTTTTCTGGACGTGGTATGTGAACATTAGAGCATGAAAATTAATACAGCGGAGTTGTGTATAAAGTGCTTTGGAGCATAGAGTGGTGAACGATTAGCTCCACCTGGAGAATGGAGAGGAGCTTGGGACACGGGGGAAAGACTGTGGTTTTGCCTGCCAGTGATTAACAAAACGTGGTCTGCAGACCATTGAGGATCACCAAGACCTTTTCAGAGGTCCAAAAGGTCAAAGACATTTTAGTAATAATGCTAAGATGTTACTTGCTTTTTTTCCCCACCATGTCTACATTTGTACTGGTGGCATGAAAGCAATTAAGTAAAACTGTTGGTTCCCTTTTAGGAGTCAAAGCAGTAGCACCAAATGTGCCATTGGTCACTGTTTTCCTCACCTTCATATGCTCTGTTTAAAAAAAAAATTTTTTTTTTAGATATAGAAGTAAAAGTGTATGAATTCTATTAAAATATATCCCACAAATACATGTCTCTTTAGTATTCTGTGTGATGAAACAGGAAATATGCATAAAGCACTTTTGCTGCAGGTAGAATTTGATGTTTATTTTAAGGAAGAGTGTTTGTATCATCAAGTTGGAAGCTGAACTACCTCCTTTCTTCAGGGAACACTTTTTTTCTTTAAAGATTCTATTTATTTGAAAGAGAGAGACAGAGGTAGCAAGAGAGAACACGAGCAGGGATGAGAGAGAGAGGGAGAAGCAGGTTCTCCACTGAGCAGGGAGCCCCTTGTGGGATTTGATCGTAGTGTCCTGGGATTGACCTGAGCTGAAGGCAGATGCTTAAAGACTGAGCCACCCAGGTGCCCCAGGAAACACTATTTTTATTTGAAAGAGTAACTGAGAGATAAACTATAGTTACTGAAACTAATTATTTGGCCGATATTTTCTTGAAAATGAATGAGATGAGTCTGCTACTTAGAGGAAAACCACTGGTAGTATTTGTTGCCAATGATAAAATTCTAGCTTTTATTTAAAACTTAGAATTGTGGAAAACTTGTATCTGCCACTGTGAGCTTGACGCTTCCCCAGATTTCAAGCTTTTCTGATGAGGTCACCTCAGTGGCTCAGTCGGTTAAGGGTCCAGCTCTTGATCTCAGCTCAGGTCTTGATCTCAAGGTCATGAGTTCAAGCCCTGTGTTGGGCTCCATGCTTGGTATGGAGGCTACTTTAAAAAAAAGAAAGAAAGAAAGAAAGAAGAAAGGTGGCAATTGGGTGGTTTGGTTGGTTGGGTGTCTGACTCTTGATTTCAGCTCAGATCATGATTTTAGGGTTGTGAGATCAAACCCCACATCAGACTCCATGCTCCCTCTGCATTGCACCCTTCCCCCTGCCCCCCTGTGATTGCTGGAGCTGTCTCTCAATCTCTCAAATAAATAAATAAATAAATAATAAAACTTTTCTGATGAAATTAGTGGTGATATTAATAACTGATTGTTTTGCTATTATATGGATGAAATGGACCAATTTGGAAGCTAGGCCTAACTCATCGAATCACTAGTTTTCATGTGACCAAGTGTATCGTGTTACAAAATCACACCTGATAAAAGATCATTGAAAGTGCAAGATAGAGCAATAGATTTTAATGTAATAAAGTACAAAAAGTTCATCCAGTTAGTTTCAAATTTCACATTGCACCTAATCTTTAATAAATCTACTACTTATTGAGTTTTGATGTAATATTAGAGAAGAATGTTTACAGTTATCTGAGAAGTTATTAAAATACTCCTGTCTTTTCCAGCTACCTACCTGTTTTGATCTTGGATCAAAACAACACATTGAATGTGGACATAGGTATAAAACTACAGCCATTTCCCATTAATCAAGATATTAAGGAGATTTGCAAAAATGTAAAATAATCCTACTCTTCTCAGAAAACATTTTTTCCAGGAAACAATTATTTTTCATAAAAAAATCACATTTCTATTAATGTATAGGAGATTTATTGGTCTAAAAGGAACTAATTACTACTAGAATTTGTATTTTAATTTCTAATATGGTAAATATCAGTTTGGGGATTTTCAATTTTCATGAGTATACAGGGGCCCTGAGATCCAACAATTTAAAAACCTGGTTCTGAACTAATCTTTTTACTTAGAATTCTCTTTTCTGCCTAGAGAAAGCCTACACATAATTGTTAGTTGGTATTTAAGTATTCATCAAAAGACATTGAATGAGCATCTATCAAGAACCTGGCTTTTGCTTGGGGCTGAGGACATGGTCCCAATCCCTTCTGGAAATCACAGTCTCATAGGGAAGACAAACAGAGAACTGCAACACAGTATGATAAGTGTTGTGGGAATATAGACTATTGTTATAATCACTTGTCAGCTCATCTAGAACATATGCTTATCTATCTTATTGGACTGTATGTTTGTGTTTGATTCTTCATCATCTGACAGAGAGAGTGGCTGGTTAGCAGAGGATGGGAGCTGCTCACTTGTTTCTCTGGGAGGAAAGAAGGAGACTACAGATGTATGGATTGTCAGCTTTCTGCATGCCCTATGCAAGGTGTTTGAACAAATGTGGTCTGCTTACAGAGTTTGTCCTCATTTTACAGATGAGGCATTGGAAGCTCAGAGAAGTTAAACAGCTTGTCCAACATCATATAGTTGTAACTGATGGAGCTGAGGTTTTGATATGCATGTTCTGACTACAAATTCAGGGCTCTTACTAATAATGCATTGCTAAATCGTTGGATCTTCCAAGGCTATTTCCACATTGCTGTGGGAAACCTTGCCAGATTGGAATGTGTAAGAGATGATAGAAAGGTCTCAGGAAGGAAAGAGAGACAGCCTAGGAAATGCTTGATAGCAGGAGTCATTTGTGAATTATGGCTAATGTGGTTTTTCTGGACAGGATTCTCTGGCCTTATGGGACATCAAGATTTTGTATCCCTTTATCCCCAATCCCTTTAATCCTTCTCTATGTCTGATGATGCCAGCAGCAAAGGTCACCTGTGTGTCTGATCAGGTTACAAACCAGAGCCTAGTGTTGGAAGCCCAAACTTCTTGGACCTGCCATAGGCCTTCGGGAAAGGGGCTGGGTGACTTAGGCCAATGGTGCCTGGCCTGGAGATTCCCTCTGCCTCTCATCCCTAGAGTTCAGTAAACTAGTTCAGCATTAAGAAAATGCTATTCGAAGTTATGCTTTGGGGCACCTGGCTGGCTCAGTTGGAAGAGCATGAGACTCCTGATCTGGGGGTTGTGAGTTGGAGCCCCACATTGGGTATAGAGATTTCTTAAATAAATAAAACTTAAAAGGAAATTGTGCTTTACTTATGAGAAACCTGTGTGTGGAAACAGGCTAGTGAAAAGACTGGATTTCTTTGCTTTGGTTCAAAAATCTGTCACCTTAATATGGTTCAGGTGTGCTACCTATGGTTTTCTAGAACAGGGCTTAGCAAACTATGGCCCAGTGGTCAAATTCAGCCCACTACCTGTTTTTGTGAATAAAGTTTTATTGGAACACAGCTAAGCTTGTGCACTTATGTTTTGTCTATGGCACCCTTTGTGCTCTATGATAGAGTTAGGTAGTTGTAACAGAGGCTATCTGGTTCATAGATCCTAAATTGTTTACCGTCTGGCCTTTTACAGAAAAAGTTTGCTGACCTCTAGGGTAATCCTGATTCTTTCTTTTTATCATGGTGCTTAGCACATCGTGTAATGATCACCCCTCTCCTCTAGTTTTATAACTAAGCTCCTTGAGAGCAGGGATGAGATCTCATCTCTTTATGCCCCATGCTGATTATAGAGCCTGGCACATAAAGAACACCCAGTAAATATTTTTTAAATGGGTACATCATGTGCTGATCAAAAATCTCTGAGAGGCAATTAAAATTTTTTTCCTTGTTCTGATAGGCAATTATGTGTGCCTTTGATTAACACAAAAATAGGAGTAAGGGAAGGAAAGCATTATGTTGGTAATATTAATCCCAGTGCTGTGTGCTTCTGTCTATGAACCAGTCATTACTTACTGCAATTCTTTTTTGGATAGGTAGTTCGTGGATAGGAGTCCATGAACGAAAACGATCATGCCAAGAACTCTTGTTGGTGAGGAAGTTGAGAAACAATGCCTTAATGCTTGGCTGCATTCTCCTCTTTCTCTCAGTACCCACCCCACCCTCCACTCCAACTTGTAGGACAAATGTAGAAGAATATAAGATTATATGGAGATATTTCTTTGGTATGTATACTGTTTATCTTACTTTTTGGCTTCTGTAAAGCCATTTCCTCAGTGGACTTCTTACCATCTGTGACTTCCAGAACACCTTAAAGCTGTTTGGTTGCCTTGGCATAAAAGCAGTCAGGTGAAGTGTGGGCCTGGGAGTCAGTAGGCCTGGGCTCTCGCTGTGGCTATTCAGCTGTCTTTGACTTTGGGCACAACAGTTACCATCTGTGAGCTCCAGTATCCAACCTGTTTTTACTGAGTCACATATGGGACATTTTCCACATTTAACATTTATAGCACTCCCTCATTTTGAAAAGGATTTGAGCAACTAGCCAGTGAGAGGGAGGTGACTTGTCCTGTCCTGTTGCTGCCTTTGACAGCAGACAGGAAAATGATTAAATGGAGTGGAATGTTTCAGGTCTTTGATTAGTGCTTTCTAGAAGGCTTCACAGCAGCAGCCTCTTCTCCTGGTCCTTGCTTTTCTCTTCTGTGACATCTTCTTCCTTGGGAGTAATATGAGGATTCTTGCCAGAGAGAAGTTATCAAGATCAGGGTCACAGGGAAAGAGGAATTTTAGAATCTAACCATTGGAAGACATTCTAGAAACTTTACTTACAATGTCTTTTTCAGATACCCGAGCTTGAGGCCTGGAGAAGGGAAGTGACCTCCCTAGGGTTACACGGTAGAGCTAAGGCGAGATGCTAGGCTCTTTCTGCTGTGTGCATAGTGTTTCCCGGGGTTCTTCTTCTTCTTCTTCTTTTTTTAAAGATTTTATTTTTTGACAGACAGAGATCACAAGTAGGCAGAGAGGCAGGCAGAGAGAGAGGGAGAAACAGACTCCCCTCCAAGCAGGGAGCCCGATGAGGGGCTTGATGCCAGGACCCTGGGATCACGACCTAAGCTGAAGGCAGAGGCTTAACCCACTGAGCCACTCAGGGGCCCTCACAGGGTTCTAAGAGAGGGAGGGTTAGGTGGCCTCAGCTCTTGTGCTGGCTTTAGTGCCACATGACTGTGTATTGGTGGTGGAGGAAGCTGCCCTGGGGGCCTGTGGGCTTCCCACATTGTTGTAGCTGATGTGCTCAGGACCATGGGTGCCTGATAGCTCTCGCTGACTGTATAGCTCAGCAGGTGAGGGCTCTCTGCAGTGAGCCCAGGGCTGGCACTTTGCTACTCCCAGCAGTGATAAGGTGAATGAGAAGGAAAACTTATTTTTTTGCCACTGTAGTAAATGGGATGTGTTCCTGTTTCTAGAAAGACTGTATTAATGCACATTTATTTATCGACTGACTCAAAGTGATATTTCATCTGAATATGTATTTCTTCCCTTACTAGTAAGGCGAAACTTTTTCCCCCTATGTCCATTGGTTGCTTGTATTTTCTTTCATTTATATATATATTTTCTTGTGAGTTACCTATTCATGTTCTTTGTTCTAGATCCCAGTGTATTCCTTTTTTTAAAAACTCAACATTTTTAAAAAAGATTTTATTTATTTATTTGATAGACAGAGATCACAGTAGGCAGAAAGGCAGGGAGAGAGAGAAGGGGAAGCAGGCTCCCCGCTGAGCAGAGAGCCCGATGTGGGGCTCGATCCCAGGACCCTGAGACCATGACCTGAGCCGAAGGCAGAGGCCCAACCCACTGAGCCACCCAGGCGCCCGATTCCCGTGTAGTCCTAGTTTTATTCTTGACTTGCCTGCCAGGGATTGATTAGGATAATAAGGCATTGTCCCTAAATGGGGAAGCTCAGCACATTGTTGGGGAGAGAGTTGAAGACTGCATGAAACCCTTTTCTCGCTGTAGAAATAGCCAGTGAAGTGACTGCCTGAGGATTTAGCTGCTGGAAGCTATGGACCCAGGGACAGGCGGGGCACGGCCCACAGTAATGTTTTCTCTTGCTTTTCCTGTACAGAGTTTTGCCGGATTGACAAGCCCCTGTGCCACAGTGAGGATGAGAAGCTCAGCTTTGACGCAGTCCGCAGCATCCACAAGCTGATGGATGATGATGCCAATGGTGATGTGGATGTGGAAGAAAGCGATGAGGTGAGCTCTCTCACCGTGCCGTGGCTCTCTTCTCTCCCTGTGTGGACAGTCCCCGAAAGCTGTCCAGACACTCTTCCTGTGGAGAGATGTTTTTGATGTTGGCTTGTTCTCTAGGAGCTCCTCCTTGTCAAGGGAGGTGATTCTGTAGGACCCAGCCTGTCCGCGTGCAGGCCTGATGTCTGTGTCTCTGTCTGGACTGGCTCCAATCTGCCTACCAGCCAGAAGCACAACACTGACTGTGCTGTGCTGTTTGAGAGGGAGAGGGAGCCCCGAGGTTGGTCTCTGCAGTTCCCCTGCCTCCTTACTGTAATCCTGCTGCAGGCGGAGGGCATCCGTCTATCCTTGCTGTGTGCTCAGTCTTGTGTTGGCAAGCAGGAGAGAAGTCAAGGTGGTCATTATCTTGCCCTCTGGGAGTTTATACTCTGTTTGGGAGGAAGAAACACATGTTTTTATTTTTTATTTTATTTATTTATTTGTTTGTTTATTTATTTATTTATTTTTAAAAGATTTTATTTATTTATTTGACAGACAGAGATCACAAGTAGGCAGAGACACAGGCAGAGAGGAGGCAGAGAGGAGGAAGCAGGCCCCCTGCCGAGCAGAGAGCCCAATGTGGGGCTCCATCCCAGGACCCTGGGATCATGACCTGAGCCGAAGGCAGAGGCTTAACCCACTGAGCCACACAGGCGCCCCGAAACACATGTTTTTAGAAACATCATTCTGAATTGCATGCCGCAGTTGCTGGGAGCCTGTTGAGTGGTCCAGATAGTAGGCATGAGAGAAATCTCTAGAAGGAAAAAACTCTGTTATTGTCTCACCTTTTGGCATCACTGCAGTTCCAATTCCACAGAGCCCAGAGTATGAAGTCATCGTGTGTAAAAAGATGTAAAGGTTTCAGTTGATTTCCAGCTCAACACGAGCCAGCAGTTTGGTGAAGCGGCCAAGTTGTGCCAAATCTTTAATAATGATATGGTGTGTGTCACAAGGGAGAGGTAAGCCCAGTCTCTTCACCCTGCTTGTCAGCCTACCTTTTAAGTTTTGAGCTCAATTTTGGATCTCACATTGTTAGAAGCATCTGGAACGGTGAGAGCCTGTAAAGGAGCGACGTGAACAATGAAGGGCAAGGAAACTATGAAATGGAGACGTCCAATAGAATTCAGTATTTATAGATATCATGTATGTGCCAGGCACGGTTGTAGACATGGGGCTGTGGCAGTGAAGAGGACACATGCATCTGTCCTCATATCATTTACAGGCTAGTGGAGAAACATGAGCCTGGAAAAGAAAAGATTCAGGTAATAAAATTTCTATCTTCAAATACACTAGGAGTGGAGGAATCAGATTTAAATAACGATGGTGCAGGCAATGAAAACCACAACACTAGCTAGCGTTTATTGAATTCTTATTCCGTGCCAGGCACAGTGTTAAGCTCTTTGCATAATTAACTCTTTTACCTTTCTTAACAGCCCTTTGAAGTTGGTTTTATTGTCAAGGATTGGAGCCTTGGGAAGGCTTGTTCCAAGGACACACTGGGTACGAGTACAGATCTGATTTCAAAGCTCATGCTGTGAAGTACTGGTGTACTATTTCTCTTATTCTAAGGACAGAACCAGGACCAGTGTGAGAAAAATAAAATATGGGCATATTCTTTTAGAATAAAGAATTGTCTACCAGCACCATCTTGTAGAAAAGGCTTTCTTGGTAGGTATGCAGTGAGCTCCCAGTCACTGAGGGTGGGCCTGTAGAAAACAGCATCCTACTGACTGGTTAGCCGAGGGGATCCTTGTATTAGGTTGAATTAGATGAGGCCCAAGGAATTTATAGGAGGACAAAAATAGACCTCCTGGAGCAAAAGTAGATATTCAGGTGGCGTGGAAGGAATGGGGCAGCCTGAGTAGTAAGTAGGGAGCAAGCGTGAGCACAGATGTGGAGGTAGTAAGAGCATGGTGGGTGGGTTTGGTCAGACAGAGCAACCGTGGGGGAAGGCAGCAGGACAAAAACCTGGAAAGGAAAGTCGGGGCTCAGGCAGCCTGGCTGAGAGAGGTCTCCTTGTTGAACCTGCCAACTGTAGATCCTTGAGCAAGGACGCCTGATAAAAGTAGCAGAACTTTTAGTTGCATCTAGAAGTGGCTCTGGCCCTCAAAGAACCCAAATTTTATTTGCTTGTGCTGAGAATAAAACCATGTTCCTAGAAGCAGATGAGGCCTAGAGGCTTCCTGATCTCTCTCTGGGGGCCTAGCCACAGGACTAGGGGATGGATGGCACATCAGTTAAGAAGGTGATATGATCCAAGATCCACAAATTCCTGGATATCTTTGTTATCTGCTCCTCCTTTTTTTCACTTTCTGCTGATTGCTTTGTCAATGAGGGGAGGAAGAAAATGTTCTTTTTAGAGGAATGTTACCACAACAAAAAGCTCATCAGCACAAACTGTTCTAAAATAACACAAAAGCTGTCACCCTGCTCTTCTCTGTGCCAGTGGTGAGCTGTTCTTTTTCAGTATAACTTCTGGCTTTGCCTTGGCTTCAGCTGGTGGTGAGCGGGGCCTCCCAGTCTGGGTTTTCATGACTCGTCACAAGCAACTGTCTTTGAAAGAGAAATAATGGTAGCAAAGTATGTGTGCTTAAGTCCGTGTAAACATACGAGACAACCTTAGAGGTCAGGTTCTAGCTAACTAGAGCATTGGGTGGACAGCTCAGAGCATGGGCCCTGAGTCGTGAGTGATGAAACCCTGCTTGTGCTGACCATGAAGGACATGAGCTTTTCATGACCACTTAAAAAGCCCTGCTGATTCCCCAAAGATCTTAACGCAAGTCTGAAGGGATGCCCTATAAGGCCTCATTTTTATTCAGCCTCATATCAGTAAGTTTTTCAGATGACTGAACTATAACCTCAGTTCTAGCTCTCTTAATATTTAGCCATTTTTGAAATAAGTCTCTCTTTTCAAAGATTATTGTGAACAGAGTGGTGCCTTTATTTGAGTCATTCAAAACATGTCTTCAGGGCCTCTTACACGATTACCCCAGTTCCTGGATTCCCATATCCATTGTTGTGATTTCTTCCTATAATTTCCATCTTGTCTTTGATTCATCCCCATTTCTAATTGCTGTTTTTATTCTGCTGTGAGCTATGAAATTTGACTTATGGCAAGCTGAGACTCAGCAGGCATTTTGTAGAAAATATATAATCAGTTGTGTGGGGGGCAGCCAGTTTGGCTGCTCAAGGATTCTCTTTGCTTGCTTCTGAGTTGGCAAAGGCTATGGATTGTGGGCCCTTCAGATGAGCAAGATGGCAATCTTGGCGATGGTGCCCCTCATTCAAGGCTGGGAGAAAGTTCAACCAGCCCACCAGTGTGGAAATTCATGGCCTATGTTCTACTGAGACCTTGGGTGGGAACACTGCGCATTGGGAAAGGATGGTCCTATCGGGTTGTCTGGCAGTCTGAGGTATACAGGGAGAGGCAGTCAATAGCCACCATCCCTTCGACCTGTCCTGACATTTTGAGAGCAGTGTTATTGTCTTCCTGGAGGCTACATGGGTAATCAAGGCATTTATCCAGCTGTTAAACGGATTTTTATTGAATACCTTTTGTGTGCCCGGCACCATTATAGGAATATGGATTCTATAGCAAACAAAACAGATAAGATTTCAGCTTTCATAGAGCTTGCCTTCTAGTGGTCTGTACGTCACAGGCAATTAAATAATGAGTAAAATTCTGAAATTAGGAAGAATTGTCATTGTAGTAGTTTAGTGACTTCTCCTTTAGTTTTCTTATGTAAAATGGTGGCTAATGACTCCTATTGCAGGGTTACTGTCAGAATGCAGTGAGCAAAGGTAAAAGTTTCTGGCACAGTGGTGTGTGGGTGGCTCGGTGCAACAGCTATCTGGCTCCTGATTTTGGTCTGGGTCATGATCTCAGGCTCCTGGGATCGAGTCCCGTGATGGGTTCGTGCTCAGCGGAGAGTCTGCTTGAGATTCTCTTCCTCTTCCTCTGTCCCTCTCCCAGATTGCATGGTCTCTCTCTCTCTGTCTCTTTAAAATAAAAATAAATAAATCATAAAAAAGGTTTCTGGCACAAATAACTCCCAAACTGAACAACAGAAAACAAGCAACTCCAGAATGGGAAAAGATTTAAAAAGACACTTCATCAAAGAAGTTATATGGATGACAAAGAAATGTGTGAAAAGATTTCACATCACTCAATATCACCAGCCATTAGGGAAGTACAGATTAAAACCTCAGTGAGATACCACTACACATCTGGCAGAATGGCTAAAATTAAAAAATGGGCACCACCAAGTGTCAGGCGAGGAGGAAGAGCCACCGGAACGTTTGCTTATAGAGCTTCTGAGAAAGTTAAACATGATTTATTACCTGTCCCAGCAATTCTGCTTCTAGGTATTTACCCCTATAAATAAATGAAAATTTGTATTCATACTAAAACTTGTATATAGTGTTGATAGTAGCTTTATTTGGAGTGGCCAAAAGCCGGACACAAATCGATGTCCTTCCATGTGTGAGTGTGTAAACAAACGGTGGGAAATGGCTCAGCAATAAAAAAGGAATGAATATTGATGTACACCACATAGATGAATCTCAAAGGCCTTGTACTCAGTAAAAAACACCAGACTAAAAAAGTGACATGCTCTGTGATTCCATCTCGATGACGTTCTGAGAAAGACAGAAGTGTAGGGATGGGAGCTAGGTCAGTGGTTACTATGTGTTAGAAGTGTGGGGAGGGTTTGATTACCAAGGGACAGAATGAAGGAATTTGGGGGAGTAATAGAATTTTCCTGGGTCTGGGGCGCCTGGGTGGCTCAGTGGGTTAAGCCGCTGCCTTCGGCTCAGGTCATGATCTCAGAGTCCTGGGATCGAGTCCCGCATCGGGCTCTCTGCTCAGCAGAGAGCCTGCTTCCCTCTCTCTCTCTGCCTGCCTCTTCATCTACTTGTGATTTCTCTCTGTCAAATAAATAAATAAAATCTTTAAAAAAAAAAAAAAAAAAAAAAAAAAAGAATTTTCCTGGGTCTGGGTTGTAAGACAGTTATGAGAGTCTAAGTATGTGTCAAAACTCATAGAACTATATCCCCCCAAAGTTAATTTCATCATATGTTAATTAAGAAAAAAGTTGTCAGCTTAGGAGCAGACACACGACTGAAGGTCAGTGAATGCTGGTGGTTTTCCCCTTTACGTTTCTTCTGTATTTCTAGGAAAGCCCCCTACATCTGACAATTTGTATTTTAATGTTTGCTTCAGTGATGTGTCTCTCTCATCAGGTTGTGAGACTTTTCAGGGCAGGGACCACCCTTATTTCATTTGTTTGCCTCTATTTCCCTGATGCCCAGCCGCGTCCTGTACAGAATGGGTGTTTAATTTAATCACCGTGTGGAATGACTGACTAATACTGCTGTAGCAGCCTGGTGTCTGCTGAGAAGGGAGGCTTGAACAAGGGTGTGATCACACATTTTGGGGTGGGGATGGGGATGGGTAGGTAGCAGTCGGAGCCCAGGAAGCTGCAGAACCAACTTCTGTTTTCGTTAGTGTCTGTGGTGTGTGGTGTGGGAGCATAGCACAGGGTTGAGAAGTGGTGCAATGGAGTCACACAGCCCTAGGTCTAAGCCTGGCTCTGCCTTTAGCAGCCATGGAGACTTGGAGAAGTTCTTGAATCTCATTTAGACTCGGTTTCCTTGTTAGAAGTGCAGCAATAATAGTAGGTGTCTCCTGGAATTGTTGCGAAGCTCATGAGAGACAATGCGTGAAGGGCACTCAGGACAAGGCCTGGTGTGTGGAAGAGGCTCAGTGATGGTTACCTTTTGCTATTCACACTTGCTGTGTGACATATAGGCGGGTAGCTGCACCTCTCCAAGCCTCAATTTATTCAGCTCTTTGAGGAGGGTAGTTCTTTGGAGGGTTGTAAGAATTGAATGTATGCAAATGGCTGGTGCACGGATAGGTGCTAAATCCGTGTGTTTTCCTCCCTCAGTGTGATGGTGCAGATTGTGAGGGCTGGGCTCTATAGCAAGTTTCCAATCAGCTCTCTCATCATCCCACGACCTGTAGCACTCAGCTCTGGGAGCCACCCCCCAACAGCATGGTGACTTGACCAGGGCCTGGGTGCAGGTGCTGCAGGAGGCAGTCCTCTATTCCCTGAGTGGCCCACATGGTGGGGGTGAGGCATGACAGCCTCTGGCCCCTGCCTGTGTGCTTCTGAAAAGGTCCAGTGAGAACTTCTCCTTTTCTCCCACCCATCTCACGGCTAGAGGATTTCTGAGCAACAAAGCCATACTATAATACTGTCATCAGATCTGTTTTGACATGGGGTAGAAGTTGACTTGCTTTCTCCCTTTTGTATTGTCCCCCCATGGGGCCCGTTGGGTCCTGGGGGACTGTGTGGACTGTGGCCAGATGGAATCTGGCACCAGGTGGAATCAGTGCTGGGGGAACTCAACCTTGAGAGGAGAGGCTCCACCTGCAAAATCCAGAGGCCTGAAGGAGTTGGCCTTGATAGGAGGTGGTACATAGGGAGGGAGAGAAGCCCCATGGGCTTCCTGCACGTAGCTGGTGCTCTGGCCAGCCTGGGCTAATTTGGGTGTGGGTGAGTATGCCCAGAAGTACTAGCATGATTACTAAGAATTGCTTTCCCTCCTTAGGCTTTGGGTCTTATTTCTGTATGTCCAGATGGCTGTGGGCACCTCTCCGTGCTCCCTTGCCTCTAGTTTCCCCTGTAGCCCCCATGTTGTACATGCTGCCAATGATCTTCCCAAGTCACATTTTGGTTTCCTGTGTCCTATGTGATTTTCTTTTCCAATTCCACGTGACTTCCTTTGCCAAGCACTCCATCCCTTCAGATCTGGCCTTAGTCTTTCTTAAGACTCTCTGGACGGACCTCCTACCACTGTGGTTTTCCCTGGCCCTCACTGCCTCAGGCTCATTCCACACTTATTGCAGTGCCCTATCTTTGCTCAGCTAGTTCTGCCTGGCTGGGATTAACTTCTTCTACCCTCCCCTTCAGCCCTCGGTCCTGTCCACATCAGTCTTCGATATCTTCTGGAATGCTCGGGACTCGCTTGTCCTGAACTTTCCCTGACTTTCCCCGCCCCCACCGATCCCTCTGTCATCCCAGGACTAACTCCCATAGCACACAGTCGAAAGCAACTCAATTTAGCACGTAATTAAAATGTCTTGTTTTGTGCCCTGAAAGGTTTTGAGTATATTCTCTTGCCTGTAAGTTTGTCTTTTTTTGCACTATTACTGGGATTACTAAAGCACAACTCTGATCATTACTTCTGCCTTGTAAAGGGAGTGCAGTGGAAAAGGAACATCCCTACCGTGTGCCAAGCCTTGTTCTATCTGTTGCATATACACTTTCCTTTAATGCTCGACCACTGTATGAGCTAGGTGTTACTGTGTTTTAGAGATGATGAAACTTAAGAGTGGTCTACCTTTACTTACTAAATTAATGTAAACTCTAACCTGCCCTTCAGTGCTCCCACAATCTGCCTTTGGCTTTCCCAACTAGTTCACATTACACAGTGTTCATTTACTTCATGCTACAACCATCTCAAATGTGTTCTTTCTATCTAATCGCTGTGCCTTTGCTTTAGATAAATTTTCATCTCAGTGCCTCTCTGGCTCCCATTTGCCTGTAAAAATTCCACTTGTCCACAAAGGCCTAGATCAGGGTGTCTTAACATCAGCATTAGTGACGTTTTGGACGTTTTCGGATCTTTGTGGTGGGGAGCTCTCTTTGTTGGATGTTTAGCAGCTTCCCAACTTCTATACACTGGATATGGGTAGCAAACCTCCACCATCACTCCTTCTTCTCAAAGTTGTGACAACCAAAATGTCTCTATTGCCAATTGTCAGTTGCCCTGGGGAATAGAAGTACCCCCGATTGGGGCTCCTGGGTGGCTCAGTTGGTTAAGCGTCTGCTTTCAGCTCAGGTCATGATCTCAGGGTCCTGGGATCAAGCCCCACATCGGGGTCCTGGGATCTAGTCCCACATTTGGCTCCCTGCTCAGAGAAGAGTCTGCTTCTCCCTGTCCCCTCTGCCTGTGCCCCCCACTCCCTGCTTGTGCTCTCTCTCTCTCAAATAGTAAATAAAATCTTAAAAAAAAAAAAAAAGTAGTGCCCCTGGTTGAGACCTACTGGCCTAGAGTAAATGTTTTCTCCTAGAAATCTTGTTGTTTCCCTATAGTGGGAAATAATTTTTTGTTTTCCATGCTCTAGAGTACTTGGCATGAATCTCTCATTCGGCATATTGCTCTGCTCTGTAATTAGTGCTCTATCCTGTTAGACTGTGAGTGCCTCTAGGGCCAGAAATCAGGTCCTTAAACATCACTGTTTCTCCCATAGTATCTGGTGCAGGGCCTTACACATAAAGGTGATGAGTTAAGTTTTTTTGAAATTTGATTTGAAAGCAATGATCTTATCACTTAGTGCTCCTTCAGTTGTTTCCTTAGGGCAGAGCAAGAGTGCAAGGTTGGTTGGTCAGCGGTATGGGGACAGTATGCATTGGATTTGTGAGTTTCCTGCCAGGATAGTGGCTGAGTTAGTGGTGGGCTGTGTCTAGGAATGTGAGGGTCTAGGATCCAGATACGACATTCTTTGTTTCTGTATGATGTGTATGTCTGACCTCTGTGACTCCTTCCCTAACCCTCTACCCTATGCTGTGAGTCACATACAGAATCTGGATGGAGGTAAAATCATTATAGTTAAAAATACTAGGAAAGATGTAGAGAAAAACATGTAGAAGCAGGGCAGAGATGAAAAAAAGAGGAAAAAAGGAATTCTGAAAGACTGTGTGACTGAGCAAAAGTATGCACAGTCTTTGGAGCAAGAAAGATGAGGGGGTTAGGTTTACCTTCACCAAGAGTTAGTTGCATGACCTTGGAAAGTTTCTTAAATCTGCAAGCTTTCATTTCCTCCTGGTCAAATGGGGGCATTGGTCTCTGCCTTGAAGGATTCTAGCAAAGACGAAACGAAATTCTGAGTAGAAAGTGCCTGGCTGGGACGCCTGGGTGGCTCAGTTGGTTAAGCGTCTGCCTTTGGCTCACATGATCTCAGGGCCCTGAGATCAAGCCCCACACTGCACTGGGCACCCTGCTCAGTGGGTAGTCTGCTTCCCTCCCCCTCTGCCTGTGGCTCTGCCTGCTGGGCTCTCTCACTCTCTTTCTCTCTCAAATAAATAAATATTAAAAAAAGAAAGAAAGAAAGTGCCCAGCCTGTGGTTTTGTTCACGTTGGTACTATTATGTCCTCCCCCCCTGCCACTGCTCCCACTTGCAAGACCCATGCTGGGGACTTTCCCTGCCCTCGCACACGGAACCTTTAAAAGAAACCTGTGGGGGTAGGTATTACTTTTCCAATAAAACCAATAAGGAAACCGAGACTGAATTAGCTCATAGTTACCTCTTAGATCTTTTGCAACTCAGATCTACATGAGACTGATGAAAATGTTCTAAACTTGTGGTGATGTTTGCTCATCTCTGAAAAAGCTAAAAACTCTTGAGTTGTACACTAAATTGGTACGTAAATTATATTGAAATAAAGATGTTAAAAAAGTGAAAGTGTCCCTACAACACTGGTTGTTGTAGCGGTCACCTCTGCCTTGACTTGCTGTAGTCTAATCCCTGGGAACCCAGAGGGTTCTACAGGAAACACTTTGAAACCCATGTTGAGTTCTGTCTCCATTTGCCCCACTCCTGACTTTGACAGATATGCAGAGGGCTTCCAAGTCAGAAGTGCCATGGTATCTGGAAGCAAAGACCCCTAGTTAGCTAACTGAGGGCTAGGTTGCCTGTTGTTGGGGTGAGTGTGGATGTTTTTTGAGGACACCTGACTGAAGAGCCCTGGGGCATTCTCTTTGGGAGAATCCATCCTCTTTTTCTCTCTCTCCCTGCCTCCCTCCCTTCCTTTTTCCTTTTTATAGTTGTCACTTATGGGAAAGCTAAGGCGGTAAGAAAGTTGTGGGAGAACCCAGGTGGTAATTCCCTCTCACCCACATACCAGGAACCTGAATCAAATTCTTGGCACTTATTATATGGAGCTCCAGGAGGGGCGATGTCAGAGGCAGCTGGCTATGTTGTCCTGGTTTTATTTTTCCTGGATTCACCTTGTGCTCAGGGCCTCCCTCTGATTCCCACTGCTATTGCCGTGCCAGCCCCTGGGAATTGGAGCTTTCTTTCCCCTTGGTCCCTGGACCCAATCCTGAACATAGATTTCCTTCCTTCCTCTTTTAACGGCTTTGACTGCCTGGCACTTTTGCCTTTTTTTCCCTTCAGTTTGCTATATGCAAAATAGGGCAGAAAAGAAATAATTGCAAACAGCTTTTCAGATAACCTCAGCATGGGTTTCTGTGTACATTTCTGTTGCTGCAGTAATTCTTCTCTGACCTGAAGGATTGCTAGTTTGGAGGCATCTCTCTGGTTTTTTGCCTTCTAGCTTCCTGCCAGTCTCCTGGTGCAATCACCATCTTATCTCCTGCCTTGTAGAACATTCTGACCCCCTGCCCTAATCTCGGGAAAGCACAGATTGAGGTCTGCTCAGGCCTTTTGGACAGAACAGAGATGAGTGATACCATGAATGATAATCGTTCTTCAGGTGAAATCTGGTCCTTAGGCTAAGGGAATGACCCGTCCCCATTTTTTCTTGTAAACATTTAACTGTAGGGTGGCGGTAGCATTCACCTCCCAGCTCTCACTGAGTTCAAGCCTTGCTCATGCATTCAGCCCAAACTCTTCTGAATATCTCGAATAAAGTATTTGGACATTGCCTTTTTAAAAGTCTAAGCATAAGCTTTGGAGGCTGACCTGAATTCAGATCCAAACTTTGCGGTGCAGAGCTGTAAGGCCAAGTAATCTGGAGCCTCACTTTCCTCATCTGCAAAGTAGAGATGAAAATAAGGTACTCTTTGCCATTGATAAGCCCTCAGGGTAGCGAGAGAGGCAGACCTGGGACCTGGCTGTGACAATGGCACATTTGCAGGCCGTGATGGTGGCGTGCGCAGGACTGTAGGAGTTGCGAGAGAAATAAGGGCGAGGTACTCTAACATGTGCTGGGATAGCAGAAGACGCCTTGTCAGCCAGCACTCAGGGCAAGGGACCAGTTGCCAGACAAGCTGAGCTACACATCAGAGGGAGTAGGCCTAGTTTGCAATCTGTCCCAGTGTCTTGGCCAGATACAGCATGAAGCAGCAGTTCCCCCAGATGGGACCGCTCATGTTTCCAGGAAAACCCAGACGGTGGTTTGCTTTGACAGACAGGGAAATTCTTTCTCACTACGCAGACTGTTGTTTTCCTCACCACCCCCCACCCCTCGCTGGTGAGTCTGCTTTGTCTGTTCTGGACTGCAGTCCTGTCAGTGACATGGACTAGGTAGATTTGTAAGACTTCTCTGTGTGTTTGTATGTGTAGCTGTGTTTATGCGCCTCGTGTTTGTTTTTTTGCGTGTGTGTACATCATTTTATGCCTTTTTATATTTGTATGTCTTGCTGTATTTAAGCGTGTCTGTATGATAGGAAGTGGAGGCAGGAGAGAAACATAGATCCAAGGACACAGGAACTGAGAGAAAGCTGGGTCGAGAATCAAAGAGAAGATAAGGAGGAAATGGTTAGGCAACAGCACAGTATGCAGGACCTGGAGGTGAAAACAGAGGCGGAAGTATAATCGGGAGTCCAAAGATGCCGTTAATGTAGGCTGGCGTGGACCCTACATGGTGGTGGGCAGAATGCAAGGATGGGTCATCTAGCAGCCAGAAATGGCCAAGTCCAGAGAGAGAAAGAGAGAGAGAGAGAAAAGCCCTGCTTCAGGGATAAGCTTCCAAATCTTCCTGTCTAAGGAGGAATCAGGGGCTGGCCTCACCTGCCTTTGGACCTGGTGTTTGTGTTGATTTACGCAAGTCTCTCTCTGCATGTCTGTGCATGTGTATCCCATTCAGTATACTTCATGGCATTAGAAACAATTGGTTTTGATGTAATGGTTGATCCGCTTGAGGCTTTGTGACCCTCCCCTTATTTGTTCTCATGTTCTCCCCCACTCTCCTTCTCCAAACATATTTTGTGTCTGCTGTGTACTGGATATGCACAGACTAACAATGAAGACAATTTTTCTGCTTGCAAGGAGCTCACATGTTAGTGAGGCAGGAGAACATACATGTCCTAATAGATGTTGTGATGAGAGAGTAGTTCATCCCCATACTCTGGAATTTTTTTTTTCCTGGAATTTTAAGAGGAGAGAATTTCACTTATCCTAGGATGCCAGGAGCACAACCCAGAAGAAGTGATGCCTGAGATGGATTTTGGGAGATGCAGAGAAGTTAACCTGGGAACAGAGGTGGGAAGGGTAAAGCCAGTGAAGGAAGTCAGTGGTTCTTTTAACTTGAGCATAGAATGTAAGTAACAGTGGGACCGGGAGGGAGAGGTTGGAGATGACATGAAGTGGGAATGACAGGCATTAGCCAGATTCTTGCCATACTGAGGAACTTGGATTTTATCCCAAAGATGATGAACTAGAAGGACTGTAAACAGAGATGGCTCTCATTCTGACTGACAGGGTGTCAGAAGCTGGCTTTGCAGAGTAGGTGAAACTGGAACTTGGTTTTTATTTTTTTTTTGTCCCCCCCCTCCCCCGGAACTTGGTTTTTAAAAAGATGAGCAGGGTTTCCTGATGAAAAGAAGAAGGAGGAGCATCCCAGGAAGAAGGAACTTCATGAGTAAAGGCAGGAGGCAAAACAAACAAACAAACAAACAAAACGGCAAGTTTGGGAGACAATCAAGTAGGGAGGTGTCTAGGGAATCGTTTCTTTGTAAGATAGGGTTATCTTTGATGGCTGGTGTGTGGTTCCTATAAGATAACAGATGGTAACAATCCTTTTTGACCCATAATGCTGCATGAAAATGTCATTAGTGGTGTTGTTATCCAGCTTCTTCTTTTTCCCTTGGTGCCCAGCAATGCTAGACCCTCCCAGCTGTAGGTCAGGTAGGCATGAGAAGAGCAGTGTGGCACAGATGCACCCGTCTTTTCTTGAGCCACCTGGCATCTTGGAGAGCAGGAGCTAAGATTAGAAGTCTCTGGGACTCAGAGGTCAGGGGCCGGTTGGCTCAGAACACACCATTCTCCACAGCATGAGCCCTCCTGCCAAAGGAGCTGAGTTCAAAAGAGTGAAACAATTATGAAGCAACTTTTAAATATAGGCACCGTGAGGGATGTCTTACATGATCTCATTTTCTCCACGTCATCCCTGTGAGGTTGTCTGCATTTTACAGGCTTACAGTGACCTTGTGACCAAGTGCTGTATCTGGGAGATTTGTCCCAGGTATTACTTCAGAAGGCTTTCGATGTCTCTGGGGGGTGAGCAAGCTCTCTAATTAGTTCAGAGTGGAAAACTCTGTGGGTTTGAGGCAGTGTGGGCTTGGAAGGATTGGAAAGAGAGTTTCTGGGCTCTGTCCTTGGGACTGAGGATGGATTCAGCCATACCCTCCACATAGAATAGTGGTTCTTGCCGACAAGGACTGACTCTCTCTGTATCTGTCTCACTATGGTTTGTTCATTCGTTTGTTCTTTTGTTTGTTTGTTCATTCCTTCCTTTTGATTTTATTTATTTGAGAGAGAGAGTGTGAGAGAGAGCATGAGCAGAGGGGCCGTGTATCGGGACAGGGAGAAGCAGGCTCCCTGATGAGCAGGGAGCCTGATGTGGAGCTCGATGTGGGGCTTGATATGGGGCTCGATTCCAGGACCCTGGGATAATGACCTGAGCTGAGGTGCCCCTCATCTTGGTGCTTTAGATATGTCTGATGAATCTCTGTATTCAGGGCATCTGGGTGGCTCAGTAAGTTAAGTGTCTGCTTTTGGCTCAGGTCATGATCTCAGAGTCCTGAGATCGAGCCCTGCATTGGGTTCCCTGCTCAGCTGGGAACCTGCCTTGTTTTTTTTTTTTTTTTTAAATAAGATTTTATTTATTTATTTGACAGAGAGAGAGATAGTGAGAGCAGGAACACCAGCAGGGAGAGTGGGAGAGGGAGGGAGAGGCAGGCTCCTCGCTGAACAGGGAGCCTGATGTGGGCCTCAATCCCAGGACCCTGGGGTCATGACCTGAGCAGAGGCAGATGCTTAACTGAGCCACCCAGGTGCCTCAAATAAAATCTTAAAAAAAAAAAAAAAAAAAAAAAATCTCTGTGTTCTTGGATCCCCGTACAGGGCATGTCACATAGTGTTGCTCATTTAAATGGCTGGTTGGGCAAATGAATAAATAAAATGCCTCTTAATAAAGGCTTCTAGAACACCTAATGTCTTCACTACTCCCTCTTCCTTCCCTTGGGGTACTAGAACACACGAATAGATTTTGTTCTTAAGGAAGGTTATTTGGTATTGCTCTTTGACGCATAAACCTAAATTCTCCCTCTTGCAGTGATTAGGAGCCAGAAGCTTGTAAAAGAGGAACCTGAGTTTGTCTTACTCTTTGTCTTACTCTTTTTTTTTTTTAAAGTATGCTCTTGGCCCACTGTGGGGCTTGGCTTCACTACCCCCAGATCGATCTGCATGCTCTACCAGTTGGAACATCCAAGTGCTCCAGTCTTACTCTTTTATATTCTCTGTTCCCAAGCCTTTCCCCTTGTCCCCTCACTGCCTAAAGGTGAGTGGCATTTAAAAGGAACACATGGTGAATACTCAACTCTTCTGCCAAGTGTTCTGTTTTGGAAATGGAGTCCAGGAACTTTTCCTGTTATTAAGTGCTTGGCTGGAATTGGGTGTCCCAGAGTCTTGGAAAGTCATGCGTAGGGCCAGTAGTATGGGGGAAAAATTGAGAGGGGAATCGGAGTTGACTCTTGTTTATAGAGGTTGTAAGGGAGAAAGAATTCCTCAATACTTGAAGCTGTAACAGAGGGAGGAGTAGGTATATTTAATCAAGGGTCATGACCCCCTTCCTGTTTTTTGTAGAGTTTACAAACTAAGAATGGCTTTTGCATTTTTAAATAGTTGGAGGGAAAAATGCAAAGAAGAGTTTTATGGCATGTGAAATTTCCATGAATTCAAATTTCAGTGTCCGTAAATACAAAGTTTGACTGGTGCAGAGCCACTCATTTCATATTGTCCTTGGCTGTTCTCACAAGAATTGTGTAGAGTAACAAGTTCAATTGAGTAGTTGTAACAAGTTCTACCAAGCCTAAAATATTTACTGGTTGGTCCTTTATGGAAAAACATTTGCCTGGCCCCTGGTCTAACCCATCATTTTTTTAAAAAACAGCTTTATTGAGGTAAAATACACTTACCATATAATTAAACCCTTTTAAAGCATATAATTCAGTGGTTATGAGTATATTCACAGATATGTGCAGCCATTACCATAGTTAATTTTAGAAACTTTTCATCACCTCAAAGAGAAACCCTATACACATTGACTATTGTTCCCCTATCTGCCTCTTCTTCACAGCCCTGAACAACTGCTAATTTATTTTCTGTATTTATAGTTTTGCCTTTACTGGACGCTTCCTACAAATGGAATCATATAATTTGTGGTCCTTTTTTAAAAAGATTTTTTAAAAATTTTATTTATTTGACAGAGAGCACAAGTAGGCAGAGCACCAGGTGGAGTGGCAGGCAGAGGGACAGGGAGAAGCAGGCTCCCCACTGAGTAGAGAGCCCAATGCAATGGTTCGCGGACCCTTGGGTAATGCCCTGTGCTGAAGGGAGATCCCCAGTATGTGGTCCTATCTGACTGGCATATTTTACCTAGCATACAATTTTCAAGGTTCATCCATGTGGTAGCATGTGTCAGAATTTCACTCCATTTTATGGCTGAAGACTGTTCTATTGTATGAACACACTACCTTTCCTTTTTCTTCTCCTCAGTTGATGGGCATTTAGTATGTTTTTACCTTTGGGCTGTTATGAATAATGCTGCTGTATACGGACATGTACAAGTTTTTGTGGACATACATTTTTACTTCTCTTGGGTATATACCTTGGAGTGTCATTACAGGGTCTTATGGTCACTGTGTTTACCTGTTTGAGGAACTGTCAAACTGTTCTCCAAAGTGGTTGAACCATTTTGCATTTGTGCTGGCAATGAATGAGTATTCCAATTTCTCCAAATCCTCACCAGCACTTGTTATTATCTGTTTTTTTTTTTTAATCACAGCCATCCTTGTGGATGTGAAATAATATTTCATTATGGTTTTGATTTGCATGACTAATGATGTCAAACATTTTTTCATGTGGTTATTGACTGTTTGTATATCTTCTTTGGAGAAATGCTTTATTCATATCCTTTGCCTGTTTTTTATTCATATTCATTTTCATTCATATGTCTTTATTCATATCCTTTGCCTTTTTGCCTGTTTTTTTAAATTGGGCTGTTTTGTCTTTTTACCATCAAGTTGTTAAAGTTCTTCATATATCTTAGATACAAGTCCCTTATCAGGTATGTCAGTTGCAAATGTTTTCTCCCATTTTGTAGGTTCACCTCTCACTTTTTTGATAGTGATCTCTGAAGCACAGAAGTTTTTGATTTTGATAAAGTCCAGTTTATTTATATTTGTTGCTCTGCAGGCTTTTGATGTCCTATCTAAGAATTCATTGTCAAATCCAACATCATGGAGATTTACCCTTGTGTTTTCTTCTAAAAATCTTAAAGACATCTGAAGCTTAACATACTTCACATGGATTCTAAGTACCACCTCATCTAAAACCTGCTATACTCGCAGGCTTCCTCATCTCGGTTGAAGGCAACTCCATTGTTTCAGTTGCCTGGCCCTGAAATACTCTGAATCATTCATATTTCCTTTCATACTCACACCCACTGATAAATCCAGTGGGCTCTACCTTCAAAACATACCCCAAATCTGATCATTTCACACAGATCACAGATCACTGTGTCTACAGTCAGTTTTCAGTGTAGTAGCTAGCGAGTTTTACAGGAAAAAATGCAAACCAGATCATTTCACCCCTCTGCTCAAAATCCTGTAATAGCTTCATTTTTCTTTTAGGGCAAAAGCCAGAGTGACCAAACGAGTCAGGAAAGCCCTGTGTGGTCTGGCTTCACCTTATCATTACAGTTTCCCTATTTATTATAGGTCATAAGTCTCCCTGGGTCTTTCACTCCAGTCACACTGCTTGCTGTTCTGCAAACACATCTTGTTGTTTCTGTCTTTGGGCCATGGTTCTAGCTCTTACCTCTGCCTAGGATAGTCTTCTCCCAGATATCTGCTTTGATAATTCCCACATGTTTGCAAATATTTTTTCTTTTCTTTCTTTCTTTTTTTTTTTTTTTAAAGATTTTTTTTTTTTATTTGACAGAGAGAAATCACAAGTAGATGGAGAGGCAGGCAGAGAGAGAGAGAGGGAAGCAGGCTCCCTGCTGAGCAGAGAGCCCGATGCGGGACTCGATCCCAGGACCCTGAGATCATGACCCGAGCTGAAGGCAGCGGCTTAACCCACTGAGCCACCCAGGCGCCCTATTTTTTCTTTTCTCAAACTTCTCCTAATCGATGAGACCTTTCCCAGACCACCCTATTTAGTAATGAATTCTGCTTACTCTACCCCATTTCTGGCACAGACCTACATTACATATCACTTCTTTTTAATTTGTTTTACTCTTAAGGACTCAGTCACCTTCTGGATTCTGTCATTTAATCATTGATTATTATTTATTGTCTAGAATATGAGGTTCATGAGGGCAGGAGATCTGTTTTATTCAGATCCTAAATCTCTGCTAAATCTCTAGCCGCCTAGGATAGTACCTGGCTCAGTATTGGCATTCAGTAAATACTGTTCAGTGAATGAGTGAATCTTATTTAAAAAGAAGCAGATATATTTTTTCATGTGGATTCAAATGACTATCTAGGGTCACTTACCAGACTTGAGAACTTCCTTTAGTGTTTTTTGTAAGGTGTGTCAGCTAGCAATGAATTTTCTCGGTGTTTATCTAGAAGTATCTTTATTTTGCCTTCACGTTTGAAAGATAGTTTTGCTGGATATAAGATTATTGGTTGACAGTTCTTTCTCTTAGCACTTTGAACATGTCCTCTCCCTGCTGTTTGGCATCCATTGTTTTTGATGAGAGGTTACCTGTTTTAATTTTATTGAGTTTACTTTTTTCTTTTTTAAAGATTTTTAAAATAGATTTTATTTATTTTGTTGACATAGACAGAGAGAGAGATCACAAGTAGGCAGAGAGGCAGGCAGAGAGAGGGGGAAGCAGATTCCCCACTGAGCAGAGAGCCCGATGTGGGGCTCTATCCCAGGACTCTTGAGATCATGACCTGAGCCAAAGGCAGAGAGTTAACCCACTGAGCTACCCAAGTGCCCCAAGTTTACTTTTTTTGTGACAAATCATTTTTCTCTTGTTGCTTCCAAGATTTTCTTCTTGCTTTTGTCTTTCATTATTTTCTTTTTCAAAGATTTTAGTTATTTATTTGAGAGACAGAATGAGAGAGGGAGAGAGAGAACACGAGAAAGGGGAGGGTCAGAGGGAGAAGCAGACTCCCTGCTGAGCAGGGGAGCCCAATGCTGTGGACTCAATCCTGGGACTCCAGGATCGTGACCTGAGCCTAAAGCAATCCCTTAACCAACTAAGCCATCCAGGCATCCCTGGCTTTCAGTATTTTCTATGATGTACCTCTGGATCCATTTGCATTTATCCTATCCTTTTTGGAGTTTATTGAGCTTTCTGAATAATGTTTTTCAATAAAGTTGGGAATTTCCCAGCCGTTGTTTCTTTGAATATTTTTTTCTGCTTCTTTCTCTTTATAGTCTTTTTTTGATTCCCCCATTATGCCTATGTGTTTAATGGTATGGCACATTTCTCTGAGACAATTCATTTCCTTCATTCTTTTTTTGCTCTTTTAGATTGTGTAATTTCTTTCAGTCTCTCTTCAGGTTTGTCAGTTCTCTCTTCTGCCTGTTCAGCTCTCCTGTTTGAGCCCCTGACCTATACTTTTTTCTTAGTTATTGTACTTTTCAACTTCACAAAATCCATGTGGTTCTTTTTGGTAATTTATATTTATTGACATTTTTTACTTGATGTGACTTTGTCATCACACATTCCTCTAGTATTTGAACATATATATAATGTCTTTAATCAATAAGTCTTCTTCTGTTAAATCTGATATTTGATTACTCTCACAGTTTCCTTTGCTTGTGTTTTTTTTCTGGTATGTGGGTCATATTTGCCTCTTAATCTGTATGTCTTGTATATTTTTGTTGGGAACTGGATGTTTCTGATAGTATATTGTAGCAACTCTAGGTACTGGTTCAACCCCTTCAGCTGCTTATTGTTTGCTTGTTCATTTGTTTGGTGGCTGGCAAGATCTTATTTGTGGTCCATTCCCTCCCACCCATTCCCTTCAGTGTGAAGCCTCTCCTGTTGTTCCTTAGAGGGTAAAGCTTTGGATATGTCCATAGTCACTTTTGGATGACAATGGTTTGGGTAGGACCCTCATTGACTCTCTTTTCCTGGCCACATTTAGCTGTTAAGTGTAGTCTTCTGATTATTGTTTTCAACAGTGTTCCACAGACAGATCCAATCATATTGGGGCTCCTCTGAAAGGATAGTTCCTGAGATAAGTGTTTGAGATTTGTTGTTAACCCAGGAGGACTCTTCCCAGCTCATTCTCCTATTCTCACCAGCAAATTCTCCAGCCTACAGTTAGCTTTTATCTCTAATGAATCTACCAGTCTCCTCCTAGATGCCTTTTACCACTACCTTCACTATTTTTGAGAATGCACTTGGTCTTGAACTTCTTCACATTCTGTTGCAAATAAAATAATTTCCTTTAGGAAGAGGTTTAAAACTCTTTGTAAAGCCTGCTCTCCACCCAGGCAAAATCTCTGAGCCATGGTTCTGGAGCTGGAGGTGGGGATAATGGTGTGCTTCTCTTTGAGTGTTTTACCCCACTTTAGGAGCTGAGCACTCAGTGGTGGCATGGTAGAAGCTTCAGGCTGTCTTGGCTTTCCTCTCCCAGAGTATATTTGCTGTCTTATAAGCCAGGGCAATTGCAGTCAGGGCCTCAGGATCCTCAGTGGCTTTGCATCCAAGGTGAAGTCCCTGCTTCTTAAGTGGGGGCTGAGTAGAAGCAGGGAGGCCTGCTTCTTGGCTGGACTTACCTAGAACTTAGCCTAAGCCACAGTAACTGGAGGCAGAGTGAGAAATGGAGATATACTGCTCCTCTCACACAGATAGCCCTTGAGCTGGGAGCTTGGGGTCAGAGAACCCTGTGTTCTTGGTGGCCCCAGTCTAGAGTGGAGTTCCTGGCTTACTGATTTGGAAGTGGGGAGAGAGAGAGGGAGCAGATACTAATTCAGGTTCTACAGACTCTATCACAGTTCTTACTGAGTTTCAGGATATATTCTTAAGCAGATGTTTCTTCATTTGCTGTATGCTTTAGGACCATTTCCAGAAACTTTAAACAGTTGTTTTAAAAAATTTTTTCTTGTCAGTTTCACTGGATAATGGGTCCGTGGAGCTTCTCATGCTATCAAGCCAGAAGTCCCTGCTGATTCATCAATTTTTGAAAACATCCTTACCCACAATACATTCTGTGCAGTGCTGTGTATTCATTCTCTGAAAGATGTGGCAGTGTTGACCCCAATTAAGAAGATGATCCCTTTTCTCTAGAGGAATAGTTTTAAATTAGTGACCTATTTCTATCCTCTTTTTCATGAGACAAAGATTCCCTAGCCAGTAGTACTTGGCTAGCTTATATACTTTGGTCCTTAAAATTTATAAGACAAGGGGCACCTGGGTGGCTCAGTAGGTTAAAGCCTCTGCCTTTGGCTCAGGTCATAATCTCAGGGTCCTGGGATAGAGCCCTGCATCAGGCTCTTTGCTCAGCGGGGGACCTGCTTCCTCCTCTCTCTCTGCCTGCTTCTCTGCCTACTCGAGATCTCTATCTGTCAAATAAATAAATAAAATATTTTAAAAATGTTTATTAAAAAAAATTTACATGACAAGAGATGTCAGTGTTTCCCAGTCTTTGCCATTCTGGCCAGGTGCCTAGAAGGCTGGAACTTGAGATGCTTCCTTTAGGATTTAATCTCTATCATGTGCCCCATTGGTCTCATGACATCAAGGATGATCCCATGACAAGGACTGGGCCTAAGAAGGATTCTCTGTACCTGTGTATGTGCTGGGGGCTGGGTGCTAGGTGCTAGATATATGGGAGAAAAAGGGAAGGTGTAGTTGCTGCCTTGGAAGAAGTTCCTCTAGTGGTGGAAATAGCCATGTCAGTGGATGAGGATACTGCAGTAGCATGAGAGAATGCTGGGATGGAGTCATAGGAGAAGAACTTACCTATTAGTTTTGCCCATGCATAGAGTTGCTGACATGTAATTTGGGTCTAAAGAGATGACTGGAATGACCAAGAGAAAAAGTAGAGTGTTTGGGTGAGGGAATAGCATATGCAAAGACATTAGACTGGTGAAGAGCTTGATGCTTTCAGAGACTTTCAAGTAATTCATTATCACAGGAGATGGGAGAAAGTGGCAGTTGATGTGGCAAAGAAGTCAGGTAGGGTGTTGCATAAGGTTGTAGAATTTTGGTTTTAATTGGAGTTAACACTTTCAAAGTAAAAATCATAGAGGAGGATACAACAGACCTTCAAGGTCTGTAGGTTACAAGTACCTTGTCTTAATTATCTCTATTGCTGATCTCTTGGCACATGGCCTTTATATAGCAATGACTTAGGAAATAGCTACCTTTTACCTCCCCTGTGGGTCTTCTTTACATATGAGGGATCAGCATCACTGGAATAGTGAGCTCCAGGACTGCACATTCTTAGTATCTTTATATTCTTCTTACAATACATTAAATATATTCATATTTAAGAGAACATCACTCACACACAGGGAACTTATTTTGTGCCAGGCACTATTCTGAGTACTTCATGTGAATTAATTCATTTGTAATACCCTTAACATGAGGGTATTCTGAAGTTTTGTACTATGTTATCTCCATTTTACAAATGATATGCATCGTACACTGAAAGTAAGTGCTAGAACCGGGATTCAAATCCAGGCAGCCTGGCTCCAGAATCAGGCTCTAAGCCATTAGGCTACACCAGATCCGAGCCAGTGTAACCCTCTGGCCCCTAGCTGAATATCTTTATTTTAGATTGGCTGACAGTTTGGGGACCGTTTCCTTCCTTTTGTGTAGGGGAGATAAGATGCATTGACTAGTTGTGGTATGCTAGGCCCCCTGCTGGGTGTTGTAGCGTGAGAGACATTCATTCAGTTCTTTAATAACTACATACCCTGCTCTGTGCCAGGCCTGTGCTTGGAAGCGGGTTTATGGAGCTAAATTACTGATTCGTTTAGGTGTTCCAGAGAATTTGTAAGACGCGGGTTAGAGATAATGACAAAATATAGTGTCTATATTTGAGTTGCTTAGAGATAGTAAGGGGGGGTAATTCAATAGTAATTACAGTGTAATGGGATAAGTACTGTCATAGATGTATGCCCTGAGGACTAAGAGAACAAATGGAATAGGGCAATTAACTTGCTTGGGAGAGGTCTGGAAAACTTCACAGAGGCAGTGACTTTTTCTCTAGCAGATAAAGAGAAGGAGAAAACATTTTAAATGGAGCACCTTGTATAAACGCCTAGAGGTATGATGAACATGGTTTGTTCAAGAAGCCTGAAGTGGCTTGATGTATCTAGAGCAAATGTTGCTGAACTTTTTTATTCTTTTTTTCTTCTTTAAAAAAACTTTTTTAAAAAAAGATTTTATTTATTTATTTGAGAGAGAGAGAGAGAGAGAGAGAGACCGACCTAGCACTAGTTGGGGGAGAGACAAACAGAGGGGAGCCTGATGTGGGGCTTAATACCTTGGGATCATGACCTGAACCAAAGGCAGATACTTAACCACTGAGCTACCCAGGTGCCCCATGGTCAATATTTTAGGCTTTGTTGGCCATATAGTCTCTGTCACAATAACTCAACTCTGCCTTTGTAACATGAAAGTAGCTATGGATAGTACCTAAACAAATGACTGCGACTATGTTTCAGTAAAGCTTTATTTGTAAGCAGCAGCAGCAAGCTGGATTTGGTCCATGGCCATAGTTTCTTGACCCTTGGTCTGGACTCTGGGTATCTATCTGGTAAGGAGGGAGAACGGCTGCCTGGAGAGTTAGTCTATGACCAGATTGTAAAAGGCCTTGCAAATAAGGTCAAGAAGCTAGGGCATTATTCTGTAGGTGATAAGGAGCCATGAGAGTTTAAGTAGGTACATTCGTATAGTTTACAGATTTGTACTTTACAAAGGTCATTCTGGTGACTAATGTGGTAGATGGAGTGGCAGAAGTGGGACTAGATGCACAGAGGTGAGTGAGAAATGACTGTCCTCTCGGTGCCCTCAGCAATAGCTTCTGATGTCACTGTGGACAGATACTTCCCCTATGAGACATCCAAGTCCCAGCACTTTGTACAAATGGCATTTAGAGCTCTTGTAGCTAAAACATGGGTCCTTGTTAGATGTCGAAGAGGTGAACAAGAGTTGGGAAGCGTCTTAGATCTGGGATGTGTATCTTTTGTGTTCTAAATAGTGTGGAGGTATGAGGAAGGGGCTGAGTGGGAGTGGGGGTGCTGTGGTTTGGTTTGGGAGGGAGGGTGAGTAGTTGGGAATACAGTTGGAAATGGGAGGAAGGAGTAATTTTCTAAGGAAACACCCAGGAGCTCTGCCCGGATCCCTGTACCCAGGGGCGCTCTGCTCTTCCAGCTTTCAATCTGTGATTTCTGTTCACCACTGAGGCTGGCTGTGCCTGTTTTGTTGAGGATTCTAGAGAGATGTTTCCTCTCTGTCTGTCCTCACCCACATCTCATTACTGCTTCACCCGGGCTAGGGATGGGATTGCATTCTTTGCGCCACCACCAGGAAGATCACTTTTCTGAGCTCATAGAGCTAAATATACCTCGTGACAGCTGGTCCCTGCTCTTCGGAGAGCTACTGAGCTGTGGCTGTAGCCAGTGCTGCATTCCCCATGGTAAGGCAAGACTTTTAGGGAGCCTTCTCAGACCTTCCTGAGAGAAGAGCTACTACTTGCTCTGAGTCTGAAATAGTAAATCTTTGTTGTAGGGGCCAAAAGTTGCCTCTTTGGTTTGGTTTGGGTTTTGCTTTTTGTTGCTTTTAAACTTTGTCTTCAGACCTTAGCTATTAGCTGGATGGGGGCAGTGTTCAGAGTGGTATATGGCAGTGCCTACCCCAGGCACCTTGGACGTCAGAGTTCAAGTTTGGTATAGCATTCTTGTCTGCTGTCTTGATGACTGGATCCCTGGGACCTCCATCAGAGCCAATATGGTTTGACTGGGGAGATAGACCGAAACACTGGTGAGGGTCTACAAGGCGCAGAGGAACCATCTTTGATGAAGAAGGTTTTTCTTTTGCTTTCACATCCGTATCTCACCTGCCTGCCAATAATAACAACCGCTAACATTTGATTTGTGCTTTACAATGTAACAGAGTGCTTCTGTGGGCATCAGGCATCACGAGCTCTCTGCCCTCAGCCCAGAGAGCACATGGCTCTTCAGAAGGGGGCAGCTGACGCTCAGCTCTGGCACATTGTTGCCAGCTCCCTCTGCAAAGTCAGGAGTGGAGCCCTGGGGGTGGGGGTGGAGGCCCTCATGACCTTCATCAACACCCACTCCCCCACCTCCAAGCCGCTCTAGATGACAACATGGACATCATGTCCTTTGATATGGACAATTGATTTTTTTCTTAGCTTTAAGTAAAATGTGAATAACAACATCTTCAGAAAATGATGCATTTTGAAGTTAATTTGTAATGGGCAACCTATATGAAAATAAGGAGTGGGGCGCCTTGGTGGCTCAGTGGGTTGGGCCTCTGCCTTGGGCTCAGGGTCTGGGATCCAGCCGCACATCAATCTCTCTGCTCAGCAGGGAGCCTGCTTCCCTCTCTCTCTTTGCCTGCCTTTCTGCCTACTAGTGATCTCTCTCTATCTGTCAAATAAATAAATAAATAAATAATCTTGAAAAAAGAAAATAAGGAGCTTTCCATGCTGACGCCAGCTCTTGACAAGTCCCTGAGCCACCATTTCTTTTCCAATCAAGTTGCAGCCCTTAAGCCCTTAAGATCCAGGAGTTCAGTGTCTAGATCTTTAGATTTAAAAAAAAAAAAAAGATAGCTTGCAGATGCCTGGCTGGCTCAGTTGTTGGAGCATGGGACTCTTGATCTCAGGGTTGTGAGTTCATGCCCCATGTTGTGTTTAGAGATTACTGAAAAATAAAATCTTAAAAAAAAAAAAAAAAAAGATAACCTGAAAAGCTGGATTTTCTTGGTATGAAATTTGATTTTTTAAAAAAGATTTTATTTATTTATTAATGAGAGAGAGACAGCATGAGGAGAGAGGTCATCAGGAGAAGCAGACTCCCTGCTGAGCAGGTAGCCTGATGTGGGACTCAATCCTGGGACTCCAGGATCATGACCTGAGCCAAAGGCAGTCACTTAACCAACTGAGCCACCCAGGCGCCCTGAAATCTGATTTTTAAATATGGGTTCAATTTAGAAAATGCTCTATGGACCTTTAAAAGATAGGTGCAAAGGCAGCTTGTGACTTCTACAAGCATGCCTCATTTATTCCTTAGCACACTTAGATGAGAGGGACGCCTAGTTCTCATTCTGAGAGGGAAACTGGGTCAGAGAGGCCGAATCGCTTGCCCAAAAGTCATACAGGAAGGAAGGGGTCTGTTTCTCTAAGTTGTGCACCCTTTCTATTTATAGTATACTGCTTCTCATCCTCTTAAGGTCTGATTGGTGCATCCCACTTCTTTGTTCTCAAACGAGGTTCCCCTCAGCTTCAGGCCCTTCCTTCAGGTGTAGCTTCTGTCAGCCCACATTCCTCATTTGGCACATCTTCTCGCTGGCCTTGTTTTCTGCTCCCACTCCTACTCTGTGGTGCGGATGGAACCTGTGCATGAGCCCCGTGCAGGTCCTCCTTGTACTTTCTTCCCATGAGTTTCTCTGCTCTCCCTGTACCTCAGTGATCAGACTTGCCTATGAAAAGCAGTTTATTTCTTATTGGTTCCCAATAAGCAGCTGGTATGTGTTGTCAGATAGTTTCCTAAAGTTAGCTGGGAATGACAGAAAAATCTCCTTTTTCTTGGAGATTTTGGCATTTCTGCTCCTTAGGCCTGCATATCATGTGTGTTTCTCTAGTCTTAGGTTAAGAGGGTCTGTGTTAGAGCCCAAGAGAACCAACACAGGGTATACCTATATCTGTAATTGGAGGGTTACAGGTTTGATCTCTTTAAAACATTTGTAAATCCCGACAACTTTCCATTACGTCCACACTACTTCCTCATTTCGAGCTGGATTATTGTAATAGCTACCAAACTGGTTTCCTTGCACCTACCCTTGTCCTCCTATAGGCTGCTCCCCCGCACAGTATTTACAAGTCTTTCATTTATTTTATTTTATTTTTAAAATTATGTTCAATTAGCAACATACAGTACATGATTAGTTTTTGATGTAGTGGTTCATTAGTTGCATATAAAACCCAGTGCTCCTTACCACATGTGCCCTCATTAATACCCATTAGAACAGTCTTTAAAAAATACATAAATGTAGGGGCACCTGGGTGTTGCAGTTGATTAAGCATTGGACTCTTGGTGTCAGCTCAGATGGTGATCTCATGGTTGTGGGAGCAAGCCCCAAGTCAGGCTCCATGCTCAGCAGGTAGTCTGCTTGAGATTCCCTCTCTCCCTCCACCCCCCGCCCCCAGCTCGTTCTCTCTCTCTGGAATAAAGAAATAAATTTTAAAATGTATATATAAATGTGATCACGTTGCATCTCTGTTCAAATTCCTCTAATAGCTTCCCTCTCAGAGTCAAAGTCTAAGTCCTTATAATGGCCTACATGGGTGCTTAGGATCTGGACCTCTGGTGCTTCCCTAGTTCATCTTCTACTAGTCACTACCTCTCATTTCTCTTTAGCCACACTGGCCTCTTGCTATTCCTTGAACATACTGAGCTTGTTCTTGCCTCAGGGCCTTTGCATATGCTATTCCCTGTGCTTTGGATAGTCTTCTCCCAGTTATTCTGCTTGCCTTTCTCCAACATCTTCTTCAGATATATGCTTGAAAGTTACCTTCTTTTTTTTTTTTTTTAAGATTTTATTTACTTATTTGACAGACAGAGGCACAGCTAGAAAGGGAATACAAGTAGGGGAAGTGGGAGAGGGAGAAACAGGCTTCCTGCTGAGTGGGGAACCTAATGTGGGACTCAATCCCAGGACCCTGGGGTCATGACCTGCGGCAAAGGCAGACACTTAACTACTAACCCACCCAGGTGTCCCTGAAAGTTACCTTCTTAATGAGACCTTCTGTGACCCCTCTAAAATGACTCCTTCTCCATGAATACCACTACTCTGCATTCCCTGTTCCTTTTTTGTTTGTTTGTTTTATTGGAATTACATAAGGGGATGTTAGCTCAATAACAATAAAGATTTGTATCTGTTTTGTTTATTACTTACTGTATTTCTAGTGCCTGGAACTATGCATGGTATTTAGAAATCTTCTGTCTGCTGACTAAATGAATGAATGAATTTCTGTCTCCAGACTGGCCATGTCAGACTGCTTGTGACTGTGTCTTCCCTGAGATGTCCCAGTGTCTGCTATCTAAGGTCTAGTGATCTCATCACTTAGGTGTCCAGTGAGAACAGTCAGACTCTCAACAAATTAATAAAATTGTCCTAAAATTAATTTTGAAAAATAAGCAGCTGAGATTGACAAGAAATATTCTGAAATATAAGAGCTATGGCAAGAGGAGGTCTAGGCATTAGAAATTATTTTTGAAGTATAAAATAAGATGAAAGGGATAATAAAATAGTCAACAACTAGTATAAAAATAGAAATGTCATTTAGTGCAAAAGAATGCAGAGACTAGAAATATACTTGAGTATACATAAGGACTTAATTTATTACTAAATGGCATTTTTCAAAATGAATAAAAGATAATTTAATGAATGAGGTTGGGATAACAAGGTGGCGACTTGGGAAAAAAATGTTAAAATTCACAGCTTTACAGCATAAAATGAATCGAAGGTCAGATGGCCTAAAAAGCTGACTATTCAAAAAATCAAAAAATATTTCGTTTTTCTAAGAATTGACAAAATCTTTTTGTTCAGGGCTCTTTATCACATCACTTGTGTAATCGTTATTAAAAATAAATTCTCACGGATGCCTAGGTGGCTCATTGGGTTAAGCGGCTGCCTTCAGCTCAGGTCATGATCCTAGGATCCTGTGATCAAGCCCTGCATCGGGCTCCCTGCTCAGCAGGGAACCTGCTTCTCCCTCTCCCTCTGCCCAATGCTCTGCCTCCTTGTGCAAATGTGTGCTCTGTCTCCCTCCTTCTCTCTCTCAAATAAATAAATGAAATCTTTAAAATTTTTTTCCTAAAAGCTTCGATTTCTTTTGCTTCTTTCTTGTAAGAGTATATTATGAAAAGAAATACCAATAATTAAAGGACAGCACCTACAGTGCTGGGGAAAAATTTGGACAATAAAGTCAGAAATCCTGGGTTGGAATACAAATCTATCACTTATCAGCTGTAACCTTGAGCAAATGTTTGAGTTATCTAATGCCATATAACCAACTTCCCCCAAAGTCAATGGCTTTAAACAGCAACAACATTTATTTTGTTATTTACCTGTAGTCGGGTCATGGCTCAGGAGGGACAGCTCATCTGTGTCCACTTGGGTTCAGATGCAGTGACTCAAAAGCAGGGGGCAGGAATCACCTGAAGTCTCAGTCACTCATATGTCTGATCCCTGGGCTGTGGAGACATCTCTGTGTGTTTCTAGTAAGTCTTTCCGCATGGTCTCTTCAGAGTGGTGGCTTTTGGGTAGCCTGGCTTTGTATATAGTTGTTGACTCAGGGTTCTAAAGGCATGTTTCCCAAAAGGGAGAAAGCCAGGTAGACTCTGTATTGCCTTTTTTCACCTAGCCTTGGAAGTCATTTGACATCACTGCTGCCACATTCTGTTTGTTAGAAGATGAGTCACTCATGTCAGCCTATATTCAGGGAGAGGGGAATTCACCTTCGGTGGGAGGATTGTCATAGAATTGTGGACACGTTTTAAAACCATCATAAATAATTTAATGTCTCTAAATTTAATGTGATTTGGGGTAAGTTGCATTATCTTAGAGTTATTATTGTTCATGTTTGTAAAATAGGTGTGATAATTCATTGGTTATAGAGGATTTGATGAAAAAGTATTGTAGAAGTTCTTGGAATATTGCTTAGTATATAAACAAGTGATCACAAATTGTTCATTGTTTTTCCCTATCCTTCTTCCTTCTTCTAGCGTATGGAATTCCGGTTAACTATCAGTTAGTATCTTTCTTTCCATAATTACAAAAATATGAGAAAGAACTCTCTTACTCATTTTTGTTCAAGTGAGACATACAACAAAGTAGAAGAGGCAGTGTAGTTGTCAACTAGGACATAGGTACATGGAAGGACAGATGAGTGACGTGGTACACATGTACATTGGGTGGATAGACTGTGTTGTGGAAAGCTGGATGGCCTGTGTGGAGATCTCGGTGGGCTGGCTCCTAGGTATCTCTTGTGACTTGTGTGCTTTTCCCTTGCAGTTCCTGAGGGAAGACCTCAATTACCATGACCCGACAGTGAAACACAGCACCTTCCATGGTGAGGATAAGCTCATCAGTGTGGAGGACCTGTGGAAAGCATGGAAGTCTTCAGAAGGTAATAGGCAGCTTGGTTGTCAATCTTTGTTGCTGGAAAGGTTTAGAGAAGACAGAAGAAGATGGCCAGGGACTTGGCTTTAAAAGTATATGAGGATAAAATGCTTTGTAAGAGCAAGTTATTAAAATGGTTCTACATATAGTCACTGAATAAGACTGAATCTAATCCTCGGGCTGGGAGTGGTGAAAGGTGCTCCGGTGTTGGAGCTGCTCTTTGTTGGAATTTTAATTGAATTCCATTGGGTCCCCACCTGCCTTCTCACCACCGACCCCACTTTCTGCTCTTCTCCAGAAATAGGGGGCTTGCTGGCTTTTTGAGGCAGCCCCTTCCTTTATAGCTCCCCACTTGGTCTCAACTTGGTCTCTGCTGAGACCTAGATGATTCAAAGATTGGCTGGAAGTAAGATGCATTCTCCCCCTGAGTCCTCTCTTTTGCAGGTTGTTTGAAGGAAACATGTTTTCTCAGTCTCCTCCTTGTCTTGGTTTCCTACCTGTGAACATTTTTGTTACTGTCTTAGATCATAGCTCCTAGAGTTGGACACAGACCTGCAGGGGTGGTTTGACCAGCTCAGAGTTGAACAGGACTTTCAACTTCTTAGTTCTGGACCCTGTATGCATCTTGTCAGTGCAGCCTGATTAGCTCCTGGAGCCTTCAACCATCATGTCGTTCTGTGGACTCCTGTTGAACTTATTAAATAAAACTTGAGTTATTTCTGATGCAGAAAACTGTTAAGCCATGACTACCATTTTTTTTTTTTCCCCTGAAGCATTTGTTTCAGAGCTCTGAGTGAAAGAGCATATCTAATTGTGTGAAGCTTGACAGAGAAGGAAAAAACAGGGTTTTAGTCTCCTCTCCATCTCGTCTGTGGTTAGTATTCTTTGATACTAACAAGATTGGAGGCAGTTTCTTCGCAGGGTCTTATAGGGAGGTCTTGAGGCTAAGAAGGGTTAAACTTAAGTGACCACCAGGGCCCCTTCTTTTGTAGGTGAGGAGCCTTTGGCTCAGATTTACAAAGTGATTGTTTGTTTTCATGTACTTAGTAGATAGCAGAGCCAGGACTTAGACCTGGACCTTCCTGTCCCCAAGTCAGTGCTTTCTATGCCATCCTGGTTGGAAGTACTGGTCTGGTGGTAGAGAAACCCAGTTTTGGTAGGAAATGAGGCTGTTTCTATTTTTGTTTTAATCTTACCTAGGATTATAGAATTTTAGATCTGGAAGGGATCATGTATAATTTAGGTCGGAAACATGAGATTATCCATTTAAAAGAAGCGTAAGTTAGCTATATAGACAGCTTTCTGGAAATCTTTAGGAGCTGAGTTCCTTGTGGGGGCTTTTTTTTAATAGCTCCTGAGCAGCTCTGGCTGTGTACTGTTGCAAGATCAACCAGTGAAATGATTTTTGGAATTATACCAGCACTGCCAGGAAAAATCTTCTATTAGTTCTGTTTAATTTTAGTTTTCTTCTTTTTTCTCTAACTACATGAGGACATGGCGCCTGGGTTTGAAAAGTGGGTTTCATTAAGTGGGAATTTGGAATGAAGATGGCAGGGAAAGCATTCCTGGCCTTCTCTGTAAACTCCACAGAAGTAGCTGGGAAGGGAAAGTGACCAAGAGAGGGCAGAAACAGGGAAGAAATCATAAGACTAAAATGCAGCCAAGACAGTTTTCTGGTAAGAACTTTATTCCTGGATTCAGCAACTATTTGGAACACTTCCAGATATGTTCTAAATGACAGGAAGATGAAAGACAATGGAGTGAGTTTTAAAGGGTTGGTTCCCATTACTGAGGAGCAGAGAAACATTCCAGTGTGCTGGGAGGTAGCTCATAGCTAAGCTGCGAGGTGACATGTATGTTTTATGATCACTCATAATGTACCATGCCTGGTATGTGCCATGCCAAGCTAAAAGTTAGAATCTTCGTGTGGACTATTCCTCGGACAGTTTGCTTCATTATTTAGAACAAGACCCCTAATCTCTGGAGTGATGATTTCCAGAGCTACAAAAAGCACGTGATCTTCTGGCGCTGGCACAAGCCGGCTGGCCTGAGTCCTGCTGGAGGAGATAGATATCAGCAGTGTTCGTTTGTGTGCAGAACATTCACCAACTAGTGCCAGTACCATCTACATGATTAGTGTTGTTAACATTTTCTGACTGATGGTGGGAGCCAGTGTTTTCTCAGTGTTATTTAGATTTTAACAGAAAAGCCTGATAATTGCTACATTATTAGCCAGTTCTAGACTTCAGTAATAAAAACAACAAGAACTAAAAAGCAACTTTAATATTTATATAGTATTTGATATATGGTAGCCACTGTTGAGAGTGATTTATATAGATTAACTCATTCGTTTTACACAAAACCCTCTGAAGTAGAAATACTATGATTGCCTCCATTTACAGCTGAGAAATATGAATCAAAGAGAGTGTGTAATGAAATAGTGCAATATGATTCTTTCACTGAATACCCAGTCAGTGCAGACTTCACAGGTTAAGGGCATAGTCCCCAAGAGGACTGCTGTCACTTAAGCCACCTAGCAGCCATAAACTCTGGGTGTTTCCAGCCACCTGTGCTCTGACCGACTGGCTATAAATCATGGGTTCCCACTACTCCTCTGGTTTGATAAATTTGCTAAATGACTCACAGAACTCAGGAAGGTGCTGTATTTATGATTACAATTTTATTAAACCAAACGATGAGAACAATAGGGCGAGGCTGGGAGGGTCCTGAATTTGGAGCTTCTGTCTCTTCCCCTGGCATCAGGACCTATCACCCTCCTGGCACATTAAGCATGAATGTGTTTGCCGACCAGAAAGCTCATCTGAGCCTCAGTGTCCAGAGCTTTTATGGTGCTCCTATTACATATACATGATTGATTGCATCACTGGCTCCATGAAGGGCCTCAGTCTGCACCCCTTTGTCCTTTCTGAAGTTTGGGGCTACTATCTCCTTCCCCAAAGCCCCAATCCACTAGTCACCTCGTTACTGCCCCCCCCCCCTTGCAGAGTCATCTCATTTGCTCAAACTCAGGTGTGATCCAAGGGCGGCACCATGAATAACGGAGGGAGGGATTCTTATCACCACCTTGGAAAGAAATTGACTGACGTGAAGACCAAATTCTTTGTTACACAAAATTAAGTAAGAAAGAGCTGAACAAACTGGGCTGGGGAAGAATGGAGCGCAAAGTGTAACTCCAGGGGTCCCAGCAACAGGAGCTAGGGGATTGGCCTTTTCTAATTGGCTACTTTTAGATGTCTCTTCTTCATTCATTTGTATTCTAAGTATCTTTGCTCACTGGTCAGATGTGGCGGAGGGAGAATTAGATTGGAAAAGTCTGGATCACAGACTTATGTGGGGTAGTGGCAGTGAGAGAATATGTATGGGCTGGGAGGGAGTGCAGCAATTTCCAATCCCTCTAAGACCCTGTGGAGAGGTGGGCAGGAGGGGGGCAGGGCGGAGGGGGGGGCGGGAGGGGGGTGGCAGTTCTTTAAAGGAAGGGAGGTCAGGTAGATTTTGTAGAATCTTTGAGAACCCGAATTATTGTTTGCATATTTGAGCCAGTAGAACCAGTAACAGTGCCATTAGAGGGGTGGTGGGAGGCACTGACCTAAGAAGATTCTCCTCTAAAACACGGTTTCCATTCCTCTAAACAAAGTGCATCATTACTATTTTTTCTCCCCTTTCCTGGACATGAGATTTCAAAAGATGCTATCAGCCAAACAAAGTAATAATTTCTTTCCCCAATTGTGTGGATCAAAGACGTCTCAAACTATCAACTTGGATTCTAACTAAATAATATGATTCCAGTGAAAAGCAAAAAACCCAGTATTCTAGTGTGACTTTGAACTTTGCCTTTAGAAAATATTTCTTCTCTACTGGGAATAATTTGGAAATAATTCCAAATAGTAATTTGGAAATAATGACATAAACTCAACAGATCTCCAGTTCTGTCTGTACTATTCTTTGTAGGATGGGTTTTTCACAGGAGGCTGCTGGAACAGCACTGGCAAAACAGGAGGCTTTTAGAGAGAAATAGAAATAAATCCAATGAAAGACATGAAAGACCTGTATACTGAAAACTACAAAATACTACTGAGAGAAAGTATGTCTCCTAAATAAATAGAGAGATGTACCTTATTTATCAGAAAATTCAATATTGTTAAGATGTCAGTTCTGTCAAACTGATCAAGCTTTTATGTAGTCACTGATGAGTTGCTTCAAGAACAAACAGCCAAAACAACTTGGAAAAAGGGAAACAAAGTTGGAAGGCGAACACTATCTAACTAAAAGAGTTATTATAAGACTATTGTAATCAAAATAGCATGGTATTGACATAAGGACAGACAAATAGATGAGCAAATCAGAATACAAAGTCCAGGGCACCTGGGTGGCTCAGCTGGTTAAGCATCTGCCCTCATCTCAGGTCATGATCCCAGGGTCCTGGGATTGAGTCCCGCATCAGGCTCCTGCTTCTCCCTCTCCCTCTGCCTCTCTCTCTCTCTGTCTCTCATGAATAAATAAATAAAATCTTAAAAAAGAAAAATAAGAAGAATACAAAGTCCAGAAATAAACCCATACTTGTATGGACAACTGATTTTTAATAGAAAGTATAAGGCAATGCAGTGGGAAAATGACAGAATTTTCAACAAATGGTTCTAGAACAATTGAGACATCCATGAGCACAAAAAAAGAACTTAGATCCACACTTAACATATACAAACACAACATACTCAAATTAATACAAAAGAGATCAGGGGCCTAAACATAAAATCTACAACTATAAAACTTCTAGAGGAGAACATGGGAGAAAATCCTTGTGTGACCGTGGGTTAGGCAAGTATTTCTTACATACGGCACCAAGGGATGATCCACAAAAGCACAAAATGAAAAACTGGCCTGCAGAAAAATTAAAACTTACATTCTTCAACAGAAAGATAAGCCACAGGCTGGGAGAAAAATCTTTGCAAAACATCTATCTCATAAAGGATATCCATTTGCATACACGTGTCAAAACTCAAAAAAATTCCATACACTTTCAATATTTACCCTGATTGTATTATCAATTATAACTGAATAAATCTTTCAAAAAGATGAAGTTGAAATAAGGCAGCATCATAGGAGATGCACATAAAATACAGGAGAGAGGCAGAATCCTCAGGACTTGGTGACAGAAATAGGTGAGAGATGCTCAGTTTCCTTTATTAAATGTGGAGACAAGTAAGAACTTCAAGTAGCTATTTAATATAAACCGAAAATGACTGCAGTGTCAAATCACCGCATTGATACTAGTGGGGGGGTTTCTCTTGTTGGAAAACAAGTATCTAAAAGAGATGGGGCGCGTGGGTGGCTCATGGTTTAAAGCCTCTCCCTTCAGTCCAGGTCGTGAACTGACGTGATCCCAGGGTCCTGGGATCAAGCCCCGCATCGGGCTCTCTGCTAAGCGAGGACCCAGCTTCCCCTCTCTCTCTCTGCCTGCCTCCCCACCTACTTGTGATCTCTGTCTGTCAAATAAATTAAAAAATTAAAAATTAAAAAAAAAAAAAAAAGAATCCAAGAGAAAGAAAAGTCAATTGTATCTTCCACCCCAAAAATGTAGCAACGATGGCTGAGGTATTTAACTCAATGACTTAAAGATTCTCTTAGCAAAGTAATTTTTATGTAGCTAAAACCACAGGATAAACATCTTTCTCCCTGGGTTTATGTAAAAGCAAAAAGGGGATGCCTACTCTTTTATACTGATCAGACTTCTGAAATGATTCAGACAGAAGTCTGATGCCACCTGCCCCCACTGGGTATGTCAACACAGAAATCTTCTAAGGAAAGTTTTACTATTTTCTTTTCCAATCTGAATGTCTTTAAAAAAATCTTGTGGAGGCACCTGGTTGATTGAGTTGGTAGAGCATGCAACTCTTGATCTCACGGTTGTGGGTTTGGGCTCCATCTTGGGTGTTGAGATTACTTAAATACATAAGGTCTTAAAAAAATTCTTCTTGTCTGATTGCCCTGATTAGTATCTCCAGTACAGTCTTGAAGGGAAGTGGTAAGAGTAGGCATCAGTGTCTTTTTTCTGATCTCAGGAGGAAAACATTCAATCTTTCACGATTAAATATAATATTAGCTGTGGGGATTTCTTTTGCAAAAGCGTTTGGTCAAATTGAGGAAGTGACTTTCTATTACTGATTTGCTAAGAGCTTGTATCAGGAATGGATGTTGGATTTTATCAAATGAATATTCTGTGTCTATTGAGATGATTGCCGTTTTTCTATTTATATTTTTTAAGTGGTGAATTATGTTGATTGTTTTATAAAGATTTTATTTATTTGAGAGAGTATATGAGCAGGGGGAGGGGCAGAGAGAAAGAGAGAATCCCAAGGAGACTCGATGCTGAGCATAAGCCCAGCTTGAGGCTTGATCTCACAACTCCAAAATCATGACCTGAGCCAGAATCAAGAGTCAGATGCTTAACTTCTGAGCCACCCAGGCACCCCCACATTGATTAATTTTTAAATGTTAATCCAGCCCTGCATTTTTGGGATAAACCCCACTTGGTCATTATCCTTTTATTATATGGTTGGATTCTATTTGCTAAAATTTTGTTTCAGATTTTTGTATCTTTGTTGATGAGGGATATTGGTTCATAGTTTTCTTATAATACCTTTGTTTTTGGTATCAGGATTATGCTGGCCTCATTGAATTAATTGGTAAGTATTCTTCAATTTTTCAGAAGACTTCGTATTAGAATTGGTATTATTTTTCTTCAGATACTTCCTAGAGTTCACCAGTAAAGCCACATGATCCTTGACTTTTCTTTGTGGGAAGGTTTTTATTAATGGTGTCAGTTTCTTGAATAGGTATAGGACTAAGGTTATTTATTTCTTCTTGAGTGAGCCCTTTTAGTTTATATCTTCAATTTTGCTATTTCATTAACTCATCAAATTTACTGGCATACATTTATTCATGATCTTTCTTAGTATTCCTTTAATATATTAATATGCTCAAGGAACCAATATTTATTCTCAAGAATTTTCTCTATTGTTGGCTATTTCATTGATTTTTACATTAATCTTTATTATTTTCTTTCTTTGCTTACTTTATGTTTAATTTGTTCTTCCTTTTCTAGTTTATCAAGGTGGAAACTAAGATCATTGATTTGAGGCCTTTCTTTTTTCTTTTCTTTCTTTTTTTAAAACTTTATTTTATTTTATTTTTTTACAGATTTTATTTATTTATTTGGCAGAGAGAGACAGTAAGAGAGGGAACACAAGCAGGGGGAGTGGAAGAGGGAGAAGCAGGCCTCCTGCTGAGCAGGAAGCCTCATGTGGGACTCCATCCCAGAACCCTGGGATCATGACCTAAGCTGAAGGCAGACACTTAGACTAAGCTACCCAGGCGCCCCTCCTTTTTTCTAATATAGGCATTTAATGCTATAAATTTCCTGTAAGTCCTGCTTTAGGTATTTTTCAAATTCTGATATGTTGTGGTTGTTTGCTTTTTTTCTGCCTTGTAAAAATATCTAAAATGTAAAAATATCTAAAGTGAAAACTCAACTGGTGGTGAATTCTTATGTGAATCCTTATTATCACTTTTTCATTCTTTCTTTCTTTTTTTTTTTTTTTGGTCTGATATACAGTCTTCAATAACTTCATAATGTATTCCAAATTTATGTTATAAATGTAGTGAATAAATGAATGAAGAGGCTTCCATGCAAAAGGAATTCCAAGTTATTCTAAGTTACTCTTTTTTTCTTTTCCTAAAATTTTTAGTTAAATTCTAGTTAGTTAATTTACAGTATAATATTGGTTTCAGGAACAGAAATCCTTTTATGTATTTTTAAGACCTTTTTCTTAAGTCCCTGAACATCATATATCTTGGTAGATGTTCCATGTACACTTGACTGTTGTTGGGTGGACTGTTCTATAAAGGTCAGTAAGGCCCTGTTGGTTGATGGTGTTGTTCAAGTCTACTGTATCTTGCCTGATTTTCTGCCTATTGCTCTTATCAGTTATTGAGGGGGAGTATTTAAATTTCCAGCTATAATTGTGGATTTGCATATTAATTTTATGAGTTTTTCTTCATGTATTTTGAAAGTCTTTTACTAGGTGCATAAAGATTTAGGATTTTTTAAAAAAGTCTATTTACTTAAGTAATCTCTACATCCAGTGTAGGACTTTAAGTCATGATCCCCAAGATTAAGAGCCTCATTCTTTACCAAGTGCCCCAAGATTTAAGATTATTATGTCTTCTTGATTAATTGACCTCATTATTGTGAAATGATATTCTTTTTTCCTGGTGTTATTCTTTGCTCTGAAATCTCCTTTGATATTAATATGACTTTGTTTTAGTATTATTGGTTTTGTGTATCTTTTTCCATCTATTCACTTTTAATCTGTGTGTGTGTGTGTGTGTGTGTGTGTGTTTGGGGGGAGAGGGGCAGAGGAAGAGGTAGAGAAAATCTTAAGCAGGCTTCATACCCAGTGAGGAGCCTGACTTGGGGTTCGATCTCATGACCCTGAGTTCATGTCCTGAGTTGAAATCAAGAGTTGGGTGCTTAGGGACACATGAGTGGCTCGGTTGGTTAGGCAGCTGCCTTCAGCTTCAGGTCATGATTCTAGGATCCTGGGATTGAGTCCCGCATTCGGCTCCTTGCTCAGTAGGGAGCCTGCTTCTCCCTCTGCCTCTGCCTGCCACTCTGCCTGCTTGTGCTCTCTCTCTGACAAATAAATAAACAAAGTCTTAAAAAAAGAAAAATAGATTTGGATGCTTAAGCTACTGAGCCACCCAGGCACCCCATTGTGTTTTTATATTTGAATCCATTTCTTATAAATAGTTTGTGCTGGGGTCTTACCTTTTTTTTTTTGCAATCTGAAAATCTCTGCCTTTTAGTTGGGGTATTGAGACCATTTACATTTAATGTGATTATTAATGTGATTAGATTTTAGGCTACTATCTTGCTATTTGTTTTCTGTTTTTTTTCCTGGTGTTTTTTATTACCTTTTCTACTTTTGCTGCCTCTTTTGGATTGATAAGTGGTTTTTATGATTCTGTTTTTTTTTTTTTTTTTTAAATTGGTTTAACTCTGTTTTGTTATTTTGGGATTGCTTTAAGAGATAAAATATGCATGTTTAACTTATCACAGTCTACTTTCTAGGGATATTAGTATTTTGTTTTTTATTGACACACAAATTACATTAGTTTCAGGTGTACAGCATAGTGATTCAACAATTCTGTATGTTGTGCTGTGCTTACCACAGCTATAGCTACTGTCACTATATAATGCTACTGCAATTGCTGTACCACTGATTATATTCCCTTTGCTCTACCTTTCACTGCTGTGACTTAATTCATTCTGTCTGGAAGCTTGTATATCCCACTGCACTTCACCCATTTTGTCTTTTCCCCTTGTCCCTTCTCCTCTGGCAACCTCAAGTTTGTTCTCTGTTTTATGGGTCTGTTTCTGCTTTGATTTTAGATTCCACATATAAGTTAAATCATATGGTATTTATTTTTCTCTGTATGACTTATTTATTTCACACAATGGCTTCCATCTGTGTTTTTGCATATGGTAAGATCTCATTCTTCTTTGTGGCTGAGTAGTGTTCCATTGTATATATAGCATATCTTCTTTATTCATCTACCAATGGTTACTTAGATTGCTTTCATGTCTTGGCTATTGTAAATCATGCTGCAGTAAACAGGGATGCATACATTTTTTTTTTCAAATTAGATGCATACATTTTCTTTGGGTAGATACCTAGTAGTAGAATTACTGAATCATATGGTAATTTTATTTTAATTTTTTAAGGAAACTCCATACTACATTCCATAGTGACCACGCCAGTTTACATTCCCACCAATAATACATGAGGTTTCTCAAGATATTATTATATCTTATCACATATATAGTGTAAGAACCACACAGTAGTGTACTTCCATTTCTTCCCTCTCAACCCCAGTTCCACTCTCTGCATTGTAGCCTGAAACTTTTCTCAAAGCCAGAAGCTAGGGCAATTGTATCACCTGCCTCATTTATTTACTATCTCTCAAAGATCACTGTCCATTCTAGGCTGATGTCCAGTGTCTTGAAAACCATTGTTTCATATATTTTGTCTTTTTTTTTTCCTCCTGTTTTTTTTTTTTTTTTCATTTTTTTTCTTTTGGTTGTTTCAGGAAGGAGGATGAATTCCATTCTTGTTACTTCATCTTAGCCTAAAGCAGAAACCTCAGCTTAATTATCTTTTGCTTGGATGCTTTCATACTATTCTTGACTCATTCTAGCTCTATTGCAGTTTGTCCTTTGATTGGTTCCAGAGAGATCTTTCAAAAGTAAATATCTGGCCATATCTCTGCTTACATTGTTCAGTGGCTTCTCATCAAAAAAATAAAATAAAAAAATAATGAAACAGTCACGCTAGGATACCAACTTCCTGGTTGGAAGAAACACTCTTAATTGGAACTTGGATGAATAAAGGTATTGCTAAAGATGGTACAAGTAAATTCCTGTGTAATCATATATGATAATCATATGTTATTTTGAAGATATAAAAATATTGGCTCTTCTATTGGTTAGGTAACACTTGAGTTTCTATAGAATTAGCAGTAAGCTTAGGTTACAACTGCTGTCTCATTTTGGACTCAACAAAATAAGGTACTTGAAAGCTCATTAGTTGTTGATGAAACAGATTATTATAGAAAATGCCATTGATTTTTTAAAATGTTTATCTATGGGATGTTAGATGCATTAAAATTAAATGTCCATTTGTAATCTCAATGGAATTATCTCAGTTGGGGGAAAAAGATCCTATATGTATATATAAATAAAAAGCTGATTGTCTTTTATATCCTGAGAGTTTTTTCATATTTTAATACTGTGTTTCTCCATCATGTCATGCCCTATTCACCTTTGTAGTATTGGCCCCAAAAGTTACTGTAAACATGTCTGCTTTAAAAAAAGAAAAAAATTAACTGAATACCTTCTATATACCTGGCATTGTGCTAGATTAGCATATCAGGCCCATGCTTATTTCTGTGATCTACTTATTTTTCTTATTTTTTTGAAAAATTTAATTAAAATTTTTTTATTATGTTCAGTTAACTACTGTATATAGTACATCATTACTTTTTGATGTAGTGTTCAGTGATTCATTAGTAGTGTATAACACTCAGTGCTCATCACAACATATGCCCTCCTCAATACCCATCACCTGGCTACCCCATTCCTCTATGCCCCTCCCTTCTGAAACTCTCAGTTTGTTTCCTGGAGTCCATAGTCTTTCATGGTTCATCTCCCTCTCTGATCTCTCCTCCTTTAGTTTTGCCTCCCTTCAGCTATCATCCTCCATGCTATTCCTTATGTTCCACTGAGTGAAACCATGTGATAATTGTCTTTCTCTGCTTGACTTAGTTTACTTAGCATAATCCCCTCCATTTCCTTCCATTTGATGCAAATGTGGGTATTCATCCTTTCTGATAGCTAGTAATATTCTATTGAATATATGTACCACATCTTCTTTATCCATTCATTTGTTGAAGGGCTTCTTGGCTCCTTCCACAGTTTGGCTATTGTGGACATTGCTGCTATGAACACTGGGGTGCATATTCCCCTTCTTTTCACTACATCTGTATCTTCGGAGTCAATACCTAGCAGTGCAATTCCTGGGTCATAGGGTAGCTCTATTTTTAACGTCTTGAAGAACCTCCATACTGTTTTCCAGAGTGGCTGTACCAGCTTGCATTCCTACCTACAGTTAAGAGGGTTCCCCTTTCTCCACATCCTTGCTAGCATTTGTTGTTAACTGTTTTGTTCATTTTTGCCGTTCTAACTGAGGTAAGGTGATATCTTACTGTGGTTTTGATTTGTATTTCCCTGATGGTAGTGATGTTGAGCATTTTTTCATATGTGTGTTAGCCATTTGCATGTCTTCTTTGGATAAGTGTCTGTTCATGTCTTCTGCCCTTTTTTTGATTGGATTGTTTGTTTCTTGTTTGTTGAGTTTGATAAGTTCTTTATAGATCTCAGATACCATCCCTTTACCTGTAATGTCATTTGCAAATATCTTTTCCTGTTGAGTGGGTTGTGTCTTAGTTTTGTTGACTGTTTCCTTTACTATGCAGAAGATTTTTATCTCGATGAAGTCCCGAAAGTTCATTTTTGCTGAAATTTTTAAGTTTAACTTAGTTAAAATATGGTATATTACTAGTTTCAGAGGTAGAACTTAGTGATTCATCAGGTGCATATAACACCCAATGCTTATCACAACAAGTGCCCTCCTTAATGCCCATCACCCAGTTACCCTATCTCCCCATCCCCTCCAGCCACCCTGTTTGTTTCCTGTAGTTAAGAGTCTCTTATGCTTTGCCTCCCTCTCTATTTTTCTCTTATTTTATTTTCCCTTCCTTTTCCTTATGTTCATCTGTTTTGTTTCCTAAATTCCACATGTGAGTGAAATCTTATGGTATTTGTCTTTCTCTGACTGACTGATTTTGCTTAGCATAATACCCTCTTGTTCCATCCATGTTGTTGCAAATGGCAAGCTTTCATTCTTTTTGATGGCTGAGTAATATTCTGTTTTATGTATATCCTACGTATTCATTATCCATTCATCTGCGGATGGACATCTGGGCTCTTTCCATAGTTTGGCTATTGTGGACATTGCTACTATGAACATTGGGGGTACAGGTGCTCCTTATTTTCTACAACTTTTCACCACATCTCTTCTATGGCTGCACTGATTTATTTGCAGTTACTGGGATATATAATTTCCTTTCATCCCTTACTGCTTTCATATATACTGTTCCCTCTGTCCTTCCCCCTGTTGACCTGATTAAATTCTATTTGACATTTAAGACTCAATTTAAGTATACCCTTCTTTAGGAAATTTTCCCCTGAAACCATATGCTAGGTTAGGTGCCAACTGTGTTCCCACAGCTCCTTACCCTTATCTCATATTGGCATTTAGCACATTAATTGCAACTATCTGTTCCCTTGCCTGTTTTCACACCAGACTGCTTGAGGACATTATCTTACATGATTTTTATATCTTAACACCGAGCACAGGGCCTGGCCCAGTGTAGGGATGAGGGAGACGAAAGTTTGTCCTTGCCTCTGCCATTGTGTGATCTTTTTTTTTTTTTTTTTTTTTAAAGATTTTATTTATTTATTTGACAGGGAGAAATCACAAGTAGGCAGAGAGACAGGCAGAGAGAGAGAGAGAGAGGAGGAAGCAGGCTCCCTGCTGAGCAGAGAGCCCGATGCGGGACTCGATCCCAGGACCCTGAGATCATGACCTGAGCCGAAGGCAGCGGCTTAACCACTGAGCCACCCAGGCGCCCGCCATTGTGTGATCTTAAACAAGATCATTCGACATTCTGACACCTAGGTTCTCTTCCTGCTCTGCAGCCACGTCAACCTGGTTGGTGCAGGGTGGCCTAGTGTGCCTGTCACATGAGGCCTGGGCCTGAGGACCGGATTCTTTTTGCAGTGATGATTCAGGGCTCGAGGTTGACACCACATCAGAAAACCAAGACCCCTGCCTCCTTCTAGGCTCAGATGGCAAGCTGCTAGTGAAAGCCGGAAGGAAACCATTTATAGAGACAAACCATAGGCCTATGCTATGAACTACTTTTGAGGGAGGGCCACTTTGGTAAGATTCTATAGGTGTCTGGGAGTGTTCTCTATCCAGAGGAGCCAGATAAGAAGCTAGGCTTTGTGATGCCTTTTCTGTCTCACTCTAGCAATCAGTCTGTTCCTTTCTTGGTCCCCCTGCATCACCCCATACATACCTTTGATGTAACACTTATCACACTGTCTTATCCTCATGTGTTTTCTTATATGGCTCCTTCTCTAGAAGAGAGCCCTTGTGACAAAAGTTGTGCATATTGGTCTCTGTATGTAGTAACTTACCCAGAACCTAACAGAGTAGGTAGCCAAAGATAGCTTGGTGAACAGTGAGGTTAATAATAGCTAATATTTCCTTGGCATTTATGTATGCTAGGAGCTTCCCATATGTTCGCTTTGCTCTTGTGATGTGAGACGTGTGGTTCTCACCATTTTATAGGTGACAAAAAGGAGGCCCAGAAAGGTTAAGTAACCTGTCTGTGATCCTACATCTAGTAAGCATCAGATCCCGAATTCAAATAGAAACCCACCTTCTTAACCACTGTGCTGACTGGTTGACCAAAGGGCTGAGCAAAAGCTGACTGAGAGATCAAGTGACTAACAGCTGTGTGAGGGAGATGCAAAGAAGGGACTGGCAGACGTAGTTTTCTTTTGGGATGTGGGTTTGAAACCACAAAACTAAACGAGGGCTTCATTTGGAGACACCACCCGTCCATTAGGGGAAAGAGATCATGATTCAGGAGCCCATTTCTTAATGCTTATTCTTTCTCTGGCAAGAGAAAGAATTGGCCATGTCTGAGGATCTGTTCGGGCATATTCCCGGAGGTATCGCTATAGCTCAAGTGCTAGGGGGTAATGCTTACTGTTGCATCTTTCTGGAATGCCCTTTACCCCGAGTGTGCACATGGCTCATACCTTCATTTCACTTTCTGTTCCAGTGTCACCTCATCAGAGAGGCCTTCCCCGAACTGATCTGAGGAAGTACCATTCTTTATTCTTTTACTCTGCTTTATTTTTCTTCATTGTACTTATCACCACCCAACATAGAGTTACTTGTTTATGGTGTTTTAGTTTGTCTCTCTTCACCAGCGTATAAGCACCAGGGATCTGTGGCTCTGTTGTGTGTACTGTTGTATCCCTAGCTCTTGGAGCAGTGCCTGGCAAGTAGTAGGTGTTTGATGTTTGTTTTTTCGGTTTTTTTCAGTGAATAAATGATTTTGGACTTTGAGACTACCGGTGTGCAAGGCCTTTTATCATTTGGCCTCAGTAATACCTCACTCTTCTTATTTCTATATGTTACCCTTCGACTCCAGACAAATTGGAGTTCATGTTCTCTGAACAGGCCTCACATTTAAAGTTCTGTCTTTGCTCACACTTCTTTCCTCTTTCATATATATGTTAAAATCTAGCATTCTAAAATGGCCAGGTATTTGGCAATCCTGAATGACTTCATTTTCGGGGGGTTATTTCAGAATAAAGTAGGAGAGTTAGTTGGTGTTTAGCAGGCCTCGGAGAGGGAAAGGAGCTTTTCTGGAAAGAGCAAAGACCTAGAAATCTGTGACCAATGTCCAAGGATGCATGAGAAAATAGTGCAAGATCCTGATTCTATCTAAGGTCTGCTGAAGTAAGAGCTACGACCGAGATGGCATCCAGGGTGGAGCCTTAAAGGTCTTTGTGTTGGAGGAGTTCTGCTGTTTGCCCCGGGGTGTCCAGGTGCCCTAGACTATCAGCTGGGGTACCACAAGACAATGCTATAGCTTGTACTTCTATTGCATTTATCTCATTTTTTAATTTCTGTGTATGTTTTATAATATACCTCATGTCAGCATGTGAATCTAATTTATAAACAGATCATCATATATTGGCAAGGTATGCGCAAAACACAAGAGTATGTCATGAAAAAGGTTGGAGACTACAGTTAGCCATCTCTAGGTTTCTTTAGGAAGGACTTGGTACAGAAAACGCCAAGGGTTTGGCCTTCTCTGACTCCTTGTAGTGCTGTCTGTTGTTTTGCCCAGAGATGTAGTTTTTGATCTCTCTAAGGACCTCACGGACAGGCTCAGGGTGATGAGAGGCTCATGACTTTAGAAGACTGTCTCTTGCTCCCATGTCCTCCTGGAATTTGGACACATGAGTCATTTGGAGACTGTATCTGTATGAAGCCCTCTTTGCCAAATTCTTTGGCCTTCTGCTGACAGCCACAGCTCTCAGTACTTGCTTTTACCTTCTTCCTCACTTTGGCCTGGAGATTCTTCACATTTTCTCTTTTGGAATAAGAAAGCAGAACAAGACTTTTAGCTTTTAGGTATTTGAACCTTAGGGACAAGAGGCCCTTATATCTCGCCTTGACTACTGAGTGAGAGGGACACAGGTTGCCCTCTGACAAGGATGCAGCCTGTCCTGGCTTACTTGGCTCAGACTGTGGTGACTCTGGATGGTCATACCATGCTGCCGAACCTACCCAGATAGGGTGTCTCCGTTGGTAGCAGAACAATGTGTGGAGCACACACATGCACACGCACACACACAGAAGAACTATCTTGAGACTTATCCTCACAGCTGAAGCCCTTATCCTTTCCCCTATAGCTTAGCCATGTGAGGGATGACTATGTTGAGAGTCCATCCTTCCTGGAGTAAGGTGGCCCCCTTATAGCCTCTCTGTCTCACTTAATGTAGTGTTTAGAGCAGTGGTTCCCAGCCGGGGTGGGTGGGGTGGGGCATCTTGTCCTCCAGGGAACATTTGGCAGTACCCAGAGACATTTCTGAGGGTCACAAGTGGCAGCATGCTACGTCTAGTGGCTAGATGTTGGGGAATATTATTAAACACACTCCACTGCAGAAGACGGCACCCTGACAAGGAATTCTTCTGCCCAGAATGTCAGCGGTGCAGACTGAGAAGCCCTGGTCAAGAGTGCCTCCTGCCCATCTGCACCACGGCAGAGGGTGCAGCTAGAGGAGTTCCCCCACGCCTGCGTCTATGCTTGCACTTGTATTAAGGCGTCCTCCCAGGAGACAAAAGGCCCTTGTAGCTCAGCTAGCCGCAGGCCTTTCTAGGAACAAAAAAGTGGCCTTCTTTCCACTCCACATGTCTAGCAGAAAGGTCCCTTTGTGTGAGACGCAGCTGAGCGCCCTTGGCAGCAGTGGCGGGAGCGTGTTGTTCCCCACACTTCACAGGCCGGTACTTGTCTGTCTGCCTCAGATCTGTGTGTCACTCTGCTACACCTTCACTAGCCGGCATTCCAGACCATAGTGAACGAGCACATTTGTCATGTCATCAGATGTGTACAGTGGCAGTTACGTTCCTTCTCAGGAAGAAAAGGCTAATACGTCCCACTTTTCTTTCTTTCTTTCTTTTTTTAAAAATAAATTTATTAGTATTCAACATTACTACAGAGTATTTTTTTTTAAAGATTTTGTTTATTTATTTGGCAGAGAGAGACACAGTGAGATAAGGAACACAAGCAGGGGGAGGGGGAGGGGGAGAAGCAGGCTTCCCGCCAAGCAGTGAGTCCCATGTGGGGCTCCATCCCAGGACCATGAGCTGAAGGCAGACGCTTAACGACTGAGCCACCCAGGCGCCCCATGTCCCACTTTTCTAACCCTGATCTTTCATCCCTCCTTTCCCAAGCCCTAGGATTTGAACGTAGCTCTTGGACATTAATTTCTGTCTTCTTTTCAATGTTTTCTAGTCTGGGAATTTGAAATTTAACCAAGCAATGACTAAACACCCTTAGCCTAAGCTTTTGGGACGCAGTCTGGGGGCACTAGATCTCCCCAAGCCCCTTCCCCTTCTCATCTCCTGTGCCTCTGCAGATAGCTTACCCCCAAAGTCTCTCGGCTTCAGAACTTCCCTCCTGAGTTCTAGAAGCTACTTGAGGATATTGAGAGATTGGAGCATTTTTTCCTTCAGCCTTGTTTCCTGCAGGGTGTCTGAGTGTCTAGTCTGTACCATGGGCTGGGCCGCACTATAGGGGAGGTAAGAGAATGAAGGGACAGGTTCAGCCTTCCAGCTTCTCCAGCTTCCCTGAGCATGACACAAACAGCCCGACACCCGACACCTGCACTGTTGCTGCTGTGTATTTAAGGAGATTGTTGTTTCTGTTTGGGGGCCCACAGTCAGAACATGTCTGGAACTCCTCATGTGGGAGTCATTATTCTTTGAGTAAATTCTTATTGATGCTACTATGTATGTATATATATGTATACTACTTTATTTTATGATTTATTTCTTTATTTTAGAGGCCCGAGAAAGAGACTGTTGGGGAGAGGGGTAGAAGGAGAGGGGAAGAGGAAAGAGGAAGAGAGAGAGTCTTCAAGCGGACTCCCTTCTGAGCATAGAGCCTGACCTGGGGGCTTGATCTCACAACCCTGAGATCATGACCTGAATCAGCATCAAGAGTCGGACACTTAACCGGCTGAGCCACCCAGGTCCCCCAGAGTAGCCCTGCTTTAGAGATAGTGTGGTGGGGTGGGCAACAGTGAACGGGACATAGTCCATGTCTTCACTGTTGTCTGACGTTTAGAAGGAACCTGGACAGCATTCTGATGAAAGGTAGTTTTTGGGAAAGACACGGATGGACCTTAAGAGAAGTGGCTGAGAATCTCACTATTTCATTCTGTTTCAGAACTTTTTTGTCTTCTTGCTGCTCACAGCAGTCATTTTCAAACTTGAGGAATGTACAGATTCCTCTTAAGGGAAATAATTTATCTTGGACCTACGATGCTGACTTAAATTGTTTTTGTTATAATAATTATTATTTGAAAATATATAAACAAAATGAGGTTTAAGTCACTATATAAAATTTGTATACAAATATAAACAAAACCAGATTGATACATTAAGTAAAAGCAAACTTCAAATCCAATAAAATGATGTTTTTGCTGAAACTCAGTTGCCCCCAGGCTTTTTAGGTTCAGCATGCCAGTGTTAGTAGGTGTCATCTGATACATATACCCTGGATATGATCCATCCAGCCATCTGTTTATCTGTCAACTAGAGAGAGAGGGCACAAGAGCACAAGAGTACATAATGGCTGAGAGCATGGGTCTGGAGCCACACTGCTTGAGTCCAGACCTTTGCTTTACCAATTCCTAGCTGCACAGTTATGGGAAAGTTATATATAATGTCTCTGTATTCAGTTTTTTCATCTGTGAAATAGAGATAAAATAGGACTATCTTTCACATGGTAGTTGTGAAGATTAATGAGTTAATATATAGGAGGCTCCTAGAACAGTACCTAGAACAGTAGTAGGTGCCAGGTAAAGAATGGCATTTAGTAGTAGTATTATGATCGTATTCTAGTTCAGGATGACTTCATCCCAAATGCTGGTGTAGTGAAAGAGCGAGTCCATCCCCTACAGGTCAAACAGAAAGTACAGTATGTACTCCATAATACTTAGGATTCTGTGGGAGGGGAAGATGATAAGCATATAAGTATGCAGTCAGTGAGAAGGCTGATGTTACTCTGACGGTAAGTTACAGTAGTGCTTGCATTCTGGAGTCATGGCTTGTCTTGTCTCTTCCCACAGTGTACAACTGGACTGTGGACGAGGTGGTGCAGTGGCTGATCACATATGTGGAGCTGCCTCAATATGAGGAGACCTTCCGGAAGCTGCAACTTAGTGGCCATGCCATGCCGAGGTCAGGAGGAAACTGGATTCCCTCCCCTGGGGGTGTGGGGAATGCGGGGGTGGGGGGGGGTTCGCCTACTTTCAGGTTGCTCTGGCCAGTTAAGTGAGGTTTCCTTTCCAGGGCAGAATCTGTAGACCTCTCCTCTTCTCACATCTATTGTGCACTTACCATAAAGCATGACGGTCACTTGGCATCCATTCTCTCATTTAGTATTTCTGCCACGCCTGGGCATAGTACTAAGAGCTGCCATTTATTGGATGCTTGGTACGTGGCAGGCACTGCTGTTCAACACGTTGTATACAGTATCTTATTTAATTCTCACATCAATCCTGTAAGGTAGGTGTTATTGCATATAGATGGTGAACATGGCTAAGTAACGTTTTCAAAGTCATGTGGCTAGTTAAGAGGCAAAACTGATTTGAAACTAGATCTGGGTAGACTTCAAAGCCTGTGGATGTTTCTTTCCTCTTTTGCTGTGCCCCCAGCAGGAGCCTCGGGGCTCTGTTAGCCTCCCCTGAATTATCCATATTCTGTGTATCTGCTCTAAAGAGGCAGTGCAAGGCTGGCGTGACTCCCTCGGCCCCAGCCTCCTTTCTGGAAAGACTCTTGCAAGGGCTGCGGTCCCCTAACTCTGCCTCCTTCACAGGCACAGTGCGCCGGGGCCTGTGGCAGGAGTGGGGAAGGGATGGAGCACTGCGTGGGCTTCTTGGGATGTCAAACTAGTGCCATGTGTCATTCAGTTATTAATCCATTTACTTACTCATTCGACACATATTTACTGGGTACCTCCTCTGTGCCAAGCACTTGTGCTGGGTGCTGGGGATAAAGCTGACAACAGCCTGCCCCTGCCCTCAAAGGGCTCACTGTCTGGTAAGTGCTGCTTACATATGATCTGTCATCTTGTTACGTAGGTGCACCTGGTTGTGAGCTTCCACAAAGGGGAAAGGGGAAGGTGAAGCTGTTGGAATGCCCACACATGGCAGCCTCTACCCCCAGAACTACTGGGTACTGCTGTCCAGGCCCAGATGAGCTGCCTGTTCCCTCCTCTGTTACCTGCAGCCTTCTCTTCACAGCTTCCTCTACTCTGGAGAGAGTAGTAATCCTAATGTTGGTACATCCCCTTATAGAATACTTGCCTACCTCTTATTTCAATTGACCCTCACAATTCTGGGAGGAAGGAATTAACTACCCCAGCTTTTGGGTGAGCAAACTGAATTTCAGATATTTTATGATTTAATCCAAACTGGTAAGTGGTGGAGCTGGGACTTGAACCCAGGTCTCCTTGGTTCTAAGTGCCCTGCTTTCTTCCACTGCATCTTCCTCTTTCCCCATGTAGTTGAAGATAGGCTTCTTGGAAATATTCAGTGCAGTTCTCTTTAACAAAACGTTACCAATCATCTACCCCGGGCAGGGTTCTCTCCTGGGCCCTGAGGACAAAGAAATGCATTAGACCCCATTAAATACATGACTGACCATGAAGCTCCAGGATTTAGGTTTCTTTCTCATTACCCATGGAAACAGCAGCATTGCCTTGTGGATGCCTGGCTCATTCCATCTTGAGGAATAGCTATGGCTTAGATTAAAACTCTAAGGATAAACATTATCCTTAAAACATAGGATAAGAAGTCAGTTCTCAGGTCATGGGCTCAGTAGTCCTCTTGTAGCCAGACCCAGCCAAGCCAGGCAGAGGGGTAGAGGAAGCCAAGCTGTGGCACATTAGTGAGAGTAGGAAGCATGGAGCCTCAGTGCTTGGTGTGCTTGGTGTGTGGGAAGGAGGCATCATGGTATAAGGTGAAGAAGAGTCTGAAGGATTTGAGTTCATTTCTACCTTTGCCATTTACTTACTGTATGACTGTGGGCAGGTAACTCTAAGTCTTAGTTTTCTTACCTGTTAAGTGGAGCTAATGACAGAACTGTGTTTCTAAAGTCAGAGGGCTAAGGTGTTGTATGTGAAGTATCAGAATGGTACAAGATACACAGCAGTTGCTTGGTAAATGTTAGCTCCTTTCTCATTTCTCTCATTGCTCAGAAATAGATACTATTCCAATTCTTAGGTTTCTTTGACAAATAGACTGTGGAAAAGATGACATTTATTTTGATGAGTTAGATGAAGGCCAGTACACCTGATAGAAGTTTTCTCTCTAAAGAGAACTCTCAGGCTTGTAGGAAGCATCTGATTTTCCATAAGTTTACACAGGAGGAGACAGGGTCCCAGAGGAGAGACCAAGCTGCTCAGGATCAGGCAAGTGAGTTGTTGACTCAGCTGGGACCAGAAGCTTCATCTCCTGACCCCTTTACCTGCTGCCCCCCACCCCCCACCCCATCGCAGTGTCTCTCTTATAGGCGGGCTGGCTTGATTGCTTCCCAGGGCTAGAGAAGGAAGTAGCTGCTCCTGCATGCCCAGGGAGGAGTGTAAATCACACACCACGATGTCAGAGGGCTCTCTTCTACCGGGGGAGACAAAACTATGCATCAGAAAAGAGCACTGCCTTCATGGAGTAGGATAGTGGTAAATGCTCATGTGTGGGGCCCAGACCAGTGTACTGATAAACTTTCATATCTTATACCCGTCTCCTCCTAAACCCACTGTGTTCCAGCAGAAGAGAAACAAAGTCCAGTTTTTCCTGGGTCATTTTCTTGTTTACAGACCCTCTCTTATTAGAGTTATCATGAATAGTATGTTGAAGGTCATAAAAAATAACAGTAATCTGGGAGTAAATTGCAGTGACTCAGATACAGGATAACAAGACTAATGCAGTTTGTCATCAGCAGGTTTATACTTAATGGCAGTGGGTTAGGATCAGAGGCCCTCAGAATCACTGGGTCATGTGGCATAGGGTTTGGAGCTGGGTTGGACAGGAGAATGCATTTACAAATGGTGGGAGTATGGGGACAGGTGTATAGTGGATAATCCCTGGCAGGAGAAACATGACTGAAAATTTGCAGTCGGGTGTGGGAATGGTCACAGATGGATAATCCTCAGAGAGTAGCATTCTCAGGAGATGGCGGACGTGGGCAGAAAGGGAACATTTTTGGTAAATGTTATGTGTCCTTCCTTACTCCCTGTTGAAAACCACTAGTATAGACTCTGTGTTCTGGAGTGCAGAGGGGAGCTATCACCAAGAGCTAGAGGTCATGGAAGTGTTCCTGGAGGAGGTGGGTAATCACACTAGTAACCCTCCTGGTTTTAGCGGCAGGAAACTGAGTTCCTCCTCTTTGTTTCAACAGGCTTGCTGTGACCAACACCACCATGACAGGGACTGTGCTGAAGATGACAGACCGGAGCCATCGGCAGAAGCTGCAGCTGAAGGCCCTGGACACAGTGCTATTTGGGCCTCCCCTCTGTGAGTGCTGCGGAGAGAAGGGCTGCTGATGTACCGTGGGACCCGAGGCTGGGGGGGTGGGAGGCCGAGGTCCTGGGTCTCCTGTGCATACATGCAAGGCAGCACCTCTGCTCTTTCCACTAAGAAATGAAAACATGAGGTATCAAATAGTGTTATATTTTAATACAGCCAGATGCAAGGTCCATTCATTAGATCCATTAAGAAAATACTCACTTTAGGCCAGTTCTGTGCTGGACCCTAGAGGGAGATCTGGATGAATCCTATTCTGCTCTAAGGGGATAAAATGAATGTGTCGGAGAGGTACACAATGCTTCTGAGGTCCAGAGGAGGGATAGAGAAAGCATCCTGTAGAAGAGGTGGCATGTGACCTCTGCCTGTAAGGGTGGGTAGGGCTTTATTTCATGCGGGTGGCAGGAGAGAACATTCTTGGTGGAAGAAACAACCGGAGCAAGAATACAAAAGCTGAAATATGAAAAGTATGCTCAGAGATAATAAGGAACCCACAGGGTCTGAGCGCCATTTAGCTGTTCCTTACTTTCACTGTGGACATGCAGAGTGTATGAACTGATTGCTGATCATCTTCTGTCCTTGAACAGCCACAGAGGTCTCAGTGGACTTCCACGGAGTCACAGAGACATACTCAGGCCGAAGAAAGGAGTAGTCTGTTCAGCCAGGGATTACTTGAGAGAATTAGGTTGTTTAATTCCTGAAGATCTGCAAGGTGGGAATGGCTAGCCCTGCCATCCTTTTCCTTATTCTAAGTGAACTCTTGGGGAGCAAAAGTGGTAAGATTTCTGAGAAAATTAATCTTCACCAAGCAGGCTTCTAGGGCCCACTTCTTGCCCTTTGGGGCTGTTGGCATCGGTTGAGGATGCCAGCAGCGGAATGCGGTAGAACCAAGAATCAGTCCAGAGAAGCAGCCAGCGGGCAGGGTCGGAGACTCTAGAAATTTTCCCATCCAATGCGTTTGGCTTGATGGCGCCCAAGCTGATGTCTCATTAGAGGTGGGTGGGTCTGTCCTTTTTTGTTTTTTAAATTTTTAATAAGCTTTATTTTTAAGCATAGTCCTAGGTTTGCATCAAAATTGAATGAAGATACACAGATATCCTATATGCCCCTGCCCCCATACCTGCCTAGCCCCCTCCATGGTTAACAGCACACCCTCCCCCCACCCTGAGTGGTACATTTGTAACAAATGATGAACCTACACTGACATATCACCAGCATTCAAGGGTCCACACTTTATATTGGACTTGACTCTTGGTGTTGCACAGTCTATGGTTTTGGACAAGTGTAAAATGATATGACCTACCATCATTACAGTATCATATAGGCTAGTTCACTGCCCTAAAGATCCTCTGTGCTCCACCTGTGTATCCTTCTCTCCCCCTCAATCCCTGACAACCACTGGTCTTTTTTTTTTTTTTTTAATTTTTCTATAGTATTGCCTTTCCCAGAAGGTCTGTGTCTTTTGAAAATGTAAAACAAAGCAACATGAGAGAAGACTGGTTTCCTTTTTCTCTTTCTCTTTCTCTTCCTCTTCTCTTGCTTGCTTGTTTTTCTTTCTTTCTTTCTTTCTTTCTTTCTTTCTTTCTTTCTTTCTTTCTGTCTTAGGGCACATTTTTGCTTACCATTCATTTATAAGTTTTGGATAAATGACACAATGGATGGCTCTAGCGTTTATGGGAGGCCCACTACTGAGCAAAGGCTTCTCATTCACTGACATTTATTGAACAACTACTGTATACCAGTTTAAATGACAGGGTCCCTACTTTCAAGAAGCTCCATCTAGGGACACCTGGGTGGCTTATCAGTTAAGCATCTGCCTTCAGGTCATGATCAAGTCCTGCACCAGATCGTTGGTCAGCAGCAAGCCTCCTTCTCCCTCTGCCTGCCATTCCCACTGCTTAAGCTTGCCCTCTCTCTTGCGTGTGCTCTCTCTCTTTGACAAATAAATAAAATCTTAAAAAAAAAAAAGTTCCATTTAAATGGAGATAAGCACATCAACAATACAGTAAGTGATCAACAAATACAGTGTTACAGCTGTCATGGAAACGTTTCCAGAATTCAGCTGAGAGCACAAAATGGGGACAAGTTTTCAATTTGAGTCCAAGAAGCTTTATGGAGGAGATCATTCTTGAGCTGAGTCTTGAAAAATGAAGGGAGCTTTACTAGACTTTCCCATGAACAGCTTACATCCCTTTCTTTGTATATACCACCAAGACTTACAGCAGAAGAATCAAACCCAGTGATAAAAGCTAGGCTACTTTTGCAGAGGCTATCCTCTGTTCCCCACCAGGAATGGGAGGCCTTTCGCAGCTTGAAAGCCTTCTTTAGTATTCTGAGATGTATTATCAGACTGTTATTGTTCTGTATCAAAATAGGATTTACCATATCTGAAAGGGTGAATTAGAAACTGCAGGTCAAAGTAGGCAAGGATTCTGTCTGGGAACATCAACTGGGGCTGGAAAGCCTGGGAACCAGAGTCCTAGGTGCCGATAATGGGTCCAGGGGGCCAGAGGTAGCAAGAGGGGCTAGTGTAGCAGGTTAGGCTGATACCAGCATGGGAGAGGTATTTTCTCCTAGGCTACCTTCATACAGCCTATAGCTTACATGTAACCTAACCTACTGGAGTCAGAGGGCAGCAACAAACAGTGTTTTCTGAGAGGTAAGAAGACACTTCATACACACTAGGATAGGTATCTTAAAAACAAAAACAGGGAGACAAAATGTGGAAAATAACTAGTATTGGCAAGGGTGTGAAGAAATTAGAATCTTCGTACGTTTCTAATGATAATGTAAAATGATTCGGCTACCATGGAAAACAGTGTGGTTGTTCCTCAGAAGGTTAAACGTAGAGTTACCATATAGCCCAGGAATGTACCCAAGGAATTGAAAACAAGCTCTCAAACAAGCCCAGGTACACCTATCCAGAGCAGCACTGTTCACAGTGGTCAGAAGGTGGAAATAACCCAAGTGTCCATCAGTGGACATGTGGCTAAGTAAGCGGTAGTATATCAGTACAATGGACTGTTCTCTTGCCACAAGAAGGAATTAAGTTCTAATACATGCCACAACATAGGTGAACCTGGAAAGCATGCTAAGTAAAAGAAGATAGACGTAAAAGGTTACCTATTGTATGATTCCATTTATGTGAAATATCCAGAATAGATACATCTGTAGAGACGGAATACAGATGGGTGGCTGGCAGAGAGACTGGAGGAAGTGAGAAATGGGGAGGGAGTGCTAGTGGGTATAAGGTTTCTTTTGGGGTAATGGTAATGTTCTAAAATTAATTGTGCTTGTGGTTGCACAACCTTGTAAATATGATAAAACCACTGAATTGTACATTTTTTATTTTTATTTTTCAAAGATTTATTTATTTGAGTGAGAGAGAGAGCATGAATGGAGAGAGGGGCAAAGGGAGAGAGAGATGCAGACTCCCCGCTGAGCAGGGAGCCTGATTCAGGGGCCGAATCCTGGGACCCCAGGATCATGACCTGAACAGTAGGTAAACGCTCAACCAACTGAGCCACCCAGGTGCCCCTGAACTGTACATTTAAAAAGAGTGAATTTTAGGGTATATGAATTATATCTCAATGGTAATAAAACATATAGAACTTGGTTTTTTTTTTTTATAACTCTTAGACTTCCATTTAGAGAACTTCCTGTAAAATTTAGGAAAGTAAAGTACCTTGCTCTTTTCCAAATTTCCACTTATTGTGTGACCTTGTATAGGTTGGTTTTCTCAGGATGTGTTTTCTGATTTGTATTATGAAACAATTGAACTAAAGGATTTTGATTCCTTTCAGGTGAACATTCAATGGTTTTTGAGGGGAAACCCTTTGATTGATAAGTGTCCTGGTAAAAGGATAAAAGACAGGAAGTCTGTTCCTTCCGCTGCTTGTCTATATCCTGTACTTTTAGGAATTGGTCCTTGGCCCTTGCCTTATCAAGTGACCTTTGTCAATTCAGTTCTCCTACCTAGATTTAGGTTTCCTTATTTGTAAGATGGGCTTTGTCATTAAATAGGCTCTTACTGGGTCCCTCCTTCAAGGACTCTGATAGACCTGGGTGTTCTCCTGGGATCTAAGATTTTGGAATCCAGCAGCTATTCTGATGGCAAATACCATTTGAATACTTTCCTACTGATGGCTCGTTAAAGAAAATTTTTGAAAATTGCCAGATGGAATCTGAGGAAAATACTAGGAAGCTCTTTGCCAGGAGAATTCTGCAAGGATGGAGCCGTGCATGAGGGGTACCTGCAAAGAATCCCTTGATCTGTATCCTGTGGGGCCCTCCAGCTCTGTTTCCCATCTAAGCATGGGCTAAAATGCCAAATTCAGCACTGTTCCCTATCCAACCCCACAACCCCATGCAGGCTTAGTGTGATGGCTGGTACTGCTGAGCTGCTTCTGCCCCAAGGGTGAGTTCTTAAGGCTGTGGTCCTTCCGGCTCACCAGAAAGCAGGTAGTAGATAAACACCCCAGAGAACCTGGGCCAGGTACAGCTACCTTGCCCATCCTTAATGAAAATCCTGCCCTCAGTTGAAGCTTGAGAAATCTCAGATCAGAGGTTTGTTGTGCAGTAGCCATGAAGGTCTGCTGAGTGATCAGGGTCCCTCTGTCCCCAGCAGCCTCCCAAGTTTGGGAAGGGGGAAGAAGGGTCAGACTGGCTCATCACAGAGCACCTCAGGGCCCATTTTCCAACAGTGGAAGGCATCTCTGTCCTCCCCTCATGGCTGCAGACTGCATGTGGCCTTTTCAGTCTCTGCCGGCAGAGCTGGCTCTAGGCTTGCATGATCTCTTCGGGGCTCTCCTAACAGTGCCATCCATGGTCAGGGGTTAGGTGTGCTCTGATGCACGAAGTCCCAAGGCAGCTTGCTGTGGAGGCCTTGGCTGATGCCTCACTCTGGGCCCCGATCATTCACTGAGGGGGCTTTTCCTCCTCGGAAGGGAATGTCTCAGAGAAATGGAGGCTTAGGAGATGAGTTGAGTTTTTAGAGGTCATTAAGCTCTTAAATAGCTGAGCCATGGCTCAGACCCTGTCTCTGGCTTCTATTTCAGTGTTTTTTGGTACTTTGTTGTCCTGTCCTCCACTTCTGGTGGAAGAAGCAAGATAGAGTATAAGAATTCCATTTGAAATCAAGCCAGCAGCTCTATCATCCAGTGGCTTTGTGACCTTGGGTACATTTGTTAAGTTCCCTGTGTCCTAATTTCCCCTAAATAAATGGTAGCTATGGTTTTTAGTATATGCCTACTGTGGTTAATCCTGGGCCAACGGCTAGTGTAGCCTTTGAGCTTTTAGCAGGGGTATGGAGAAGGGTGTGGAGAGAAGTCTACAGAGTAGTTGTTGGGGCAGGGGGATGCTATGGAGAGGAAGGCAAGTATACACCTTGTCTTACTTCCTCAGTAGCTCAGATAATGAGGAGAAGTCCGTTGGAAGTGGGAGTGGCTCCTCTCCAGCAAAGCTTGTTTTCTCCTGTCAGCTCTATCCTTATGGTCTTTCTCTTTTCCTTCCTTCCTTCCTTTCTTTTTTTTTTCTTTTCAACTCACTTTTCACCTTCTCCAGGATGCCTTTCCAGCCTCTTCCCAGACATGTTCAACCTTTCCCTCTTACTTTTCTCTGGGATTCTATAACCCTTTATATCTGCTTTCTTTTTTCTTTCTTTTAAATAGCAGTCTATTTTCCTGTTACCCTTTAAATGGGGAGCTCTTTGAGAGTAGAAACAGCTTTGTTCATCTGTCGTCATAACTCCGCATATGGCCCAGCAATGAGCAGGTGTTAGGAAATGTATGCTAGAAGTTGTACAAGGAGACTGGGCGTCCTCAGAGCTATAGGACAGGGGAGATGGGAGAAGAGTCTGGCCGGGCTTGGTGGTGGGGAGACTACCGTGGAGTGTCTTCCATGGGCTGGTGAGCCTGCTAAAGCCCTGTTTGGGCTGTAACCAGAAAGCAGGAGGAATACTGCGGGTTAACCACACAATTCAGCACAGACTGCTGTGTGAATGACCAAAGAAATTCCTAGCATACTTTTCGGCAGTAAGGGATGAATTAGGTGTATCTGCCAGGGGAAGGGGTATTGTGGGCAGCAGAGAAGGTTGTGAGAATAGATTGGGAGAGGGGATTCTTCCAGAAAGTGATAATGATTGGAGGCTCACTTTCTTAGTGTGAACTGTACCCTGAAAATTCTCACCATTACTCCTGCATCTGTTAACATGGTAGCATCTCTTTATCCATTCATCTGTTGAAGGGCATCTTGGCTCTTTCCACAGTTTGGCTATTGTGGACATTGCTGCTATGAATATTGGGGTACAGATGGCCCTTCTTTTCCCTACATCTGCATCTTTGGGGTAAATACCCAGTAGTGCAGTTGCAGGGTCATGGGTAGCTCTATTTTTAATTTCTTAAGGAATCTCCACACTGTTTTCCAAAGTGTCTGCACCAACTTGCATTCCCACCAGCAGTGTGAGAAGGTTCCCCTTTCTCCACAACCTCTCCAACACTTGTTGTTTCTTGTCCTGATAAGTTTATGCTGAGCAAAATAAGTGAAACAGAGAAAGTCAATTATCATATGGTTTCACTTACTTGTGGAGCATAAGAAATAGCATGGAGGACATTAGAAGAAGGAAAGGAAAAAAGTGAGTTGGGGAAGGTTGGAGGGGGAGATGAAGCATGAGAAACAAACTGAGGATTTTCAAGAGGAGGTAGGTGAGGGGATGGGTGAGCCTGGTGGGCATTAAGGAGGGCACGTATTATATGGAGCACTGGGTGTGGTACATAAACAATGAATCTTGGAACACTGGAAAGAAAATAAAATAAAAAATAAAGAAGTAGGGAATCATGGATATTTAGAGGCAACTAGCAATCTCTGCCCTGTATCCAAATAGGATTTCCACTTCTAGAAACTAGTTACACAGCTATCAAAGACTTAATGCATAAAGATATTTAGCACAGCACTTTCTGAAACAACCAAACAAGAAAAAATTCTGGGGGCGCCTGGGTGGCTCAGTGGGTTAAAGCCTCTACCTTCAGCTCAGCTCATGATCTCAGGGTCCTGGGATCAAGCCCTGCATCGGGCTCTCTGCTCAGCAGGGAGCCTGCTTTCTCCTCTCTCTCTCTGCCTGCCTCTGTGCCTACTTGTGATCTCTGTCAAATAAATAAATAAAAAATCTTAAAAAAAAAAAACAAGAAAAAATTCTGAAATCTTTAAAGATTTAGATAAAAGAATTATGGCATACCGGTACAATGTGATGGTGCTCCATGTGCAGACATGGTTGGAATATATAGCTAAGTGAAGAGCAACTTGGGAAACAGAATAGAGCATAATCAAATTTTTTAATAAATATATGTGAATTAAAAAAAACACAGTAGCATCTCATTTGTTTATACTCTCCTCCTTGCCTCAGGCCTGATTACATTAACAGTTGACCTCATTTTGCTACAGTCTGTTTGCAGCACTTAGGCTGGGAATTCTGCCACTCTCTGGCTCCCAGGTCCTTGCCAGCATCCCTGGCTTTAGCTCCATTCACCTAGCCAGCCACTGCTACTCTCCTAATGCTCCGCGGTCCATCTCCCTGGGCTGTGCTCACTGGTTCTGTGTGGGTTCTGAGCGCAGAGCTTGTGGCGGGGCTGGAGCCTGCTGTACTCCCCTTGTGCTCTTTGCACACACTTTGTACTATGACCCCTTCCCTGCTGAAACCTGCCTACCTTCTTCCCTTTTTCTTTCCTTTCTGCCTTTGCTGAGTACCTGCTCTCGTCAGGCTCTGTGTTAAGTATGGGGCCATAGGGAGAAGTAAGTCTTGTGCCCTGGCCCTGAGAAACTCACAGGCTATCAGAAGGCAACCAGCGTGAAGGTTGAAAAACACACAAGGGAGTCTCTGAGATAGCAGTAAATAACCCATGTTTACTGTCCGAAGAGTGGGTTGGTTAGGGAATCCTGGTTGGAGGAGAAGGAATGGAAATATTGCTGTAGACTATTGTAGGCTGGGCAGTGAGGAATGGAAATGGAATTATGATGGGGAGAAGTACATCATTAGTAAGGCATGGACTAGATTCTTAATTTCCCCTCTTTTTCTGATATACTGGTTTGTAGATTCTGTATTAGGGTTCTCCAGAGAAACATAAGCTGGATAGATGGATGGATGAATGGTTGGACGGATGGGTAGATAGATAGATAGACAAATAGATATGAGGAGGTTTATTATAGGAATTGGCTCATGTGATGATGGAGGCCAAGAAGTTCCTTGATCTGCCATCTGCACCAAAGAACCAGGAAAGCTATTGGCACTATTCAGTCCAAGTTCGAAGGCCTGAGAACCAGGAGGGCTGATGATCTATGTCCCAGTCTGAGTACAAAGACGCGACCAGCAGGAGTGCTGATATAAGAAGGCAGAAGAAGATGGATGTCTCAACTCAAGCTGAGAGAGCAAATTCATCCTTCCTCAGCCTTCTGGTTCTACTCAGACTCTCAGTGGCCTTAGGATGATTGAGTGACATGCACTCCATTAGTGAAGACAGTCTTCTTTATTCAGTCTACTGATTGAAATACTGATCTGTTATGAAGGCAACCTCACAGACACACCCAGAAAGCTTCCTTGGCATCCCTTAGCCCAGGCAAGTTGACACGTAAAATTAACATCACAGATTCCCTTAGGACTGTGGAGTTCAGTCCACAGGACTCCCCTGAAGGGACCTGATAATTCTCACCTCTCCTTCTTTCAGTTTTAAACTTCTCCTCTCCTTTAAATCCCACATCCACATTCATAATTACCTACTGGGACTGTCCATCTGAAGATTTCCAGAACACCTCAAAGCACCCTCATTCATAACTGCACGCTTGGTCTTGTTCATGATTATGTGACGATGCATTTGAAAGCTGAGGAAGCAGAGATCCAGCGAGGGCAGAGGCAAGCAGAGAAGCCAGCCTCCCTAAGGCTAGTGCAGGATGCTGCTTTCGATGGCACAAGAATCTGTCTATGGAAGGCCTTCCATTTAACCTTAGAGGCCTGGCCATTTGGCCTTTGGGTATTCACCATCCTGATGGCAGTGCCATAGTCCATTCCCAGTGTGTCCTTTGGGAGAAAAACTTTACGGCCACACTCAGACTAGACTAGGGGATCAGCTCCATGGTGAGCGACATTTGCACGTAACAAAGCAGAAGGCCTCCCTGCTACACAAGTCAGAAAGTTGTAATGAGAGCCGGGATGTAGCAGAAAGACCATGCGGTCAGGCAAGTCTGGATCCGAGCCCTAGCTCTGTCACTTTTCATGGACCCCAGCAAGGCAGGGCTCCTGGGAAGCGTCGGTGTTCTGGTCTGTAGAGTGGGAATACAAATACCCTGCCTTCTAGATCACTGTGAGAATCCGAGCTGGTGGGTATAAGTGTCTGATATGTTATATATCTTTTCTATTTCCCTTGCTTTCCTGTGTGGGTTAAGGGGAGAGAGATAACATATTGGAAACTTATCAGTAAAGATTCAGTTCCACAGATATCTCCTGAATCTGTGAGTTGGCCAGCACTGTGCTGGGCACTGGCGTACGGACAAGTGACGACCGCTAGGGTCCACAGAGTCTGTCAGCCACATTAGGCTCATTTCCTTCCTGCCAAGCTTGGTGGCTCATGGGATGGGGCAGGCTGTATCTCTGAGCTCTGGCCATGCATTTGACAAGGTAGAGGGGTGTATGGACTGGATGCTGGTGTATTTAAGAGGAGTTACAACGGGTTGAAGAGATCCAGAGGCTAATGACAGGTGGAACAGTATTACCTTAGAGGAGCGAGGGTCACTGTCAGATCTGTCCTTGGCCCTGGTCATTCAGTATTTGTAGTCATGATTTGGGTGAGAATATGAAGTTGGAGAAAATAATAGGCTCTTGTTCCACCGTGATCTGGACAAGGTAGGATGGGGACTGAACAGAAGAGCCCAGTCTGCATGCCCACCTGCAGCACTTTGAAGGGCTGGAGGTGACAGGGGGCGGGTGTTGGCTTTCGCAGAGTCTTGTTTAAGCGGGAGGACCTCTGACTTTCAGCAAGGACGTAAGGCTGGTGTTGGAGTTGGGAAACCTTGGAAACCTCTGGTAGAGGCTGTGGGGGGCCGGTGTGTTCCAGAAAGAAAGGCAGCTCGCTGTGCTGCAGGCGTAGCTCGTCTTGGGACCTGAAGGGCAGGAGCGTGAAGACTTGCCTGGGGTCGGGAGGCCCAGCCTGCCTGGAGGCTAGAGGACGGTCGCCAGGGGACCCTCGGTTTTCTCTGGCATAAACATATAAAGGACATGGCTGCCACCCCAGTCCTCATAACTCCCCTCCCTTGGATCGAAATAGAATGTGCTAATCTGTCTTTGATCCCACACCCATCCCCATGCCCTGTTGCTCGGCTGTCAGTCAGGAACTATGAATATAACACTTTTGTCAGACTGGGCCTCAGCTACATGTGTCTTTTCCTGCTTCTCGGGCCCACCTTGGTGGCTGCACCTGGGTCCTTTTGGATTCACCTTAGCCCTTGTCCTTTCCAGGCCCTGGGACCCTGTCTGTCCCACTCCCCGCTCCTCGACCTGAGGGTAACCCACTACCCTGACTCCCAGGCCTGCAGCTTCTCCGAGCCCACTGCTACTCCATCCCAAATTGAGAACAGCCCAGGCAGGGGCCACGGCAGCAGCCCTGCTCTCCTTATGGGCTCTTCAGGTCTCCTGTGCCGTGGTGCAGAGCCCAGATCTGGTAGACTAGGAACAATGGCAGGCTCCAGCAGTGGCCCTCTTCTGCTTGGCTCAGTTCTCAGGACATATCTTTTGTACTTATCTTCTGGTATTGTTCCTTGTTCAGCTTTTCAGTCTTGCTCTGAACCCCAGCCACCAGCGCTTTGCCACATTGCCACTGGGCATTCTCCAGAGGTGGCTCTGTCCCTCTATTCCTGGCACCTGCAGTGTCTTACACATTCCAGCCTCTCGATGTTCCTCCTGTCCTACCTGGTCTCTGGGTCAAGCCACAGCCTAGAAATGCTCTTCCACAGATGGACCTTGCAGACCTCTACCTGATCTGGGCTCTGTGTCTTATGCCTAGAAGAGGTGAGCTGTCCAGGGGGCCCGGCTTCTGCAGGAACTTCAGTTCCACAGCCAGGCCTCAAGCTCTCGTCATCTGGCTTTATACTCTTTATACCGACCGTCCTGTCCCCCCTACTCTAGCGCTCTAGCATCGCTTACTCGTCAGACAGAAGCCCCTGCATGTGGGCACGTGGGCTCCTCGTAGGCTGGGGGCAGCTGGGATGTCCTGAGAAGGCACTCATTTTTAGGCCAGTATGTTTAGTAAGCTTCCTGTCCTGCCCTCGGGCCTCTCATCTTTTCCAAAGAACTGTACTTCCACACGCGATACTGGTGTGTGGCAAGTGTGTGTCCAAGAAGAGAAACTAACTCTCTGCAGTGGGAAGGCCTCGTGCAGGACGGGATGCAGTGGGGTGTGCAAGGCTGAGTGTGCGGGGGGCATCCTGTCTCACCACGGCTTCCTCTTCGGCAGTGACCCGCCATAATCACCTCAAGGACTTCATGCTGGTGGTGTCCATCGTTATTGGTGTGGGCGGCTGCTGGTTCGCCTATATCCAGAACCGTTACTCAAAGGAGCACATGAAGAAGATGATGAAGGATCTGGAGGGGTTACACCGAGCTGAGCAGAGTCTGCACGACCTTCAGGAAAGGTAAGGCCCTTCCCCTTCCCCACAGCCGTGGTGCCGCCAGCTCTTGGGAGCCTTTTGTTTCCACCTGGGCTGTGGGCCGTCTCGCCCCGAGATATGCTGCCGTGGCTGCCGAGGCTGTGCCTACTTCCAGAACTGCTTTGGGAGGGTAGGGTCCTGCCATTGCTGTTGTGTAGGCAAATATTCCTCCTGAGGGCAGGAGCTTATTTCTGTCAGAGACCTTGAGCCTCCCTGGTTGGATGGCTTGCCCACTCTATCCTTCTTCCTGCATTTGAACTGTTATCCTTCCCATAATTAACTGTTCCTCACTGTTCCCCAAAGCTCACAAATCTGTCTTCCTAATACTTGTAGTTCTTTCTTGTACGGAATCTAAATCTCCTAAGTTGTTATGTGACTTTGGGTAAATCCCCTTCCTCTTCTGGGACTTAGTTCCTCATCTGTACTAAGAAGGGGTTGGATCAGGAAAACACTAATGGCCTTCTAGCTCTGACAGTCGGATTCTGTTTAAACAAAACATGGCTTAAAGACTATTATTGTAGGAGATCCAGCTGTGAACAGAGGTGGCAGTCAGTCAGTCAGTCAAAGTACTTTCTGATGTCTAGGAACCAGGTCTGTGCTGGGAATTGTAAGGAATTCACTGCTCCTGGGGCAACAAAGCTCACACACATACGAAGGAGCAGTGAGTACACTCTTAGTGCAGTGACTTGTGCCCACTGATGGCATGAGGACTCTAAGAACAGGAAGGGCACAGAGGCAGGAGATGAGTGGATATGGACGCCAGAAGGCGACCTTGAAAGATGAGTGGATTTTTGGGTGGGGGGCGGGGGGCAGTCCTGGTAGTTAAGGTTGAACATATATAGAGTGAGGCCAGATCCCTGGCACCTTAAGACTCACATGGAGAAGTTTTAGTAAGATGCAAAAGGCAGTAGAGTGTTAATGCATGTATTTGGTGTTGTGCTTTGTTTTGTTGTTGTTTTTTTAAAAAAAATTATTCATTTGAGAGAGGGAGAGAGGAGAGCGAGCAGGGGGCAGTGGCAGAGGGAGAGGGAGAAGCAGGCTCCCCGCTGAGCAGGGAGCTTGATGCTGGGCTCCATCCCACCACCCTGATATCATGACCTGGAGGCGGCCGCTTAACTGGCTGAGCCACCCAGGCACCCAGCTTTGTTTTTGAGAAGAGGAGGGACCTACTTCAGGACTGTTTTTTAGAAAATTATTCTGGCAGCTCAGGGATTCCAGTGGAAGTCTTTGAGGAATCCATGTAAAAGGAAATGACATCTGGCTCTTTTCTGTCACTTTAAAATGATACTCTTCTTTGGAGGGCAGGGAAAGGATTTCTTATGAACTAGAGATTATTAGCTGCTTAAATGCATTATCTTTTAATCACCACAACTATGTTAGATAGGTACTTTTATCATCCCTAGTTTAAAGTTGAAGAGATGAGGGCTCAGAGAGGATGAGTGCTTTGCTTAGGGTCACATAGCAGGAAGTAATGAGCCAAGAGTTTAGACAGCCACAGGTGCTGTCTCAGTAAAGGTGGCCCTATCAGATTCATTTCCATGGGTTGAGTTTCTAAGGGGCAAGTGGAGTTTTATCTCTGAGCTGATTTCTGGCTACTTTTCTGAGCCCCTTGGTCCTGGGCCCTTTGCCAACTTGGGGGCTAAATGCTGCTGTCTGGGCATTCTTCGTTTGTCTGAAAAGCATGTACTGTTTTCATTCCAAAGGCAAAGAATCCAGGCAGGAGACATTCCAAGTTTGGGGATAAAGCTAAGCTCTCAACCCTCCCTACTCCCCAAGGCCTCCAGAGCTTAATGACCACTGTGGCACTTGGAGGACCGAATGCATGCGCACACCCAGAGACAGGCACACGCACATATTCCTCTGACAGTGTCCAGAGCCCACATGCCTCCTTGTCCCTCCTTCCTCTATTGGCCCTGTGCTGCCAGATACCACTGAGCTTTTTTTTTTTTTTTTTTTTTTTTTTTTAACAGAGTTCCTGATACTTTGGGGGAATAAATGTAATGCCACATGTGCATTCCAGGTAGGATTTCATGGGGTTTCGAGATAATTCTTTGATGCAGGGATTTTGATTCCCATTTAGAAATGAAGAAACAGGCCTGGTGCAAGGAATGGACTTGCCATAGTCCCACAGCTGCAGCCAGGCTGCCTCAATCTCTTACTTGTAAGGCTGACTGATTGCAGCCTTCAGGATGCTCAGGCTTCTGTGGAGTCTTTTTTTTTTTTTTTTTTTAAGATTTTTAATTTATTTATTTAACAGACAGAGATCACAAGTAGGCAGAGAGACAGGCAGAGAGAGAGGAGGAAGCAGGCTCCCTGCTGAGCAGAGAGCAGGATGTGGAGCTGCATCCCAGGACCCTGGGATCATGACCAGAGCCGAAGGCAGAGGCTTTAACCCACTGAGCCATTCAGGCGCCCCGGATTCTGTGGAGTCTTGACTGTGCGTGTATTTGCTCATTTCTGTGCCCACTGGTACTTAACGATCTTCTTGTTAGGACTATAAAAGGGGGTTTGGTTTTTTTATTCTACTTTAGAGGAGCTCCTTTCAGCTGGACAAGACTGACAGATCATAGGTTTTCCTGAAGAGGCTGCTCTTTGGTGAAGAACTGAATCCCTAATGGTGTGATTCCAGGCAGTTGGGTTGAAGAATACGGTAGAGGAGGGTATTCAGCAAGGGGAAGCAGAGGGGGCTGGAAATGGCGCCTCGGGTTTGCTTTCAGCTGTGCCTGTAGCGCCACCTGGTGTGTACCTTGAGGAGACCCACCCTCCCTTGCTCTCCAGGGACGGAGTAGGCAGAAGACTGCAGTTTGTCTGTGGGAAGCTTGCCGCCTGGAACTTTCCCTTTGTCCCTCCCTTCCCGTCCCACGACCTCATTTGTGGCTCCAGCCACTGACAGGTCTGGACTTGGCAGTTGTTAGAGGTTGAGTTCTGTCTTCAGAACTTCTGTTCTGTCTCTGCTTCTTCCGTTTCACCTGCTTGATTAACTCAGAGGTTAGTGCTTTTTTCTGAGGGCTCCTTTTGTTCTGTAACTTATCCAGCTGTACCTCATGTCTAAGCCATAGATCCCTGTCTTCTTCATCATCTTTTCCTCTCCTGCCCTGGTCTCCTGTCACTTGGTATTTCTCACTAAGGTAGGAAGACCCAACTGTGGCCAAGTCCTTGCTTTCTTCCAGAGGGATTAGCAAACTCTTTCTCTTTCTCCTGGGTCTAGCCCAGGCCTCACCTTCCCTGACTCTTCTCAGCGAGAGTTGATCACTCCATCCTTTGGGCTCATCCAACATCTTGTATGTCTCTCTCTCATAGAACTTGTCACACTGTGTATACTTACCTGTTTACTTGTCTATATTGGGCTAGATCCTGAGCTCCCCAGTGACAGGGGCAGTTTTCTTATTCATCTCCATGGATCTGAGACTTAGTTCAGGGCTTGGCATTCAGTAGATGCTTGGAAGTGCTTGCTGAAGGAATGGATGAGTGAATGGGTGGATTAACGTAGATATGTAGAGGAAGGAAGGAAGGGAGGAAGGAGGCTGGGTGGTTTTGTCAGTGAGCAGAGGGACTGTGTGGGTGGGTACAAAGGTGTATTTTCATGATAACTCAGTCCTTGAGATCTTACCACCATGGAAGATAGTCAGAAAGGAAACTCAGGCCTGGGGGCAGCAGGGGATCTCCCAAGCGCTGCCCAGCCCCTTTCGCATGACTTTCATTTTTCTCTGCCTCTGGGAACAGGTACTTAGGACTCCAAGAGTTGCTGCTCAATTCCTCATTCCTTTCTTGTCTTCCCTAAATATCCCCACTGCCACCACCCCAGTCATATCTCAGCCATTGCGCCTTCTCTGGATCTTTGGCCTAGCTTGCAGGGTATTCTACATTTGCTGAATCTTCCAGACAGCCCCAGGATAAGGGGAATAACTATGGGATTTGGAGTCATACAGATTGGAATTCTAGTCTCAGTTCTACCTGCAATTACTTTCCATTTCTAAGTCTTAAATCCGGACCTGTCAAAGCTGCTAATGGTACAATATTTAATTATCTGAAGGGAGGACACATGAAGTACCCTGTAAACTAGCAGTTGTTGGGATCTTAGTATGTGAGGCACCTCGGAGGAGGGATTCACATATCCAGGAACCTAGCTTGATTACCGGCAGCAAAATGATGGCCAACATAAGAGACGTGGTTGCCACTATGTTTCCTTTTGACCCTGAGCTAACTCACAGCCAGTCAACAAAATAAGGAGAATACATTCTCAGTGCCAGAGCCCTCATTTTCCTCTTTGATGCCCCGACACGTGGCATATTGGCTGGCACCCTTGCCTGGCCTTCTCCAGCTCCCCGCATCGCCCCCAGGCTGCACAAGGCCCAAGAGGAGCACCGCACAGTGGAGGTGGAGAAGGTCCATCTGGAGAAGAAGCTGCGTGATGAGATCAACCTTGCCAAGCAGGAAGCCCAGCGGCTGAAGGAGCTGAGGGAGGGTACCGAGAATGAGCGGAGCCGCCAAAAATATGCTGAGGAGGAGCTGGAGCAGGTAGGAGATTGTACAAATTCCTGGGCGTCTTGGGGATGAAGGGGGGAAATGTGCAGGGGCCAGAAGCCTGGCTGGAATGTTTCATGAGGGAGGACTTTGCAATCTGGCTTAAACGATACCTTCAAGAGTTGCTAGAGTTGTACCAATAGGAGTAGTGGAAAAGTTGCAAAAGAAATAGTCAAAGAATAGGGGATAACAGGTGTATTTTATTTTATTTTATTTATTTATTTGACAAGGAGAGAGGGGAAGCAGGCAGAGGAAGGAGGAGAGGCAGGCTCCCTGCTGAGCAAGGGAGCCCCAAGTAGGGCTCAATGTGGGGCTCCATGTGGAACTTGATCCCAGGACCCTGGGACCATGACCTGAACTGAAGGTAGACCCTTAACAACTGAGCCACCCAAGTGCCCCGGGGATAATAGATGTTAACAGTTATTTTTTTCAAGCTTTTACATGAGCATGTACCTGTATAACTGCCATCCAGGTCAAGACACAGAATACCTTTTTTTTTTTAAGATTTTATTAATTTGGGGGGAACTGGAGCTATGGAGGGAGGGGCAGAGGGAGAGAGAGAAGCAGACTCCCCACTGAGCAGGACCCAGGATCATGACCTGAGCTGAAGGCAGATGCTTAACTGACTGAGCCACCCAGGTGCTCCCCCAATATATTTTAAGCACCCCAGAAGTTTCACTTTTGCTTCCCCCAACCTCCCCCATCAGTATTCCATTAGATGGTAACTGCAGTTATAATCTCTAAACCAGATTTGTTTTACACGATTTTGAACTTCATATAAATGGCATTATATAGTATTTTTCTTCATGCTTGGTTTCTTTCACTCAGCATTATGTCTGTGAGAGTCGTCCATGTTACTGCATGTAGTGGTAGTCAGTTTATTTGTATTGCCAAGTAATAATTCGTGGCACGAGAATATTCTAAATTATTTATCCATTCTCCTTTTGGTAGACGTTTGGGTTGTTTGCAGTTCTTTTTTATTCTCTCCTTTTCTGAATGACACTGCTATGAACTTCCTTGCACACGTCTCTTGATGAGCATAAACACTTACTTCTGTTGGATATAATAGGGAATTTATATATTTAGCTTTATTAGAAACAGCCAGTTTTTGAAAAATGGTTGGACTAGTTCGTACTAGCACCAGCAAAGTGTGAGAATTCTAGTTGAGCCACAACCTAAAAACCTTGTTAGTTTTAGGCTTTTTAATTTTACACATTTTTAAAAAAGATTTTTAAATTTTTTTAAAGGGGTCACTTTTATTTATTTTTTTAAAGATTTTTATTTATTTATTTGACAGACATAGATCACAAATAGGCAGAGAGAGAGATTGGAGGAAGCAGACTCCCCACTGAGCAGAGAGCCCTACGCGGGGCTCCATCCCAGGACACTCTGGGATCATGACCTGAGCTGAAGGCAGAGGCTTTAACCCACTGAGCCACCCAGAAACCCCGTAAAAGATTTTTAAATTTAATTTAATTTATTTATTTGACAGAGAGATCACAAGTAGGCAGAGAGAGGCAGGCAGAGAGAGAGGGGGGAAGCAGGCTCCCTGCTGAGCAGAGAGCCCGATGCAGGGCTCGATCCCAGGACTCTGGGCTCATGACCTGAGCCGAAGGCAGTCACGTAACCAACTGAGCCACCCAGGTGCCCCAATTTTACATATTCTGGTAGGGATGTAGTGATATTTCATTGTGACTTTAATATTCATTTTCCTTAATGACTAATAATAAGAAACACGTTTTCCTAAATTTATTGACCATTTTGTTTGGGAATCTCTTTTGTGCTGTCTTCTTCTCCTTCTTTTTTTTTTTTTTTTTTGGTCTGTCTTCTTCTTCTTAATGGATTTGTAAGAGTTCTTTATATTTTCTGAATGCAAGTCTTGTTGCCTGTATATATGTATTGCAAATATTTTCCCAGCCTGTAGTTTGTTTGCTCTCTTAATATTGTCTTTTAATGAACAGGTCTTGATTTTAATGAAGTCCAATTTAATCAATCTTTTTTTTAAACAATTGGTACTTTTTGTAGCCTGTTTAAGAAATTTTGCCCATCCCCACGATATTTTTCCAAATTTTCTACTGGAAATATTATTGTTTTACTTTTCACATTTAGGTTTGTAGTTTATTTTGAATTAGTTTTTGTGTATGACATGAAGTAGGAAGACATGAAGTGTCCTGGGATGGAGCCCCGCGTAGGGCTCTCTGCTCAGTGGGGAGTCTGCTTCCTCCAATCTCTCTCTCTGCCTATTTGTGATCTATGTCTGTCATAGATCTATGTCTGTATCTACCTGTTTTTTTTTCAGGTAGATACTTTATTATGTCATCCATTTGTCGGTCTCTCTACCACATTATCTTCTACTAAAGCTTGATATTGCTAGTAAGTTCTCCAGCTTTATTCTTCAAGGTGGCCTTGGCTCTTCTAGGTTTTTTGCATTTCCATAATTAGCTTGTCACTCTACTGCTTTTCCCTTCTTCCCCCCAAAAGCCTTGCTGGGGTTTTTATAGTTTTTGCTTTGAATCTATAGATAAATGCTGGAAAAAATTGACATTTAATTTTTTATTTTTTTAGAGATTTATTTACTTATTTATTTGACAGAGAGAGACACAGTGAGAGAGGGAACATAAGCAGAGGGAATGGGAGAGGGAGAAGCAGGCTTCCCGCCAAGCAGAGAGCCGGATGCGGGGCTTAAAGCAGGGCTCCATCCCAGGACCCTGGCATCATGACCTGAACCAAAGGCAGACGCTTAATGGCTGAGCCACCCAGGCACCCCGAAAATTGACATTTTAACCAAACAAGTTTTCTAATCCATGAGCATTGTTTGTCCTGTCACCTATTTAGGTTATTTACTTATTTATTTGAGAGTGAGAGAAAGAGAGAAAGCTAGAGAGAGAGACAAGCTAGGCGAGGAGCAGAGAGAGAGCTGAGCAGGGAGCCCAATTCGGGGCTCGATCCCAGGACTGTGGGACCGTGACGCAAGTCAAAGGCAGACACTTAACCCACTGAGCCACCCAGGTGCCCCTACTTAGGTGTTTTAAAATTTCTGTCAGATGTTATGTAGTTTTCAGTGTAGATATCTTACACTTTGAAAAATTTTTTTAACCTGCTTATTTTTCTAGGCTTTTTTTTTTTTTTTTAAAGATTTTATTTTTAAGCAATCTTTATGCCCAACATGGAACTCAAACTTATGACCCTTGAGATCAAGAGTTGCCTGTTCCACCAACTGAGCCAGCTCGGTACCTCTTATATTTTAGCTTTCTTTTTGCCCTAGCTTTTTGAGGTGGAAGATTAGGTTATTGATTTTAAACCTTTAATATTTTCCAACATAGGCATTTAGAGCTGTAAATTTCCAGCTCAGCACTGCCTTAGCTGCTGCTGAGTTCTGGTATTTCATATTTTCATCATCATTCAGTTTAAAAGATTTTCTAATTTTTATTGCAATTTTTTAGGGGGAGTCCATGGTTATTTAGAATAAATATGTGGCCTAATTTTCACACACTTGGGAACTTTTCTAGTTCTTTCTCATTGATTTCTAATTTGATTTTGCTGTGGTCAGAGAACACATACTATATGTTTTCAATTATTTCAAATGTGTTGAGACTTGTTTTAGGTAAACCGACTAAACAATACAATCAGAAGGCAAAGAGTTGTCAGAATGGATAAAAATACAAAACCCAGGTATGTGCTGTTGATAAGAAATACACTTGAAGGATACAAAATGGTTCAAAGTAAAAGGATGAGCAAAGATACATGATACAAACACAGAAGAAACTAAATCAGGAGTAGCTATATTAGTATCAGACAAAGCAGGCTTTAGGGCAGGAAGTATTACTGGAGACAAAAATCATAAATATGTGAATCCAACAGTAACATATAACAACACTCAATTTGCATACATCTAACAATATAGTTAAAATATATCTAAAGCAAAAGTTGAAGAAACTAAAAGGGTAATAGACACATTTATAATCAAAGTTAAAGATCGTAAAGCACCGTTGTCCATAATAAGCAGCCCAAAATATTATTTTTGGATGTAAGCTGTACGGGTGTAAGACACTTAAACATGATTATCAGTTCGCCCTTATGGACACATACCGAGTATTTTGCCCGACAGCCGCCGGGTGCACCTCCTCTTTGGCGTTTGCCTAGTGCTTCTGTTCCATTTCCTCCTCTCCTTCTGGGGATCCAGTCTTCATGCGAGACCTTTTCATTGGACTCCACTTGTCTCTTATGCTTACTTAGTTGTGTCTTCTCTCTCTCTCTCTCTCTGTCTCTGTGCTTTGGTTTGGTTATTTTCTATTGATTTATCTTTGATTCCCCAATCCTGTATTCTGCTTGAACCTTGTGGTGTTTAACCCATCATTCAGTGGGATCCTACTCCCAGATACTGTAGTTTTCAGATCTAGAATGCTCAATTTTCTCTCTTGTAGATTTCAGTTTCCTGCCCAGAATTTCTGTCTTTTCAACTATTGCGTCCATCTTTTCTATATTTTCTTGAAGATTTCATAGTTATTTTAAAGTCCTTTTGTGGTAACTCTCACATTTAGATCACTTATGAAACTGCCTACTTTTCCTCTTAATTATTGGTTATATTTTCCTGCCTCTTCTCATGTCTAGCAATTTATTTTCATTAAATGCTGGACAGTGTGTATAAAACAATAACAGAGACCCCAGATGATTTTGTCCTCCATCAAATAGGGACACCTCCCACCCCCTTTCCTCTGTTAGGTACATAGTGTGAACATCTCATCACCTCAGGCCAATCTGAAATTGAGCCATGTTGGAACTGGCTTGTAGTTTTAGTAGGACTTGGTCTAGCACTCATTTGTCCCAGTTTCTCAGCCGTGTCCCTTCCTTTTTCTTGAGAGCTGGTGGATTTCTTTCTCCTGAACCCATGAGAGATTCATGTCTGTCACTGGGAGGATTTTAATTTATCCCATCGGCCTCCTGCTCATCACAGCTTCACTATTTTGAAGTGTTTGAGGCAGGTCCCTTCCTTCCTGCAATATTTTGTTTCCCAAGTATTTTGAAATTATGGGAGATTTTAGTCTGTCCTTTGGCCTAGCTATGTGTTCTTCTGCACAGCCTCAGAGCTCAGTAAATGTTCATTGAAGAAGATGGTATGTATGTTTGGGATATCTCCATTTCCAATCTGTCATATCAGTACCATACTACCAACAAAAGCTAGGCTGGTTTTTCTGGGCTCTGGTGGAGTCCCACTGCCTGGGCCAAGCCCAGTTATCAGCTCTCACCCAGAACTATCAAAAGCCTCCAAGGAAGAAAATGGCTGACAGTTGTGAACTTGCCTTAGAAAGGCTTTTTCTCCCTCTCTGGATTTTTAGTTCATTTAGTCCAGTGGTTCTCAAACTTTTTGGCCTCAGGACCCTTTTACTCTTAAAAATTATTTTAAAACATTTTTAAAGGGGAAATATGTTGCTATTTACCTAGTTAGAACTGAGAAAATTAAAAAAAATATTTACTAATTTGGGAGTGCCTGGCTGACTCAGTCAGAAGAGCTTGCAGCTCTTGATCTCAAGGTCATGAGTTTGAGTTCCATGTTGGGTGTAGAGATTACAAATAATCTTAAAAAAAAAAAAAAACCTAATTCTGGAATGCCCGGGTGGCTCAGTTGTTAAGCGTTTGCCTTTGGCTCAGGTCATAATCCCAGGGTCCTGGGATTGAGTCCCACATTGGGCTCCCTGCTCTGCAGGAAGCCTGCTTCTCCCTCTTCCACTATGCCGGCTTGTGTTCCCTCTCTGACTGTGTCTCCTCTCTCTGTCAAATAAATAAATAAAATATTTTAAAAAATACTATTTCATTTAAAATAAATATATTAAACTCCTTATAAATCAACACAAATAACATTTTTGAAAAATTACTGCATTTTTCAAAATAAAAAATTAAGAATTTTTTTTCTTTACAATTTTGCAACTGTTTTTACTGTGTGGCTTAATGGACTATTGGATTCTTACATTAGTATCTCTGGTCAGTCTGTTTTGATATTACTCATGTAACCTCTGGAGAAATCCATAGTCATTATGAGAGAAAGGGAGAGAAAAAGGTAGGTAAATAATGTCTTAGTATTATTATAAAAATAGTTTGGTCTTACAGATGCTCTGAAAGGATGTGTTCAAAGATCACTGGGTCCTACTTTGAGAACCATAGACCTAGTCTTATTGCTTCTGTAGCCCTTTGATGTCTTTGAAAAATTTTCATAATTATAATAATTTGTCATTCGAAAATTTCATAATTTTTGTAATTTAGCTTTCCCCAGATTTTGCGTTGGATCAGAATTGTTCTTCTGTCATGACCTACTGCATCCTATAGGGAAGTGGGAGCCCCGTGTGACCCTGTAAAGCACATGGCCAGTGGTTATTAGCTGTGCTGCATATTAGAACACTGTGAGAGCATTTGAAATTTTTGATACTCAGACCAGCACCCCCAGATCAGTGAAATCCGGGTGTGGGTCCAGAGTTCAGTATTTTTAAAATTCTCCACATGATCCTGGTGTGTGACAGGTTGAGAGCCACAGCCACAGAACAAAAGAATACTCTGACTTGCCATAGCTCTTCTCTCCTTTGGGCATTTATTCCTTGTGTGTGGCAAGATGTGTCTATCTCTGTCTCCTAACTTCCCCACCCCCATTTCCATTTCCCTGTTTTGTATTTCTCTCATAAATAGTTTTGAGCCTGTTAGGCCAGCCTTTCCTGACTGTCGCACTTCCGTCTATTTGCTCTTTTTCCTCTTCTCTTCCTGTTCTCCCCTTAGCTTTTCCCATTCCTTTCACTCCTTTCAAGGTGGAACTGGATCACACATTTTCAGACTTGGTGTATTAGACTCTGAGGTATCTGTTCTTCATTTTATTTTATTTTTTTAAATTTTATTTATTTATTAGAGAGAGAGAAGCAGTGAGAGAGAGCATGAGCGAGGAGAAGGTCAGAGGGAGAAGCAGACTCTCTGTGGAGCTGGGAGCCCAATGCGGGACTCGATCCCAGGTCTCCGGGATCATGACCTGAGCCACCCAGGCACCCATCTGTTCTTCATTTTAAATCTACAAAGCCAGGAGTAGGTTGTATATAGTTTCTTTTTCAAGGAACAAAACCCCTGTGAAGATTGGTCTTCTCATTTGCTGTCTAAGGAATAAAGGTGTTTTCTTTAGCTGAGGCCTCCCAGTCTATTGTAGGCCATGGAGAGAACCTCATGCCTGCCTTGGGGTACTTGCTCCATTGGCTGAAGCTGGGCATAATAAGCCTGTTCTCAATCCCTTTTCTCTGGGATTCTGACCAGCTAAAGTTCAGTGTATACTATAGCCTGGGGAAGATAGCAAGGAATCCAGTGTAGATAATGTCTTTGTAATCTCCGACCTTCCGGGTTCAGTGCTTTGTGACCGTCTGCTTCGTTGTCTGCTCCTTGCTTGAGAAGTCAGTGAGATTTCTGCTTACACATTGGTTCTTTCACGTCTAGGCCTCCTTTGGCAACATCCATGTTAAAAGTAAGTGTGATTGTTGTCTACTCACTTTGTAGAGGGTGCCCTTCAAAGCCTACCAGCCCTGCTCAATGGGAGACTCATAGACCAAGCCTCTGGGCTACAGGAGACTTGGAGAGCATTCAGGCCAACCCCCTTCCAGAGTAGCAATCTTTTTTTTTTTTTAAAGATTTTATTTATTTATTTGACAGAGATCACAAGTAGGCAGAGAGGCAGACAGAGAGAGAGGGAGAAGCAGACTCCCTGCTGAGAAGAGAGCCAGATTCAGGGTTCGATCCCAGGATCCTGGGGTTCTGACCTGAGCCGAAGGCAGAGGCTTTAACCCACTGAGCCACCCAGGTGCCCGGGGAGTAGCAATCATTTTTAAGGTCTCTCTGACCTGAGCGGTTTGCATACCTCCTCCTGAGATCACCCTTCACTTATGGTTTGGATTTTCAAGGAAAAAAAATCCTTCCTCACACAGAATTGAGATCTGCAGGACCAGTTGAGTGACAGACCAGGGACCAGAACCAGATTCCCAGTCGAGTGCTTTTTCTGCCACATTGTGTTGTCATGAGGTCTAAACACAGACCCCCAACTCCCAGAAAGAAGATGATTCACTAAACTGACCTGTGCCTCAAGAGAGCAGGGAGGATTGTTGAGTTTGGCTGTGCCCCGGGAGGGACAGCTCATTGTGTGGGCAAACAGCGCTCTAGGCAGGGCAACAGAAAAATCTCAATTTGAGATCTGGTGACCTTAAGTAGGTGACTGTCCCCTGAGCTTGTGTCCTTGTAGTGTATAAAATACAAGCCTCTTGAGAGGTTTGAAAGCTCCCATGAGCTAGCAGGTGAGAACTCTGAACTCAGTGGTATCAGACAGAAGACTGGAGGGGGTCTTGGCATCAGTAAATGGGTCGCACCTCTTGGCTGCACAGGTCCGGGAGGCCCTGAGGAAAGCTGAGAAGGAACTGGAATCACACAGCTCATGGTATGCTCCAGAGGCCCTTCAGAAGTGGCTGCAGCTGACCCACGAGGTGGAGGTGCAGTACTATAACATCAAGAAGCAAAACGCCGAGAAGCAACTGCTGGTGGCCAAGGAGGGGGTGAGATGCGCCCTCCTGCTGTCCTCTCCGCTCCTGGCCTGCTCACTTTCCCTGCCCTTCCTCCTCTCTCCATCCCGCCTGTGGGACCAGGACGTATCCTGGTGCTGGGTTCTTTTTCTTTTCCTGATATATAGTTCCTGATGATGTCCTCAAGTTTCTGGAGGAGGGAATGAGGGTATGGGTGTGCTCCCACCTGCCTTCTGGAAAGAGGAAGCTGGTGGAGCAGGTAGAGGGAAGGCTCTGACAGCCCCGGCCTGCCATGGGCCAGAGCACTTCGGGGGTCAGGGGTCTTCCTGCTTCTCTCATTGTCTCCATATTCTTCCTTCCTCACTCTTTGTCCTTCCCTTGCCTTCCTTTTCCTTCTTCTCTTCCTTTATTTCGCGCAGCCCAAGCTGTGCTAGGAGGAGGGGAACCCCACCACAGAAAGGGACGTCTCATTTCCAGTCTCTAATCCCTGCTCTGTTTAAGCTGAGGACCTCATCTTTGCAGGCTGAGAAGATAAAAAAGAAGAGAAACACACTCTTCGGCACCTTCCACGTGGCCCACAGCTCTTCTCTGGATGATGTGGATCACAAAATTCTGACTGCCAAGTGAGTAGCACCTGCTGCCTGGCTCTGGTGACATCCACCCAGCCTCTGAGCTGGGGGAGGGCAAAGTCCCCACCCAAGTTGTACTTCTTCTCTGGTCCAGGGGCAGTGCTGGTCTCCCGCCCCAGCCTTTACCTGGCTCCTACCTTGCCCTTCTGTGTCTGACTTAACTGTGGTTCTGACCTGCACCCCCACCCCCACCCCGCTTGCTCCTCTGAGAGGACTCATTCCTGCTGGGGCTCCCAGGTGCCCATGGCTTCACTTGTCTCCCCATGCTCCAGGCAAGCTCTGAGCGAGGTGACAGCAGCACTGCGGGAGCGCCTGCACCGCTGGCAGCAGATTGAGATCCTCTGTGGCTTCCAGATTGTCAACAACCCCGGCATCCACTCCCTGGTGGCTGCTCTCAACATAGACCCCAGCTGGATGGGCAGCTCGCGCCCCAACCCCGCCCACTTCATCATGACGGACGACGTGGATGACATGGATGAGGAGATTGTGTCACCCTTGTCCATGCAGTGTAGGTGACCTCCTGGCTGTGGGGTAGGGAAGGGGCCTCTGAGGCAGGGGCTGAGAACTGTTGGCCATAGGGCTGAAACAGCTTCTGGGGCAGACACCGAGGGTGCACAGTCAGTGGTCAGTGCCGGGCCATGGTTCCGACGCCCAGCTCCCATTGGCTGGCTCTCCATAGTGGTGCTCTTGGTGGGGTTCCCTCACTGTATGTTCTGTCTGCCCCTTAGGGGCCATGTGTTCAGTGTGTCTCCTTCACTCTGTGTTTTCCAAATCCCTTTATCCTCCTCTCTCGTCCCCATGTGCCCTCATAAAAACAATTTCCTTTGGTGTTTCATAATACAAAAATGGTATTTATTTTTGCCTTCCAAGTGTTTTTGTGTTTTCATTTTTATATTCTTTATTCTTAATTGCTAAAGGGGATGAGTGGGATGATATCTTTTATCTCTCTGCCTTTTTGTGTGAGGCCCCATGAAGCAGTCCTCCCTTAAAGAGACATAGCCCTAAATCCTCTAAGCCAGAAAGACGTTCTTGTCCGGAGGGATCTCCTGCACAAGCATGTCTGGCTTTCCACCTGAGTTCTTGGACCTCTGCACCCTTTCCTGGGCCTTCCCTCCCCTCTTCTCCCCTCCAGTGGTGAAAGCTGAGTAGAGCAAAGTCAAAGAGACAACTCTGTGTGGGAAAACTTCTGCAAATGAGGGGCTGACCTCTGAGTGGCCCATTTGAAATTTTCTTTGGACCAGGGGCGATTTTAAGGAAAAGCTGTGGTCCTGGGCCCATATACCATGAGGGGCTGGCTTAGGGGCTCAGTTTCAGAAAGCCAGATTCTTTCATCAGGCTGGATTCCAGCTCCAGACAGGATTTGTTTGTAAATTTGTTCAGCAATAGGTTGCCTGTGGCCAGACTGTGTTGTTACAGCGATGTGATACCCTATCAGGGCTTTAATCAAAGACCCAGCAAGGCTGGAATCACTTGCAGGCTGGTCTTGATCCTAAACGCTGTTCCATGGAGTGGGAGGGAACTTCATTAGCTCTGAGCCATCCACCCCTTGCCCCTGGCCCTCCCCTGATCCCACTGAAGGGTGGGCTGAAGCCCTCTGTAAATTAGATTCTCTTCTCCTTTTGGCCTGGCTGTTGGACCCTAGATGCTGCCTGGCTGATGGGGCGTAGGTTCAGTGACCGCTCTCTCTGCTCAACATCTGGTGGCTCGGATGATCAGTCCCTCTGGAAATACCCGGGTTTGAGGAGCCCCTTTGGGGCCTTTGTTTTTCCGACTTTTGGGACTAAACCAATACACCTACCCTCTGAGCCCCTTCCCCTGCCTGCCTCACTCCCCTGCCTGCTCCCTGTATTCCCTCAGCACTGCCCCTACTAACTGCTGGGAGAGGTTCGGGGGGTGAGAAGGATCAGCCTGCTCAGCTGAGGACCAGAGGACCAGAGGGAGAGCACACATGGTGATGGAAGCCTTCTCTTTTCAGCTTAGCTAGACAGAAGTCCTGGTGGCCCTTCTTCCAGCTGGGCTGGGATGGAAAGAGAGAAGGAAAGATCCTTCTCCTCTTTTCTCCTTTTCACATTTCTCTCTTTTCCTCTCTTCCCCCTTTGCCTCTTCTCATTCCATGCTGCGTCCTCCTCTTCTGCCTCCCTTTCATGCCTTCAAAGCCACCAGCTGTAGAAGCCTTGTCTTCCCAGCCGTCCATCACCATGGAATCGTGTTCTCTCCCCTGTGGCCTCTCTGTGGCTCCTGGCACGCTTGTCACCTGGCTCTTTCTCCCATCTTTAGGGAGAAGTCAGGGTGGCCCATCTCTCAGGGTAAAGGAGGAAAAAACAAAGGTAGAAACTCTGCTTTCAGCTGGAGCTGGAAGTGAGCCCAAGGGGGATGCTCTAGTACTTTCCCAAGTTACCCAGTGTCCACATATCCCGTTCACTGGGCATGGTGGCCGTCATCTGCCAAGAGCCTGATTGGTAGCGTTGCTCCAAGAGCTGGCTCTTTGTTGCCTGCATGCTTATTAGAAGAAATTTGGAAAGTGTAAAGTGTAAATATGAGCATAAAAAAAGGGCACCTATAGCCCCACCCTATTTGAGTATCTTCTCTCACAGTCTTCTGAAGTCTGTGGAATTTTAAATGATTTTTATGTGGTCGCGCTAATAATGACCACTGCTATTTATTGAGCGCCATGAACTGTGCCAGGTACTTTAAATGCGCTCTCTTGAAGCCTCACAACAACACTGCAGGGTTTTATAAATCAGGACCTAAAATCGGGAAGTAAGTTGCACAGAGTCATGGCTACAGGTAGAAAGGCCCCATTTCAGACTCTAGTCTTTTGTGTTTCATAGTTTGAGATGTTTCTTTTGTGTCTAATTTTGTATCCTTTGGTTTCCCCTGAGCACTTTAATAGGTATTTTTGTATGTTTTTCAAATCTTAAGCAGCATTTTTAATAGTTTGTCAGCAATCAGATATACCATCCTTTTCCCCTTGTTCAACTTTATGTGTACTTTCATACACTTATTAATTCATATGTGATGAGCGTGTTTATGTATAAACCTTGTCCGCATTGAGAACTATTTCCTGAGGTTGGCTTTCTAGAAAGGCTGGTTCTTAGTGCTCTCCCGGACCTTGCCCCACACCCCTGTCCCAACCTGTCCTGCCTGTGTCCTCCCACTCACCCCCTGCCTCTCCTTTCTAGTCATGGTGACCCTCGTTCTCCCTCCATTGTAGCTGCCACTAAAACTGCCCTGGGCACCTCATCGTTAATCTCCCCTTCCTTTCAGGACCCCTGGTGGGAGGTCTTTGGGAGGCGGTGCCCCATTCTCCAGATGGGCACCGAGGGCCCAGAATGGCCCGCAGCAAGCATCTCACTAGGGGCAAACCTGCTTGCCTGCCAGCCCAAAGGAGGCTGGCCCTTCCTCACCCCTTCCTTCCTCTCTTTGCAGCTCCCACCCTGCAGTGCAGTGTCCGGCAGCGCCTGACAGAGCCGCAGCATGGCCTGGGATCTCAGAGGTTGGTAGAGGGCGAGGCTGGCCACTTCTTGACAAGCCGGGTCTCTCTGCGGCGAATGCGCAGCCTTTCATCTGGACAGTCTTTCAGTTCTGAAGGCCACGGGACCAGCTCTCCATCTGCCTCTGCTTCTTCTTCCTGCTCCTCTGCCACCACCACCACCACCACCACCACCTCCTCCACCACCTCCATCACCACCGTCCATGTCCACCCTGTTTATTACCATCACAGCACTTCCTATTTCCTCCAGATGGAGCCCCACCCTGACCCACCCCCTTCTGACAGCAGCGCTGTGATGCCTGGGCACTCAGAGAGCTTGGGGTATTGGCTGTCTCTCTTCTCTTTCTTTCCTGCCTTCCTTCCCTTTCTGCTGCCTTTACCTTGGCCTCTGCCTGCTGGCTGCTGCTTGCTCAGCTGTTGGGGGACGGGGGGGAGTGTGCTGTGGGGCATCTTCTCCTCATCCTGTCCTCTCCCAGCCCCGGGGCTCCTTCTTAATGTCAGCCTCACTTCCCACAACTTTGTGCTCTTCTCTGTGTGGGGTTTGCTGACCCTAAAAATGAGGACAGCGCCCCTCCCTCATGGTCCTCTCACACTTGGGCCTAAACTATGCACCTTCACAACCGCTGTTTCAATGGAGGCCTTGCTTCCTTTGCTCCTTTGATGGAACATTTATGAATACCCGTTCTGGGCCAGGCTCTGTGGGGCATGGGGTTCATATGTGATAAGATACAATCCCAGCCATCCAGGAGAGGTACACAGATAATTAGGGAACAATTTGAGAAGTGCTACGGGGGTGTTGAGGAGGGAGTGACTAGCAGTGTGCAAAGGGTGGAATGTTTCATGGAAGAGATGACATTTGCGACAACACCCGGTGTGCAGGAGAGGAAGAAAGTGTAGTCTAGGCAGAGGAAGCCTGACACACAGAGGCATGGAGGAACAGGAGAATAGGATGTATTTGTGGTTAGGACCTTGGATGTGTGTTGGTTGGAAGGGGTGGCAGATGAGGCTAGGAGGAGGAAGGGCTCTGAGGGGTGCGGTTTGGGCCATTACCCTTTAAGAGATGGAGGACTGCAAAAGGATTTCTAAAAGGAAGAGAATCAGATTTACATTTTGGAGATAGGGGCCTGTATGAAGAAGAGAAGGGGAGAGTACAGAAACTGCAGAGTCACTGGGGTAGACCAGTAAGGGGGGTAGTGAGGTCTAGGGGTGGAAAGAAGAGGATTAATTTGGCAGGTGTCTGGGAGGGGTGGAGGAGAGGGAGGAACCTAGGAGGACACTCAGGTTTCTGGCTTGGGTGACTGAATGGATTTGGGACCCTTCACGGAATTAGGGAACTGAAGAGGGGGAACAGGTTCAGGGTTTTGAGCAAGAAAAGTTTATCGGTGGGATGAGCTTAAAGTACTCACTTCAAGTTACCTTTTTTTTTTTTTTTTTAAAGATTTTGTTTATTTATTTGAAAGAGAAAGCACAAGGTGGGGGTGGTGGTCAAAGGGAGAAGCAGGCTCCCCACTGAGCAAGGAGCCCAATTTGGGACTCGATCCTGGGACTCCAGGATCTTTTTTTTGGCACAAAGATTTTTATTTATTTATTTGACAGATAGATCACAAGTAGGCAGAGAGGCAGGCAGAGAGAGAGAGGAGGAAGCAGGCTCCCCACTGAGCAGAGAGTCCAATGCAGGGCTTGATCCCAGGACCCTGGGATCATGACCTGAGCCCAAGGCAGAGGCTTTAACCCACTGAGCCACCCAGGCGCCCCAGGACTCCAGGATCTTGACCTGAGACAAAGGCAGTCACTTAACCAACTGAGCCACCCAGGTGCCCCCACTTTAAATGTTCTGAAGGGTCAAGTAATTTTCCCCTCGTCCCACAGCTCATTAGGAACAGAACACAGTGTAGAACTTGACTTTCCAGTCTTGGAACACTCTTTGGGTATTTCCGTGCTTCCCAGAGGTCTCAGTAAGCGAACTCTGGAAGAACTGATGAGAGGCTTTCTCCCATAGCCTGGTCTAGCAGGGGCTGGGCCATTCCCCACTAATACCTAGGGTCAGAGATGAGAGATCCTAATAAGCTAGGATCAGAGATGAGAAAGCCTTGACCTTCCTTGGAACAAGCTTAGGGGAGCTTTAGAAAGTCCCTCTCCTCTAGAGGGACCTTTCTTCTTGGAAGTCGTGGCCTGGCCTAGCCCTGGCCTTGGGGTTGCAGCCTGCTGACTGCCGTGGATTTGTGGATTTCTGGTCGTGCTTCACTCTGGATGCCAGTTCCTCTTGCTCTGCTACTTCTGGATAGTTATCCATGAGGGCTGTTCCTTTGTCTCTCACAAAGTGGCTGCCTTTGCTAGCACTTTCACCCAGCACAGTGGCTCATTTTCATTCTCATCCTCATTGCCATCCAGAAGCTTAGGCAGGGAGACTGCCCCTCCCCGTAGAGGTGGAGAAGACTGGATTGGGGTTCAGGGTACTAGGGGATGCTGTGAATCCCATGCTCCAAAGGCCGAAGCTGAGGGCAGTGGGGAGGGAGGGCGGGGAGGTACCTGCACCCACCTGGCCTGTTCACTACTTAATTTTCTTTTGCACCATGCACCAGAGGACCATCTCTAAAGACAAACAGGCTCTCTAGTAAGGTTAGTAGCTTGGTATGGAAGCCCAAGGCAGCCCAGCCTGTGGGGAGGGACACCCCTGACCTGAGTGTCTCAAAGATTCAGGGAGGGAAAGTGAGCTTGCCTCAGCAGGCCTTTGACCTCCTGCATCTGCTGGAGCTTCCTCAGGCTCTTTTCTGGCTTTGGAAAGTCTCAGATTTTAACTGATGACAAGGCACAGAGGGATGGGAATCATGGCTAAATGGGGCGTTGGGGTAAGAGGAGTGAGGCTGGGAAGGCCCCAACCCACTGACCGCTCTCCCTTGGCATTAGAAAAGTAAGCCCCTGGGAGCCTCACCTCATCAGGATAGAGGGCCCCTTTTCCCAGTGCGGTTGCTCCCCAGAACTGTCTCAGCGCCTTGCTCTGTGGTCCATATGTATGTGGAAAAGGCAGGGTATGGAGTGGATCATCTTGGAACTTAGGGAAATGAGGGCATGTTTAGACAGAAGTGAGGACCGTATCAGATATACGAAACCAAATATGCAACCGAACATGAGTAAACAGTAGAGGATGTGGTTGAAACAATAGCTGTAGGATGGAGCGGGAGCTGGCATTATTCTCTGCTGCTCCTTGTCTCGAGGAAGATACTGGCCCACAGGGTAGCTACCCAGTTAATTGCTTCCTACAGAGAAATAAACCTCAGGAGCTATGAGTCAACCTTCTGCTTTTGCTTATTTTTGGGCCCTGGTGCCCACCCGAATTTTTGACCCACAGCCTCCTCCTTTCCAGGTCCTATGGTGCTCTCCCCTCCCACTCCTGATTTTTCCCCTTTGCTTCCTGACTTGGGTGTTTAAGTGTTTCCCTTAGCCTTCTCCTCTGCCCCTACTATGGGTTCTCCTCTGGGAAAGTAGAGGGAGAGTTTAGAGACTGGCAGGGGACCCCTGTATTTACCCTTTTGTCTGTAGAGGCAGGAGAGGAGGCATCTGGAATTGGTTCATGGGCCTTCTTAGGAATAGCCAGCCCCTTAGAGGGCCTCAGCTTTCTGGACTAACCTCTGTGTGCGCATGTCCAGTGTGCAGTGCTACGTCCCCATGATTCAGCCTTGCAAAGAAGTCTCTTAAGATTGGCCCACGTATGGGTCTTCCAGCTTGACTGACCTCATCATCTTCCTTCCCCCAAACTGTCTACATTTCCAAGTGATTTGCCAACATATCAGATCCTCCAAACAGCCTTGCAAGATAATTGAATTGGTAATTTCTTCATTTGGCCAAAATTGAGGACCAAGCAAGGTTAGATGACTTGTCCTAGGTCACACGACAAGCCTCAAGCAGAGATGGAAATTATGACTTCTAGTGGCAGCTCTTCGGAACCACTGCCACCTTAGAGACCAGCGTCCTGTCCTGTCTTTCTGCACCTGCCTACACTCTCCCTTTCACAGAGCTCCGAAAAAGACCCCCCTTTCCAACTGCCAGCAGACTTTGGTTTGAACTCTGAAACACTTTCCTGAGTCCTGTGAGGGACTGCTGCCTGGCCTGCTGCCTGGCCTTTTGGGGGTGCATAAGGGATTATTTGCAAGGCTGTTCTAACCTTCTCCTCCCCAGCCTGGGTCAGGCCCACTTACTGCATGCGCCCTGTTCCTTGCTGCCTGGCCCAGTCTGGATGTGTCCTGGGGCGTGACAGGAGTCATTCAGGGAGGAAGGCGTGGGGAATGGTGATTCAGGGTAATGTGTGGGTTCTGTGTTGGTTTAGGGTTGAGTTCTAAGGAATCCGGCCTGCTATGGGAAGGCAGAGATTTTGTTGAGGGGGTGGATTCAAGCGTATGGTTGCACCAGTTTAGGACCTGGCCACTCAGCAGGGTGGGGTCCCGTGATTAGAAAGCCCTTTGCCAGACAGATGATGGTGTAATGACTTTTGGTTTTGCTTCTTGTTTTTCTCTTCTTTCTCTATCACTTTTCCTTTTCTTTCTTTCTTTAATCCTCTTGGCCCTTCTTATTTCTTTCTGTTTCTCCTTTTGCCTTTCTTTCTCCCTGATTTTACCCTCCTCTCTCTCTCTTTCTTCCCCAACCTGTCCCCATTCCCTATTCCTGTACTTGTGGCATACTCAACTTCCTTCTGTTTTTCATCCTTCTCTCTTGCCTCCCTGCCTGTTCATCCTCTTTTTTCGCTCCTCCCCCTATTTCTATACCCATTTCCCACCCCTCCTTCTCATGCTGTTCCTCTCTCTTCTTCACCTTTCTTCCACCCGCCTCTCCTGTATGTATCTCTTTCTTCCTCTCTGCCCTGTCTTGCAGGGATTTGACCCTTTCCGATTCGGAGTCCTCCCTCCACATGAGTGACCGCCAGCGTGTGGCCCCCAAGCCGCCTCCAATGGTCCGTGCTGCAGATGAGGCCCTCGGTGCCATGACTTCCAATGGCAGCCACCGGCTGATTGAGGGGGTCCACCCCGGGTCTTTGGCGGAGAAACTGCCTGACAGTCCTGCCCTGGCCAAGAAGGCACTCCTGGCGCTGAACCATGGGCTGGACAAGGCCCACAGCCTGATGGAGCTGAGCCCCTCAGCCCCACCTGGTGGCTCTCCACCTTTGGATTCTTCCCGTTCTCACAGCTCCAGCTCCCCAGACCCAGACACGCCATCTCCAGTTGGGGACAGCCGAGCCCTGCAGGCTAGCCGAAATACACGCATTCCCCATCTAGCTGGCAAGAAGGCTGTGGCTGAGGAGGATAATGGCTCCATTGGCGAGGAGACAGATGCCAGCCCAGGCCGGAAGAAGTTTCCCCTCAAAATCTTTAAGAAGCCTCTTAAGAAGTAGGCAGGATGAGAGTGGCAGTGGCGGGACAATGTGTCCTTCCCTGGTCTTCTGCCCCCCTTCCTCCCCTTCCAAGATACCTGGCCCCTAGAGCGGGGCACGGGAGGGGCTGGCCCAGGGGCCTGGCCACTGTACATACCTGCCCCCCTCATCCTTGGGTCCTTCAATATTATTTATTAACTGACCACCATGGCCTGCCTGCCCTGCCTTTCTCCCAACCATGGGCTGCTGCTGCCACTCCCTCTCTACTTAAGTGCATGTCTTAGTTGCTGTCCCCTCAGCCCTCACCTCCACCTCTGGGGTCCAGCTTCTGTCTCTGCTGTCCCAGTTTTGAAGTTTGGTTTCTTGTTTCTCTGTTTCCTGCTTTCAGGCTCCTCCCTCCCACCACTCCCCAACTTCCCCTGGCAGCCTGGGGGGGAAGATAGGAGGAGTAACTTCCGACATCTGTGCCTCAGACATGTTCCACCCCACCCGCGATGGTTCTGTTTGCCTCAGACTGGGGCCTAGGGCCCAATATTTGAGGTCTGTTCTTTGGGAGTGTGGTGGGCCAGAAGGAAACTTGGCCTGGAGCTCGCTTGAGCCTCTAGGGGTTTGTGGGGGAGTGGAACACATTCCTAGAGAACAAGCTACTAGAGAACTTTGAAGAGAGGCTAGGCTAGGGGGTAGGTTGGGAGAGACTCCTCTCTTAGTTGGGGGATGAGTAGAAGCCAGATGTGTGGGCCACAGGGCCATCACCTTTTCTCTCTTCTCTCACCTACACCTGCCTCTTTCTTAGCCCTGCTCTCCCACACTGCAGGAGGGTTTGACTATAAGAGGTGCTGCCCAAAAGCTCTCTAAGCATCAGTACTCCTGGAGCTCAGGACAAATGGCTCCCCTGGCCATGGGAGCCTCAGTCATGATACAGGGCTCTAAGGGGGCGCTGGAGCTATTGGGCAGGATATTGTTGCATTTGAACCAAAAAATCATTTTTAAATTGAAAAAAGAAAATCTCCTGAATTTCCCAAGTGCCTGCACCACATACTCCCCTTGTCAGACCCCATTTTCATGTTATGGCATAGCTTGGGCCAGAGGCTCAAAAAGGACACAGCTGGTTTAGGGAAGGGGGTGGCTGAGGAAGATAGTGTAGCTGAAGACAGCTGTGTGACCTCTTCCCCCACACCCTTCCCACCCTCTAGGCAACTCTCTCCCTTACCTGTTTTTGCTATGGCTGTAAAGGTATTTTCCTTTTGCCCCACTCCTTCCCATGCCTTTACTCTGGGATCCTATTTTGGGCCTGGGGTGCAGGCACCTGGGGCTGGTCTTAGGAGGGTGCTAGGCTGCAGACTGCCTTGTACCCCCTGGACACCCTCACATGGTTTTTCTGTGTTATTTCATAAGACTCTTTGAAGTCCAATAAAGCATGTAGGAGATTTTAACCTCTGCTGGCTTTGACTCTCATTGTGTTCTTCGTGGCATTGGAGACAGGATGAAGGGACTGTTTCCCCTTGGACAGGGAAAACTGAAACTCTCATACACATACCCAAAAGGTCTCCAGAGAGGGCTGCCAGTTGAAATACCAGATGTCCCAGTTGAAATACAGGATGCCTGCCTGGTTAAACTTGAATTTCTGATAAAAACTTTTTTAGTGTAATCATGTCCCTGCAACATTTGGAACACATTATTTTTGTTTGCCAAATCTGACAACCCCATCTCTGGGCCATCCTTACCCTATCTATCCTATGGCTTTGCCTATCACCTATGACTTTTAGAATTACTTCACAGGGAGCTTGGTGGGTAGTGAGGAACCGATGGAAAGATCTTATAAAGGGATGGCACATGAGCTTTCATGATAGTCAGTTTGTGTCGTCCAGATCACAAGCTTCTACATCACTCTTGTGTATTAACGTCTCTTACCTATTCTCACTCCCCTCATTCAATCACCAAGCACTGTCCATTCTACCTCCACTGTTTCTACCACCACCCACTGGAGAATTATAAAAGCAAATGGGCCACGGCTCTGCCTTGGTCTGCTCAAAACTCTTCCAGAGCTCCCACTCCCATCAGGATAAAATCAAACACGGGCTCGCAGGACTTTCTTCCAAGGACTGAGTGCCAGATTTCCTCCGATATAGGAGCGTGGGGCTCCCGGCTGCCTCCAGCTATGGATCACAGGCTGCAGCTCACATCGGATAGCAGTCGGGTTATTATATTCTAACAGTCCTCAAGGCAAGAAAGGGTTTTGAATGGTTGGGTTTTTATTTCAAAAATACCTGAACCATCTTGACTAAGGCCGGGGCGCGCCAAGGAGAGGGGCGGGCCCAGGCTTGGCGGGCTGTGCGCGCAGCGCGGGGTTCCGGCCCAGAGTTGGCTTTGCCCACAATCAACATGGCGGCAGGAGAACCAACCGCCTTCTCGCCGGGCTTGCCCATACCCAATGTGGCCATGGAAAAGGCGCAGTTTCCAAGGTCCTGCCCGTAGTCAACATGGCGGCTATCGGGCGAGGCCCGTTTGGGGCTGCGCTGGCCCTGCCCACGAGCCGGGACGCTGGCAGCGTCGAGTAAGCGTCATTCGAGCTCCGTCGCGCCGATTTTGCGTCTCGGGTGGCGGGAGCGGGAAGGGGATTCGGATTGTCGCGCCTCCGCTCCGTGGAGGAAAGTGTTCTCTGGCTCCGAAATCCAGACCTTGCACCTGAGCGCCCCCCAGGAACCCGACCTTTCGCACTCTACCACCTTCTCGATCCCGCCGGCGCCTCTGAATTGCAGCCCCGTCTCGAATCCTTCAGCGCCTCAGCCGCTAGCCGCGATGCATGTGATCAAGCGAGGTGAGACGCTGGGGAGGGGGCAGCAGGTTACTGGGAAGCAGGTAAAGGGGTCGTGGGCTGCTGCCGCCCTTGGAATTGGCCACGCCCGCCCACCTCTACCGCTTCCCGCCCGGCCCGCCGCGGCTTCCCGCCCTGTCAAGCCCGCTGGGCCTCTGGCTTGCGTCAGTCTGTCCCCCCCGTCCCCCCCCCCCCCGACATTCGCCCCCCGCTGGTCTTCAGCATGAGCCCCCTCTGCTTTGTCATCCTGCCGCCTTTCAAAAGAATACTACCTCCCGGGGCGCCTGGGTGGCTCAGTGGGTTAAGCCTCTGCCTTCGGCTCAGGTCATGATCCCAGGGTCCTGGGCTCGAGCCCCGCATCAAGCTCTCTGCTTAGCCTCTCTCTCTCTCTCTCTCTCTCTCTCTCTCTGCCTGCCTCTCTGCCTACATGTAATCTGTCTGTCAAATAAATAAACAAAATCTTAAAAAAAAAAAAAAGAATACTACCTCCCCTTTATCGAGTAGTTACTGTGTGCACCGAGCATTTTCGGGGCAGTATTTATTAGCTCCGCTTCTCGGGTAAAGAATCTGAAGTGCAGAGAGGAGTGACTGACGCAAGGCCACCCTCGATGGTGCGGCCGGGTTTCGAACCCAAGGCTAACGTGTCGGAGTGTCCTGGAACACCCTGGGGCTGGTGACCTGTCCTAGGAAGTGGGAGGAGCCAGAAAGAAGGGACTTGTTCTTCAGTTTCCTGATCTCTTTTGTGGGGATGTGGGGTGAAAAAGAACAGATCTTAGCCACAGACATGCCTGGAATTTGCCCTTTGTGGGAGGTGTGCGGCCAAGTTTGGGACTGGGGCTACTGATACCGAATCGGAGTAGGAAGGCCAGGACAACTTCCGACAGGATGGGGACTGACTGGGAAGAGCCAGGGACTCGGGTTCTTCCCCAGCAATTATTTCCCGTTAGACTTGCCGAGTTCCTCCTTTGTGCCAGATCTTTGCTTGTCAGTGTGAAATTATAAGAGGAGACAGCCCCTGCCTTGGCAGAAGGTTTAATCAGATTGGAAAAACAAGAGCAAAACGTGTGTCTAGCAGAGAACTGTAAGCAGGTGGGAACAAAGTTGGACTTGAATCTGCTTGCCTCTGTTAAAACAATAAAGTTATTTCAGAATTGTAGGCACTTACTTACTGGTTGACTGACTGGTGGTTTCCTCCACTAGCCGGTTATCCATTTCGAAGATGCGGACTTTATGCCCACACTTAGCATCGGATTTGCCACAAACAGGAATTCAAAGAGTGAATGAGAAAAATTATTTTAAAATACAGGATTTAATGGATTCTCTGGGTAGGCAGGTGGTTGATTTGGTTTTGTCCAGGGAGTTTAATAAAAGCCAAGAGATAAAAGAAGTGGACAGTGATGGCCCTTCTTCCAGTTTTTAGTATCTTGAGAACATCATTCTCTGAATTTCCCTGTCCTCCATTTTAGCTGATGAGACCAAAAGACCAGAATACACAGTTCACTTCTATTGGTCTGTTCCGGTGAATGAAAGAAACATCTGGTTTTTTAGAGCTTTAGAAAAAGGTATGGAAGGATGAAGATTCCCTTTTGATAAGTCTGTAACAAATATGAATTGAAAACTTGTGAACTTAAATTCCTGGAGTAGGTAACACCCCTGTGTTGTGTTTTTAACCTTAGGGTCTACTTTGAAATACTGTAGTTTAAAAAGTACTACCTACAACAAGCTCTAAAAGGTGGAGCTTATTTTGTTTCTTACTCCTTCAGAGAACATAATTTGATCCAGATGATTCTCAGCTAGATTCTGCTCGTGTTGCATTCAGCAGAGCTTGTTAATTTACACAGTTATACTTGAGTTTATTTTATTTTTGAACAAAATTTTTAAAGATTTTATTTACGTATTTCAGGCAGAGTGTGAGAGAGCACGAGACGGGTGGTTGTTGGGTGGGGCAAAGGGAGAGAGAGAAGCATACTGTTTGCTGAGCAGGGAGCCTGGAGTGGAGCTCAGTCCCAGGACCCTGGATCATGACTCGAGCCAAAGGCAGACACTTAACTGACTGAACCACCCAGGTGCCCCTTATTTTTTATTTTTAATGTGCTCGGGGTTTTTCTTTTTCTCTCTTATTTTTGGCTTACCAATGAATAGCAGACTAGCTTCTGTCATTTTTGTTAATTTTAATGTAATTATCCAGGAGGGCAGCTGGCAGTCAACCTAACTTGTGTAGTAGCCCTCTTCCACTTATTCAGGGTTTTGCTTTCCACAGTTCCAGTTACTCCAACAACTGTGTTCTGGAAGCCGATGATCCTCTCGAGTACTGTCAGATCAGTAGTAGCCTAAGTGTACATCAGAGGGCCTACATCTTTCACCTCACTTCATGTCATCACAGAGGCAATTTATCATCTCACATCATTACAAGAAGGGTGAATACAATACCACAAGATAGTTTGAGAGAAAGACCACATTCACAAAACTTTCATTGTAGTATACAGTTATAATAGTTCTATTTTATTACTGGTTTTTGTTGTTTATCTCTCTTTTTTTTTTTAAAGATTTTATTTGTTTATTTGACAGAAATCACAAGCAGGCAGAGAGGCAGACAGAGAGAGAGGAGGAAGCAGGCTCCCTGCCGAGCAGAGAGCCCGATGCGGGGGGGCCTGATCCCAGAACCCTGGGATCATGACCTGAGCCGAAGGCAGAAGCTTTAACCCACTGAGCCACTCAGGCGCCCCTATTGTTTATCTCTTAATGTGCCTAATTTATAAATTAAACTTTATCATAAGTATGTATATATAGGAAAAAACAGTATATATAGGGTTTGGTACTTTTCTGTGATTTCAGGCACACATTCTGTGATTTTAGTCTTGGAATGTATCCCCTGCTGCTAAGGGAGTACTACTGTACTTACTGAATGTGCTTATATCTTGCTAAGGATTCTGGGGGAAATAATAGAGGAAGAAAGCAGCTTCATCTTCAGAGATCTTATGATTATTAGGGACATAGGAATAATCCACATGAAAATTGTTAGATAACAGAAGGAAATAGTAGATGAGTTTCTCTTGCTGTCTTCAGATATTTTTCCTAATGGGAGAGTATTGTATTGCTCAAGGAGATTAAGGTTAAAGAATTAAAGTTGAGAACCATTGCAATAAACGCAGTGTAGCTGAGTTTTGAAGTGTGCTTTGTAATATAGTATATGGTTTTCAAAACTTTGGGTTGCAATCTACAGTAAGAATTACATTTTACATCATGACTGAGAACACACTAGTGTATGTGTGTGTGTGTACCAGTTTTCATAAAATGAAATTAACATTTCCAAATAATTCCTTTTAAAGCACCAATGTGTACTCTGGTAATCTCTCTTCTAAATCTGTTCTCTAGCCCTTCCTCTTTTTTCCCTTACTCCCTCCCTACTTTCTTCCTAATCACCTCTACAGCCCACTGTATTATCTTACAAATCTGTGTGGATGTTCTGCTGGCACTGAGAAACAGTGGTGAGGAAGTAGACCTGCGTCCTGTTTTCAAGGATCTTAATAATCAATTGCAAAAGATAGACACATCAGAAAACTTAATATAATAAAATACGATAAATACCCTGGTAGGTAAAGTAAAGGCTGTAGGAGCCCATTCGTTCAGTTATTCAGAAAGTGTTTTTTTAGTATTACTTTGTGCCAGGAACTGATTTAGGTACTGGAGATTACAGCCATGAACAAAACAAGCTAAATCCCTTTTCTCATGGAGTTTACATTCTTGTGTGGGTGAGAGTGGTAAGTATACATAAGAAACAGGCAAACGTAGGAATCAGTTAATTTCCAGATAGTCATTAGGGAGATCATGACAAGTAAACCCATAATAGAGGTGATGGAGAAGGTAATCTTGAATTAGATAGTCAGGGAAAGCTCTCAGGAGTTAGCATTTGCCCTAAGCTCTGAATAATATTAGGAGCCAGCTATGTGAAGATCTGTGGGCTGAGCCTTCCAGGTAGAAGGGATTGAAAGTTTATACCTTGTAGAAGAGGCACATCCTTGGTCTTACGGTATTAGCAATCTTGCTGAAGAGAGAATTAGAGAAGATAGTTTATTTTATTTTATTTTTAAAAAGATTTTATTTATTTATTTGAGAGAGAATGAGAGAAAGAGCATGAGAAGGGGGAGGGTCAGAGGGAAAAGCAGACTCTCCCCTGAGCAGGAAACCCAATGCAGAACTCATCCTGGGACTTCAGAATCATGACCCGAGCTAAAGGTAGCCGCCCAGCCAACTGAGCCACCCAGGTGCCCCTGGAGAAGACAGTTCATAATCAAGAGGAAATCAGACAATTAGTATTCTAGAAGATTTCAGAAGAGGAAGAGGTCACTGTGAGTAAGTGTTCGGGGCAGGTCTCGTGGATGTGGTGAGAGTTGAAGATTAAGTAGGAGTTAGATGTATGGAAAGGTGGGAAGAGGGACTTGTAGGCATAGCAAGGTACAGGTATTGATGTGAGTATGGGACTGGGAGGCCCTGTTCGGACTTAATGATGTTTCACTGGGAACAGGTGAAGAGGTGGTAGGGGGCCAAATTAAGGAAGACTTTGCTTGAGAGAAGAGGATAATGTAGGCAGTGAGAAACAAGGATTAATGATGTGATAAAGTTAGCATCTAGGGGTTGCAAAGTTGACTAAGTGGAATGATAGGCTAGAGAATGGTCCTTTAGACCATTAGTCTGCCTCCCCTTTCCTGTGCGAGTTAAATCAATTGCTATTGTACTTTTTGTCAGTTACCTGGTTAACTTGGCAGCTACAGAAATCTGTTTGCTAATATTGCCTTGTGGTCACCTGTCTGCTTAGTTAGCCAGCTGGTAGAGCACTGACGGCCTAGTCCCAGTGAGGGCCAGTAGATTTACTCTGTTGCAGAATTAAACCCTGCATATGTCAGTCTGGTCAGAATAGGAGATCACAATGGTGATCAGAAAGAGAAGGGCTGTCATTCAGTGCACGAGAGCCCGAGGTGTTTTATTTCGTGATAGTTTTGTTGATGACAGGTTAGTAGTGCTTACTGTTGATTTATTCTTCAGCCAGCCACTGAGCTAAGTTTCAACATACAGACATGAATGAGAAGGCCAAGTGTAAACATATATTTAATATGTTGTCCTTTAGTTACTAGTTAAAAAGGATGGGAGGGGCAAAGAGATAAATTAACATTTATTGAGTGTCTCTTGTGTATCACAGATAACTGTGATCATTGTTTTCCCAATAAGAGCAACTATTTTCTTTTTAAGATTTTAATTATTTATTTAATAGATCACAAGTAGGCAGAGGCAGACAGAGAGAGGGGGGAAGCAGGCTTCCCGCTGAGCAGAGAGCCCCATGCGGGGCTCTATCCCAGGACCCTGAGATCATGACCTGAGCAGAAGGCAGAGGCTTTAACCCACTGAACCACCCAGGTGCCCCAGGATCCTGATATCTTGGTCCCATCTTGTCTCACCTCAGTCTGTGTGCTCACTGGGGAGTCTTGGGATTTTCTCTCTCTGCCCCTCCCCCAACTCATGCTCTCTCTATCTAAAATAAATAAATAAGATCTTAAAAAAACGAAGAACTTCTTTACATGGTGTGAAGTACATTCAAAATCGTTTGTTACCTTAGAAGGGTATGTAAGCCAAATTTATCATGAAGGTGTTAGAATGGAAACAGGCTTTATTTTTTATTTATTTTTTTAAAGATTTTATTTATATTTGAGAAAGTGAGTAAGAGAACGAGAAGAGCAGGAGCACAAGTGGGGGGAGGGGCAGAGGGAGGAGCAGACTCCCCACTAAGCAGGGACCCTGATGCGGGATTCGATCCCAGAACCCTGGGATCATGACCTAAGCAGAAGGCAGGCGCTTAACCAAAGGCAGGCTTAGCCACCCAGGCATCCCTGGAGACAGGTTTTAAATCATTTAACATTTTGTAAATATTTGAGTTCCTGCTATGGGCTAGTCCTTGGTCCTTGGTCTGGGTGCTGGGGAATATATTGGTAAATAAAACATCAAAAACTTTTTCCTTCTGGAAGCTATATTCTCATGGATGAGTGGAGAGACTCACACAGTAAACAAATACATAAGTAAAATATATAGTGTGTCAGATGATACTAAGTGCTATAGAGAAAAATAAAGCATAGAATGAGAATGGGGATAAGAAGAGCACACCTGTGTTTGGGGAATTGCAGTTTAAAATAGGGTGATCAAGGGAGCCTTACTGAGAAGATGACATTGACCAAAGACCTAAAAAAGTGTAGATGGTCATGAGGCCAGGGTTGCCAGGGTAGAGGAAGCAAGGAATGGTGGGAAAGCAAAAGTTGAAATTGGGGAAGGGGCACATAGGACAGGTTGTGTAGGGTTCTATGGACTGTTAGAATGATTTTGACTTTAATTCTGAAGGAGATGATAAACCACTGTTAAGGACTTTTGAAGGGGATAATGACATGATTTTGACTTAAGTTTTAAAGAATAATTCTGGCTGCTGGGTGGGACAAAGGAAGAAACATCATTTAGGATGTTATTGTGAGAATCCAGCTGATTTATATATAATGTAAGGGAAGAAGGGAAGACTTTGTGTATAGAATCCCTACTTTTTGAAGATAAAACAATAATTTCTTGGGGCGCCTGGATGGCTCAGTGGGTTAAGCCTCTGCCTTCGGCTTGGGTTGTGATCTTGGGGTCCTGGGATTGAGCCCTACGTTGGGCTCTCTGCTCAGCGGGGAGCCTGCTTCTTCCTCTGTCACTCTGCCTGCCTCTCTGCCTACTTGTGATCTCTGTCAAATAAATAAATAAAATCTTAAAAAAAAATAATTTCTTGATGAGTGTTGGGATCTGAATCTTTTATCTGTGAAAAAGCATCTCATGTTTGTCAATTTTTAAAGTTCATGTGTTGATTACCTCCGATTCTTTGATGTTGCTGTCTTAATGAGTGCTAATATGAAATGCATGGTTTGATTCTTCAGATGGCCGCCAAGAGCGGGTTATGTTCGACAAAATTACATCTCGAATCCAGAAGCTATGTTATGGACTTAATATGGATTTTGTTGATCCTGTAAGTAAATATGGTTTATATTTAAACCTTGCTTCCTATGATTCTTTCTATTGGTCCCTTATCTTTTATCATTTACTTGATAAATATTTTGGTTTGGTATTTTGGTTACGGCCTTGGATAAAAATATGAATTCATTGCTGAAAACTTATATTCTAAAATAAAACAAAATAAAACTTAGTTTCTAACTTTTGGTCCTGTGAGTTCTTTTCAGAGAATTATCAGAGTGAACAAAGAGAAAAACTTAACATTAACATTTCATATTAGAGACTTCCTTGGGTGAATTGTTTTATTCATAAGTGGAAAAGCCTATAGAAAAGCTTGTTTTGGATTTGTGGTCGTTTGTATAGGAACTAGTTTGAAATTTGCTTTTTTTTTTTTTTTTAATAATGTATTTAATCTTTTTTTTTTTTTTTTTTTTTAAGATTTTTACTTTTTTATTTGACGGAGAGAGACAGCGAGAAAGGGAACAGAAGCAGGGGGAGTGGGAAAGGGAGAAGCAGGCTTCCTGCTGAGCAGGGAGCCCAGTGTCGGTCTTGATCCCAGGACCTGAGCTGCGCCCAATGACTGAGCCACCCAGGCACCCTGAAATTTGCTTTTTTGTTATTTATGTAGAAATACATTTAAGTAATAGAAAGTAGATTTCATGGACAACATTTAAATTAAAGAGAATGCTTCATAAGCAAGTTATTCTGCTTTTCTCATTATTTTTTATAACTCCTTGCTCTAGACCCTCATCATCTCTAATCTGGACTGCTGTGGCCTCTAAAGTGTCTTCCTCTAATCTTGCCCTGTTCAGGTGCATCTTACACATTATTTCCAAAATGGTCTTTGAAATGGAGTCTCTAAGAACCCTTTTTCCAAAGCCATCTGTATTGCCCCAGCCTTATTTAGGTATTTTATCTGTATTGCTGTGGCATTAATGCTGGCCTCCAAGCATTAATCACATGATATGGAAATTAATTATATGTCTCTGTTCTCACCTAGAATCAAGGGTGGGCTCTGTCTTATTCTTGTGATCTGCAGTGCTTGCCAAGTATGTAATTAGACACTTGATAAATATTGAATTGACTAAAATGTTCAAAAGAAAATAATTTTAAATGACTTTAAAATATGCTTATCATAAATTCTCTTTTATACTTGGGAATATAATATTATAAATAAATTATAAATAAGTATTTTGAAATATAAATAAAATATATTTTATATTTAGGAATTCTAAACAATAATTAGAATAGTAGAATGTTAGAGTTGTAATGTATCTGAGAGATCATCCTAATTCATCCTCCTGTTTTAGAAATAAGAAAGGTTCAAAGAGAGGGGGAGTGACTTATACAAGTGACTTGTTATTTTATCCTGAGTTCTGATTACTGGCCATGTAGTGCCAGAAACTATTCAGAAGACTTCATTATTCTTTTGCTGGACGTAACTTACCTCTTGGATCTGAGAAGAAAGTGATCAGGAGCTTGGTATTATGTATAATAAAGGAGAATGGATTATAAACTAGTAATACACACACAGACTTTTTTGAAGGGGACATACTTTGGTCATCTGGGAAGTACATCAATTTTCTGTTGAATTAAGGTGTCTTAAAGATTCAGTAAACACCCAAGAATTTGTTTTTCTAAAAAATGTATGGTAATAACTTGTGCTTCGTGTGTTTTAAAAAGGAGAACCTCTTACAATATGGTCTTGAAAACAGTGACTGCAGTGAGGTTGAATAGGATGTAGAGCAGGGGTCATAGTAACTGTAGTAACATAGTAACTGGCAAGTCCCAGTATCCTGAGCCTCAGTTTCTCACATGAAGAGGTGATAGTAATAATTAATAATACCCATCTTAACTTAGTGCTGTGGAATGTCAGAGAAGATGGTGAAAATCGAGCTACTTTGTAATTTGTGAGGTGCTAAGAAAAGAGTAGTCACTAACTGATTTACACCTTCATCTCCTTTAATTGGAATGATTAAAGTTTGATTCATTTGCTTTCTCATACTTGTCCTTAAGTAGGATTGGGGGAAAATGGGTAAGTATGTAGCTTGAACCCCAACCACAGAGGCACAATTTGAATGAAAGATGAAGAGATACTTATAAAATCACTGGTTTGTTTTCAGCTGTTTTCTGGTGAGACCATTACTCTTTCTAAAAGCTGTCCTTGGGTTTTCTGTTTGTTTGGTGCTGCCTCTTCATGGCAAATGTAGTATGGCTTTTCTAATGGCTTTGTTGGTTTGTTGGTTTACTAAGTTTGCCATAGTCCAACATTCCGAAAGATAATTTTTCAGAAAAGGAACATTTTTTTTTTTTCATAATAAATTTTATTGTTTTCTTCATTGCTCTTTTAAGGAGGCTAATGGTTCTTGGGGAAGCTCAAGTAGTTCTTGGTTTTGTTTTAATAGGCTCAGATCACCATGAAAGTAATCCAAGGCTTATATAGTGGGGTCACCACTGTGGAACTAGATACTTTGGCTGCTGAGACTGCTGCGACCTTGACGACCAAGCACCCTGACTATGCCATCCTGGCAGCAAGGATTGCTGTCTCCAACTTGCACAAAGAAACAAAGAAAGTATTCAGTGGTGAGTCTGAAGGAAAAAGTTAGAATTATCAGAAAATGTATAAGGCTCCTCAAATGAAACCTTAAATGTCAAAAGAAAAGTTGCATCTTATTTTAAAAATGTGCAAATTAGTGGCAGAGAAGGGACTGGAACTTTCTGGTTCTCCATGCTGCTGACCTGCTGTTTGAGAGTCATTGGGTCCTTTTCTTTACCCTTCTCCCTCTCTCTTTAAAAAGATTTTACTTATTTATTTGACAGAGAGAGTGAGAACAAATGGGGGAGCAGCAAGGAGAGGGAGAAGCAGGCTCCTCACTGAGGAGGGAGTCCCATGTAGGGCTAGATCCCAGGACCCTGAGATCACGACCTGAGCCGAAGGCAGAGGCTTAACAGACTGAACCACCCAGGTGCCCCTCCCCCCTTCTTTTTAAAGCCTGTCTTTAGGTGGTTGGTGGTGGTGTGCTTGAAAAAATTAGTAATATTTATTGACAAGTTCTTGGTTGAACAAAATATCCTTTGTCGCCATTGGCAAGCACTTTATTGCATCATTCCCATTTTACAGTTCTGGGAATGTGGACAAAGGAAGGTTAAATAATTTGTTCTGTATGTAACAAGTGATAGATGAAAAGTCAATTGGTAGACCCGAGATAGAAATCTTTTGGCTGTCAATTCCAGATCTTTATGTGGAGCTCAAATGTTATATCAGCCTCTTCATTAGATTTATTGTAGATACATTAGTTATCCCAGAATTGATCTATGGGTTCAAGACAATCCAATCAAAATGCCAGCATTATGTGTGCCTAAGTAAGTTTTATATGTAAATGCAGAGGGCCACATTCTGCTATGATGTCTTGAAGAAGAGCAAAAAGACAGGGCTTATTAACTGTTTATAGAAATGAAATGCTTGGGGTGATAGATTATGAATTTAAAGTTGAGTTTCTATTCTGTTGGGATAAAAAAAATTGAGAGGAGGTAATAACTTCTGTTGTTCTTTATTTTCAGCCAATAATTCTCAATGGTTTGGTGATCAGAATCACCAGGGAATCTTCTTCAAATTACAAAAACCTATGTTTATGCTAACTCTGGGAGATTGTTTCCCTAATTGAGGCATTATTATGTGTTAATTCAACATGTATATGGTTATTGAGCACTTTCTGTGCTAGGCACTGAGGGACATTGGCATGAGAAAAAGGGTTTTAGACTATTACCGGAGGATTGAATTTGTTGTTAAGTGATTTTGACATTTATTTATTTAAAAAATTTTTTAGATGTGATGGAAGATCTCTACAATTATATAAATCCACATAATGGCAGACACTCTCCCATGGTGGCCAAGTCAACACTGGATATTGTTTTGGCCAATAAAGATGTATGTATAATGCTCTTCTGGTGAAAACTTTTTTTAGATTCTTCTTTTTTTTTTTAAACACATTTAAAAAAACTTAAACACTACAGATAGTGTAGGTAAAAAGTTATTTTCTCTCCTCTGAATTCTACTTTTCCTTTCTAGGGCAAGAATGTTTCATCATTTTTAAATATATTTTTCTAGAGCTATTCTATAATATGTGTGTGTTTGTGTATGTATACATATATATTTTTCCTTTTAGTGATAGTATACTATGCATACTGTTCTTGCTAATACTTTTTTCACCTATAGGTTTATCTTAGAGGTGATTCTATATCAACATTTATGAATTTACCCTATTCTTTATTTATTTATTTGACAGATAGATCCCATGTAGGCAGAGAGGCAGGCAGAGAGAGGGGGTAAGCAGATTCCCCGCTGAACCGAGAGCCTGATGCCAGGCTCGATCCTAGGACCCTGAGATCATGACCTGAGCTGAAGGCAGAGGCTTTAATCCATTGAGCCACCCAGGCGCCCCTACCATATTCTTTCTAACAGCTGCAAGGCCTTCCATTTTATAGATGTCTTGTCGTTGTACGTATATATAAGAATTGTTAGTGATGAATATTTGTTTTCCATTTTTTGTTGCAGTGAATATCCACGTATGGTAGGAGTTTTGCTCATAGATGAGTATATCAATAAGATAAATCCCTTCAGTGAAGTTCGCCAAAGAATATATACATTCAAAAATTTTGTTAAAAAAAATAATTAGTAGACATTGCCAAACTGATTCCCAGCATAAAATCTTGAGAGATCTTGCCAGCAACTTAAAAATTATCCACTTGTATTTTAACCCCTTTCTTTCTTTTTTTTTTTTTTTTTAAGATTTTTATTTATTTGACACACAGAGAGAAATCACAAGTAGGCAGAGAGGCAGGCAGAGAGAGAGGAAGAAGCAGGCTCCCAGCTGAGCAGAGAGCCCGATGCGGGAGTCGATTCCAGGACCCTGAGATCATGACCTGAGCCGAAGGCAGAGGCTTAACCCACTGAGCCACCCAGGCGCCCTTTAACCCCTTTCTTAAATAGATCCCACAGGAGAGAAAGGGAAAGATGTATAGATCTTGCCAACCTTTTGTACATGGGTTTATTTACCACCGATATTTGTACAGATTAGAAACCAGTTTTAACCTTGGGTAATACAATGATTAGTCAACTATCTTTCAAAATATGTATCTGATGTTAAAGAGACTGAGAGAAAATTGAGTTGTGTGTTGTTCATAATGTGTGTTGTATAATCTGGAAGACAGGTAAACAAAAATAAAGAACAGCAGCAAAAACCTGTATTTGTAAATTAAATACTGATAAATATTTCAGTTCCCCATTATTCGTGCTAGGCACCTACCTCCTTTTGGCAACAAAGACACTCTTAAAAGTTTAAGAGAAAAGGAAAGGTTTCATAGAGATTTTTCTAGACCTTGGCCATGGATCATTATGTAGAAACACTGTTAGTATTTTGAAATATAATACTAACTCCATTTTTTTCTATCCAGAATGATTATTTGTACCTGATTCCTTTTGTTTTCCTTTGAACAGCTTTATAGCCAAGAAAAATTCTGTAACAATGACCAATTCTGCTATAAATTTCATTGTTACACACTAGTTTGTTTAAAACTGGTTAAATTTTTTTGAAGAGCCTTTGAATTAATGTAATCCTACCTTCTGTCATTGTAATCATATATATTGTTATGTGCAGTTTAAAATGGGCTAATTTTAAGATAAAAAATATGTATTAGTAAATATGTGATACCAATACCTTTAGGTTAATAGGTGGTCTAAAAACATGTTCAAGGATGATAATATGGTCCCTCTTGTGCTCATGTCTTTCCTTTTTTAATTAGAGGTGCACTGTAAATATAACAGGGAAAGTTTGGAAAATCATATTAATATTTTTACTTATATACAGTTTACGTGTACTCTTCTAGTCTTTTAATACACATTTTTAAATGTAAGTAAGGTATTCATTTGATAAACTATTTTATTTTCCTTAATGTTAGTTATAAATTTCTAGTCCACTATACTTAGTGTTATCTCTTGTATTCTGTGTCAATTTTAGTTCTGGAGTCAGGGCTAAAAGATACCAGATTTTGTGAAAATAAGTCTAATTATCTTAATTATAAGGTTTTTTTTTTTTCTTCTTTACCTCTTTCAGCGCTTGAACTCTGCCATTATCTATGACCGAGATTTCTCTTACAACTACTTCGGATTTAAGGTAAATAATGGGTTTTAACAAGTGGAAATTCCTCCTTAAATCAGGAAATACAGGTTTTTGTTTATGTTTTAGTAATATAATTATAAAGGCAGTAAGTTTTGGGAGTCAGAATGGACCTGGGGTGCGGATTAGGTTAGGGTGGTGGTGGTTGTTTGAATTAAGGAAAGATAGCTTATCCATTTGCAGTTTTTGAATTCCAAATACTACTTGTGGATTACTTGAGTTATGTAGATACTTTGCTAGAATTATTCCCTATTATTCTATTTATATAACAACTATTTATTGAATCCCTACTATGTGCAAAGTGCTTTTTTAAGTACTTTTGTGTTGATAAACAGTATTGTGTAGTGATCAAGAACATGTGTTGTTGTAGACCATCCAGATTCAAATCTCTGTTCTATTTCTTATTAGCAAGTTACTTAATCTCTGCTTCATTTTCCTAATCTTAGAATGGGGATAATAATAATAAAATTTCAACAACTAATTCTCTTGAGAATTAAATGTGTGTGTTTGTGTGTGTGTGTGTGTGTGTGTGTGTGTGTAGCTTACATCAGTGCCCAGCCTTAGAACAGCACTTTGTAAGTGTTAATCATAAAGATGATGATGATAAAAAAAAAAAAAAAAAAAAAAAAAAAAAGATGATGATGATGATGATGATGATGATGAATACCAGAACTTCTGCAATTAACATTATACATATTAATATAGAGCTGGCTTTTTCCAGGATTTTTCTTGTAGTCTTTTCCAAAAAAAAAGCCAACTGATAATGTTCCAGACTGAAGCCAGTTAAGAGTAAATATGCTGTTCTTTTCATTTAAAATATAAAAACGGAAAATATTTAAATAGATTGCCTTGGAGTGCCTGGGTGGCTCAGTCAGTTAAGAGTCTGCCTTCGAAGGCTCAGGTCATGATCCCAGGGTCCTCCAATGTGGGGCGGGCTTCCTGCTCAGCGGGGAGCCTGCTTCTCCCTCTCCCTTTGTCCATTACCTCCCTGCTCGGTCTGGTTCTATCTTGTGTGCGCATTCTCTCTCTGTTTCTCAAATAAATAAATGAAATTAATAAAATAGATTGCATTATTGTGAAAGATATATCTCTTGTGTCTTTAAAAACTGTGCTCTGGAAGTATTTTGGTTGCTTTGGTTTTTCTAGACGCTGGAGCGATCCTATTTGTTGAAGATCAATGGGAAAGGTGAGAAATGAACGTGTTTGTTATATTTTCTATTGATTACATTGAATATAGAGCTCTGAGCTATTAGCCTTGATATTTCTATTTAAACACTAACATTTTTAACTTTAGGTTTGGCTTTTGAATAATTGCTGGTGCTTATTGGTAGAAAGTTTTTTAAATTGTCTTCTGGTGTTCTTTTTTGACTCAGGTACGTGTCTCAGTTTAGTTTTTCTGACATGTCCCATCATTTGAAACTCCTTTTGTTTTTAGTGGCAGAAAGACCACAACATATGTTGATGAGGGTGTCTGTGGGGATTCATGAAGAAGATATTGATGCTGCTATTGAAACATATAACCTTCTTTCTGAGAGGTGGTTTACCCATGCCTCTCCCACTCTCTTCAATGCTGGTACCAACCGCCCACAGCTTTCTAGGTATGTGTCATCTGTGGTCATTTTTAATGTTCCAAGATGGTTTTGATTGGGGAAATAAAGCTCCACCTGAAGAAACAAGGCACTTAATCACATAAAAGTTAATTTAATGAACATTGAATCACTCCTGCTCTAATCAAATGAATTTTACATCCTAGAAAGATCTCCTGCAGTGTGGTAAATGAATTGGAGAGACAAACACTGATAATGAAATTTTTAAAAGTTGACTGTGATGATGTTGGCACAACTCTCCGAATATACTAAAAGCCATCCCTTATACACTTTAAGTGTAGAATTGTATGGTATATGAAATATATCTCAATAACATTGTTTTGAAAACAAATACCAAAACTAATTTTGGGACTCTTAATAGTCTGTACAAGAGATTGTGGTAGTTTGGATTAGGGAAGTGAATTAGAGATTGAGAGAGTAGACAGATTCAGGGATATTTAGGAGGTAAAATTGACAATTTGGTGACGTTTTAGATGTGGGGCAAAGTTGGTTCCTGAGTTTATGGGTAGAATAACAGAATTAATGGTGATGCCGTTTTCTGAAAAAGGGAACACTGAAACAGAATCCAGTAATATGATTTAAAAAAAATACCCCTTAGCAACATTAGTATATTGAGGAATTCAAGGATATGCTAACATCAAAAACTGCATTAATGTAATCCATTGCACTAACATTTTATACCATCAAATATTCTTTTATAATTAAAAAAAATGAACAAGATAGATACAGAAAATTACTTTCTTTATTTGGTAAGAGATATTCACTAAAAACTTAGGTCTATTACCTCTGTTTTCAGCACTATAATGGAGGCTTGAGCTGGCATTGTTTTTTTTTTTAAAGATTTTATTTATTTATTTGACAGACAGAGATCACAAGTAGGCAGAGAGGCAGGCAGAGAGACAGAGAGAGAGAGAGGGAAGCAGGCTTCCTGCGGAGCAGGGAGCCTGATGTGGGGCTCGATCCCAGGACCCTGAGATCATGACCCGAGCCGAAGGCAGCAGCCCAAACCACTGAGCCACCCAGGCGCCCCTTGAGCTGGCATTGTAAGATAAGAAAAAAGTAGATTGTAAATGAGGGAATAAAACTGTAGTGATTAACAGATGGTATGGTTTTTACATAGGAAATTCAAGAGCATCTACACATAAATTATTAGAATTAAAAAGATTTCAGCAAAGTATCTGGATATAAGTTCAGTATGAATTAAGGAGATCTCTACTTTAGCTGTTAGAAGATTAAATTTTAAGATATATCATTTATGATACTGGAAGGTACCCAGGAATAAATGCAATAAAAGACGTGGAAGGCTTTTAAAGAGAAAATTCTAAAACATAATTGAAGGACATTAAGAAACAAATGGAGAGTGATTTTATATCATAAATGGATTTGATAATATAAAGATGTCAGTTTTTCTTAAGTTATGGATCCAGTCAAAATGTCAAATGTGCTCATTCCAAAATTTATGCTGGAGAGCAAAGGCTAAGAATAATTTCCTAGGCTTTTCAGAGATACCAGTTCTAATCCCTGGAACCTGTAAATGTTAATTTATAAGGAAAAATGGTCTTTGAAAGTATGATTAAAAAAGATCTCGACCTAGGGAGGTTTTCCTGAATTACCCAGGTGGGCCTTAAATCCAGTCAGAAGTATCCTTATAAGAGAGAGGCTGAGGGAGTAAGATACATACAGAAGAGAAGAGGCAAGATAGAGATGGAAGCAGAAATGGGAGTGATGTGGCTACAAGCAGAGGAACCGCTAGAAGCTGGAAGAGGCAGGGAATCTCTTTTTCCCTAGAGCCTCTGGAGGGAGTGTTCTTGACTCTGGCCTCGTGAAACTTACGTTGAACTTCTGGCCTCTGGAACTATGAGATAATAAGTTTCTGTTCTAAGCCATCAAGTTGGTGGTAACGTGTTAGAGCAGCTGTAGGAAACTGATGTAAATTGTAATAGCAAGTTTTAAAGAATAAGCCCTACCAGGTTTCAAGACTACCATAATACCATGGTAAATAGGACAGTGTGATATTGGGACGCCTGGGTGGCTCAGTTGGTTAAATGGCTGCCTTCGGCTCAGGTCATGATCCAGTGTCCCGAATCGGACTCCTTGCTCGGCAGGGAGCCTGCTTCTCCCTCTGCCTGCCACTCTGCCTGTGCTTGCTCACTCTTTCTCCCTCCCTCTCTGACAAATAAATAAATAAAATCTTAAAAAAAAAAAGAAAAGAAAAAAAGACAGTGTGGTATTTACTCTGATAAATACAAATACACCAGTGGAGTATAACAGAGAGCCTGGGAAGAGATTCAGGCTTATATGGGAAGGTGTCATTGCAATTCATTGGGGGAAATGGTGCTAGGGAAATTGGTTATCTTATGGAAGGAAAGGTAATTACCTTTCCCTTTTTCATTCCATATACAGAAACATGTTCAAGAAAGAAAATCTAAATATGAAAGTAGGAACTTTTAGAAGAACATTAGAGAAAATAGATAAATGTGTATTTTTCTCCTTTTACTATGAATTTTAAATATTCAGAAAAGCTTAAAGAAAAGATAGTGAACACCCAATACTTACCTCTGCCTAGATTAAAAAATTGCTACCATTTTGCTATATATACACACATATATATTTTTTAATCTTTAAAATTAAAAAAATATTCTTTTGTCTGAGTCATTTGAAAGTGAGCTATAGACATAATGACTCTTAATATTTCAACCTACATCTTAATCGGAGAATATGTATGATCTCAGTGGTAAAGGATTTCTTAAAATAGACAAAACAACATTAAGGAAAAATTAACTACATTAAAATTAAAAACTGTGAACCAAAAACAAAGTGGAAAAACAAGTTTTAGACTGAGAGAAGATAGATATATTTTTAATTTATTTATTTGACACAGAGAGAGAGATCACAAGTAGGCAGAGAGGCAGGCAGAGGGAGAGAGAGGAGGAAGCAGGCTCCCTGCTGAGCAGAGAGCCTGATGCAGAGCTCGATGCCAGGACCCCAAGATCATGACCTGAGCCGAATGCAGTGGCCCAACCCTCTGAGCCACCCAGGTGCCCCCAGACTGAGAGAAGATATTGGCAGTGTATATTAACTGTCACGGGATTGTGTCAAGACAAAACTAAATAGGAACAGGGGCAAAGGATATAAAGAAATAATTCACAGAAGAAACTTGACTGGTGAATAAACATGTGAGTTTAGTAATTAGGAAAATGGAAGTTAACATATTGAGATGTTTCATATTTATCAGACTGATAAAAATTAAAAGGCTGATAATAACAAATCTGGCCAAGAATATAGAACACAGGGTCTCATACATTGCTAGGTGAGTATACTTACCCATCCACTTCAGAGAATCTTTAGTAAAGTGGAACACACACATGTCTTTTGACCCAGGAATTCCTCTGCTGGGTTTGTATTCTACAGAAATCCTTCAACCTAAGCACCAGGAGATATGTTTAAGATTTTCTACAGCAACATTGTTTAGAATACCAAACAAATTGGAAATAACCCAAATGTCCATCGACAGGCAAATAGACAAATATATTGATATACTCATAAAGTGCAACAATTTATAGCAATGAGAGTAAGCTAGTGAGAGTGACAACAGTAGGAAAGGATCTCTAACACAGTATTAAGTTAAAAGCAAGTTGCAGAAGGACAAATAAATGTGTAACCAGAAATTTAAAAATGATAAAAAAAAAAAAGGTAGAAATGCATGGATATCGTATGGATTCTAATTCACTATATCTGTAGTGTCTGTTTTCTTGAAGTAGATGAAAAGTACGAAGTATGTCATATTATCTTTCTGAATAGAATCCATTTGAGTGGGTGTAGATTCAAGATAGTGAAGGGATCATAGGTAGAATAAGTTTCCTGAGGTAGGGAGCAGAATAAGTTCCAAATCACAAGTTAGGGGAGCTGTCTTCCAAAAGGCTATAAAGGAGCTAAATTTTGGAGGGCCTTTCAATGAATTGTTTGACCATGGGATAGATGTTTCTTATTCCATAAATGTTTAATTTTACTTGGCTTAGTAATAGGTTGGAAAGACCTATTAGTTATGTATGCTTAGGAATTTGCATGAGAAAATGTGATAAAGCACATCTGCAGTCTGATGAACATGTAAATTAATATTTTAGATTTTATTATAAAACTTCCTTCTAGGCCTAGCATCTGGGATAGGCAGCGAGATATTTTTAAAATAATATGATTTATTGATGTGTCTTGTATCATATCCAGTAAAAGTTTTGTTTTGTTTTTTTTTTCCTAAAATACCTAGAAATTTTTTAAACCTTAGATCTTTTATTTGTCCAACTTACTGTTTTGGGGGTGTATAGTCAATGTTGTTTCTCTGTTTTGTTTCATTTCCTTGCTGAGTTGTGACTTTTTCTTCCCCCATAGCTGTTTCCTTCTGAGTATGAAGGATGATAGTATTGAAGGCATTTATGACACTCTAAAGCAGTGTGCATTGATTTCCAAGTCTGCTGGGGGAATTGGTGTTGCTGTGAGTTGTATTCGAGCTACTGGCAGCTACATTGCTGGGGTAAGCTTCTGTTTTGTGACTAAAAAATTGTAGGCTAGAGGGATTCAGGTTGAGAGGGCATATGCTAGGGCTTGGGAGACCTGGCTCCCGGATAAGTTCTAGCCGGCTTTTTGACATGGAGGGAGTCATTTCATTACTTCTAGGTTCTGGTTTAGATTAGATGATCTGTAGGATTTTTTTTAGGTCAGATTTTGGAATTCAGATTTGTCTTCGCAATAATAATAGCACAGCTATCATTTATTGAGTGTTTACTATATGCTAAGTCTGTTATAAAAGCTTTACCTGAGTTACTCATTTAATTCTTACTACAATGGTAGGAGATAGACACATGGCAGGAACTTCACTCCTTATAATAACTATGTGAGTATAGGCAATATTGGCTTCATTTTACAAGTGAGAAAACTGAGGCATAGATAATTAAGTTACTTCTAGAGATTAGTCACTTAATATGTGAGAGAGCCAGGATTCATGCTTTAAACATTGGCACCTTGTGATGTAAGTTTAGTCTTTTGCTAGTTCACTATTCATTGAGAGTCAAAATAAGGATGTTGGGTAAGACCTGGATTTAAATTCTATCTCTACTGCTTACCAGTAATGGAGGCCAGCATAAGTTATTTTACATCTCTGAGTTTGTTTCCTCACCAGTAATGTAAAGGAAATATCTAACCCTACCAATAAAGTTAGAGAGTCTAGAAGGAAATTACTGTATTATGTAGTGTTTTGGAGCACTTACACATAATAGTAGAGTGAGCTGTTTATTTATTTTTCTAATCTGTTTAAAGGCTTGCTTTGGAGTTAGAAGAATTATTTTTAAATAATTTGATGTGGTATCCTAGTTTTAGAAGTCTATATTTTCTTTATTCTAGATTCTATTTTATTGTTGAGAATCTCCATTTATCTTTATTGTCCTCATTTATCCATTGTATATAATTCTTACTGTAAGTTTCCTTGAATTCTTTAGGGAAAAAGACACTGTGGTAATGTTTTTACTCTACCCAAAATAGATCTATATTAATGTCCATTAGAAGGTAGGAAATTTAAATTTACCTACCCTGATTTCAGATTCTTTTGACTTGTAATGTTATATTTCATTGTAAATAAGAGATGTAACAACAACAATACAGCAATAATTAGAGAAAACCAACATTTTGTTTATTTTATATTGGGTATTCTGTTTGCAAAGCAAAAGGAGAGATGGAGAACAGATGAGACTATACAGATATGAAGAGAGTAATTTGTTCACTGTTGAGCCATTTTGTTCTTTTGCTTTCTTAGTCCCACTGTTCTACTCCAGATGCCTTTATTATTGGTTTCTTTTTCAGACTAATGGCAATTCCAATGGCCTTGTACCAATGCTGAGAGTATATAACAACACAGCTCGATATGTGGATCAAGGTGGAAACAAGGTATGTTCTGTTACTTGAAAGTCCTGGAAATCAGAACTAGAAATCTTTAACCTAAAAATGTGTATGCTTCAAATAAGATGATTTACTCTCTGTATATTTCTAACTACTTTGCTAATATACTGTATATATTTGCAACTACTTTTTTTCACTTTTAAAATCAGTTTAATGAGGTATACTTTACTTACTTTAAGTGTGTACACACTTTAAGTGTACAGTTTGGTGGATTTTGACAAATCTATATACTTGTTTAGTCACTACACTAATCAAGATCTAGAACATTTCCTATTACCCCAAAATGTTTCTGTGGGCACCATTGATTAATCACATCACTCCCACCCATACATGCTTTGCCCCTGGCTCCAGGCAAGCAGTGGTCTAGCCAGCTTTTATTTATTTATTTTTATTTATATTTTATATTTTTTATTTTTTAAGTAAACTCCACACCCAGTGCAGGGCTTGAATTCATGACTCTGAGGATCAAGAGTCACATACTGTACCCACTGATCCAGCCAGGCACCCCCTAGTCAGCTTTTTTGTATGAAAGTTGATTGGCAAAGAATTTCTAAAGTTGTGACTTAATACATAACCTTGAAAAGGGGTTGTGATAGTCTTGTAGCTTTTTCTTTAAAAAAACAAAAACAGGGGTGCCTGGGTGGCTCAGTGGGTTAAGCCTCTGCCTTCAGCTTGGGTCATGGTCTCAGGGTCCTGGGATCAAGCCCTACATAGCTCCCTGCTGAGCACAGAGCTCAGCGGGGAGCCTGCTTCCCCCTCTCTTTCTGCCTGCCTCTTTGCCTACTTGTGATCTCTCTCTGTCAAATAAATAAATAAAGTCTTAAAAAACAAAAACAAAAACACAACTCTGCCAATTTCACAGAGGGAGAAGTAAAGTTGAGAGGACTGGATTGTTTACCCAGTGTTAACAGCAGGATAGTTTGCAATTTGAGCCTGCCTCTGACAGATATGTAGGCATACTAATCACCTGTTAGCTTATGAATTTCCCTTGATGGACATTGTTTATTTTTATTTTTTAAAAATTAATTAGTTATTTAATTAGGTTCTTTGTAAGAAATTCAGAACACCAATTTGTGAAGGTAAACTCCATTTGTGAGAGAAAACAGAGAACAGAGGTAGCCCTGAAGCTGAAGAACAGCTTTGATTTTTGGCAGAATTTGCGAGTCCATAGCTTTCTGATCAACCTTGTCCTGCTCTGTAATTTCATATTTCTCTTTCTTGGTGTCAAAGATCTTACCCTCCTGGTATCTGGGCTTATGCAGCTTCTTAAAGTAAGCATCACTGAGAAGTTTGGAGATTTTCACACTGCTGATATAAATTTTGGTAGAAGTGGCAATGATGAATTTCTGGTGTGTTCTACACAGAGGAACTCGATTGAGAGACAGCGGTCTGGTCACAAGTAACAAGCCACTGCTCAGTTGCTTCAGGAGAACTACCCTCTGCCTCTGTGGTGCCAGTGAGGAGGATCAGAATGGTCCCAGGAGCGATGCTAGCTCGCAGTTTTCTCACGTGCTGACTGAAAGGTTTATTGCCATGGCTCAACAGCTTTTGAGGCACAGCTTCAGTAGGATAATACCTCAGCATTTTGTGAAGTTTAACCATTCTTGTCACCACCAACTGGTTTTGTGACAGTAGCAAGAACCTCCTTTTTCTTTTCAACCCTGGATTTAGCTGCTGAATACTTCATCTTGTACATGGCCCTTCTGGAACATGTAGCCGATTGGGAGTATCTGCCAATTCCTCTGACTAGGACAGGGTTTCGGCTGCATTGGGGCTTCCCCTTCTTTGGCGTTTTTAGCCTTCGGGTTACCTTTCTGAGCCTTATCACCAACATCAGCTTCTTGGCTTCAGGTTTTTTCTTAGTATCCAGCTTCTCAGCTTTTTCGCCTGCCATCTTGCAAAATGGTAAAGAGAGCTCCCTTGATGGACTTTAAAAGCGATCTATGGAGATAAGACATCACTTTTTTGATCTTTAATAAGAGGACAACATATTATTGTCAAAGTTAAGATGATTTCCTGTGGGCTTTGTGTACCTGTTATGTAAGGTCAAGTGAACTGTATGGCAGCTGAAAGGAAGCTCCATCTGCAGTTCACTAGGTCACTTTGGATGAGTTATTTCCTCTTGTTCTTATCAAGTGCACTTTTTTACTCCTGGACTTGTAAGAACAATATTACTACTTATATTTGTAGTACTTTTATTTGTATTCTCTCATTTAATTCCTTAATTGTAATGTAGATCAAAGGTGATATTCTAAAAGTGCTTTAGAAAATATGAAGTTTCTTTATTTCATTCTGATTCTGAAAAGAATGATGGTTTACTTGCTTTTAGCGACCTGGGGCATTTGCTATTTACCTGGAGCCTTGGCATTTAGACATTTTTGAGTTTCTTGATTTAAAGAAGAACACAGGAAAGGAAGAACAGCGTGCCAGGGACCTTTTCTTTGCCCTTTGGATTCCAGATCTTTTCATGAAACGAGTGGAGACTAATCAGGTAAGAAAGAGGTACCTGTTGGTAAGAACAAGTTGATTCATATCAGCTTTCTTTTTTGTCATCTTAAATCATGGTTAAGAAGAATCCACCTATGTGTTATGCTATGAAAGGCATCTTAAGCAATTTAAGAGATGCCATTCTTACCCTCTTGGGTTTTTATTCTCTAAAGCAGATTCCATCTGACTTAAATGCTTAAAAGGTCATGTATAAACAGGCAGAACTAGATGTTTGAGCCTGAGCCCGAAATGATTATTTCTATAGCAGATTTCCAAGAGAGTCTGTGGAAGCCACCCTAACCCTTGTAATGTTCCTAATGGACTATGTGTGATTGGTTATTTCAAGTCTTTTATGGGTTCTTCCCTTTGTAGGATTGGTCTTTGATGTGTCCAAATGAATGTCCTGGTCTGGATGAGGTTTGGGGAGAGGAATTTGAGAAGCTATATGAAAGGTATGGGAAAAATGTGAAGTAGTAATTTTTAATCATGTGTTTCTTTTATTTGGGGGATCCAAATTTCAAAACCTCATCAGTTATTAACCAGTTTCTAGGAATCTTCAGAAATATCCAGGAGAGAATGTGATTAGTAATTTTATTGTCGTCAGATTTGCTACCTGAATCTTCACCAAAATTTGCTTCTGTCTTCTTTCTTAATTAAAACTTTGTGACTTAAAAACAACAACAACAAAACCTTTGTGACTTATACAGAGGTGCTTTGGTTTTTAATTGATACTTATAAAAATTAAGGTGAAGGTTAATATTTTGCTTTGTCTTATAGTGTAAAGCAAATATATAAATAAGATATATGATATAAAAAGTTACGCTCGACAAACCATAAGTGACTCTTAACCTCACAAAACAAACTGAGGGTTGCTGGGGGGAGGGGGTTTGGGAAAAGGGGGTGGGATTATGGACATTGGGGAGGGTATGTGCTTTGGTGAGTGCTGTGAAGTGTGTAAACCTGGTGATTCACAGACCTGTACCACTGGGGATAAAAATATATGTTTATAAAAAATAAAAAATTAAAAAAAAAAAAGTTGCGCTTTATGTTGCCCACAGAAATTAAGAACAGCCAGGACATGTGTCACTAGTTCATTAAATAATAGCATAGTAGTAGATCTGACAACTTTAGGTGTTGTTCTTTTTCCTTATGATGGGTATTATTGATTTAATAGGATTTGGGTATATTCTAATGGGTCCAGAGCTGCCCGATTTTCCTCTGCTCTCTTAGCAAAACAGTAAACATTTAATAAGAGTTTTCATAATTTTATTCTTTAGTGTCTTCAAGTTGTCTGCAATAAAGATTTTCTTAGGGAATATTAAAATAATATTAGCTTTGCCTTTCAGTTATGAGAAACAGGGTCGTGTCCGCAAAGTTGTAAAAGCGCAGCAGCTTTGGTATGCCATCATTGAGTCTCAGACAGAGACAGGTACCCCGTACATGCTTTACAAAGACTCCTGTAATCGGAAGAGCAACCAGCAGAACCTGGGAACAATCAAATGCAGCAACCTGTGCACAGAAATAGTAGAGTATACCAGCAAAGATGAGGTAGGTAGACGAACTTCTGCCCTGAGTCCTGAGAGGAGAATCTTAGGCAGTTATTCTTTGTGAATCCTTTACTTGATTTTATTGAAATGGGGAAATGAAGTTTCCAAAGTTTGCTGTAAGTAGAAGGGCACTAAAGTAGAGATGACAAGAGAAAGGAACAGATGTGATCTGTACCCTTAAATATCTTAGAGTCTAAACTATATAGAAAAGATTCACTTTTTTTCTTAAACACCCATTGTTTAATAAACAATTAAAATAAATTTAATAATATTTTCTCAGTGTTCCATTATGGCGGTTTAGGACAAACACAAGAATGTCAGGATGCTAATTCAGTAAGCAGGTAGAGAGTCTTTTCAGTGAATGGAGAGACAAAATTCTAATGGCAAATCTTTAAGGCGATCTGCAGAAGAGGTGAGGCTAGAAATGGGACATAGATTTGTTTTTTTTTTTAAGTTTATGGAAAAGGGAAGAATAGCCTGTCAGATCAGAGACAGGTATAGGTTTTGTGCAGAGATTGTCAAATAAGTTTGTTCTGATGGAGCAAATACATTATGGTTTGGTATCTGCAGAGATGGCTATGGCTGGGGGTGGGGAGATAGTAGGTGAAATGTCTGGCATGTCACAGAGTAGGAAGCCCTTGTAGGTCCTGAAAGGAAAATAGCATCAAAAATGCTAGGATGAGAAGGATAGATCTTGTTTCTGGTAATAGAGTGTCTTGGTGTTAGAGGAGGTTGGAGGTTATCTTGTGGAGATTATTGTAGTGGTTGGATGACAGGCTGCTTAGATGTTGGATGTAAACTATGGAAATGAGGAGGAAGGAGCAGATCCCATATGCTAGGACCTAAAAAACACAACAAATTTAAAGTTGGGAAGAAAATGTGAAGTGAATTGGGTTGTGGTTTAATTCAGCCAGAGTTTACTGAGCACCAGCTATGTGTAAGACACTGTACCAAATGCTCTGGGATGTAAATGATTATGGCTCAGGCCCTGCCCTCTGGAAATGTATAATTCATTGTTGGAGAAAACTGGCATATACTGTATCAAGTAACTGTTGTACAAGATAGATTATGCTATAGAGACTAGAGTGACCCTTAAAACAAAACATTCCTCCATACAACACTTCTTTGACTTTGCAACCCATCCAGAGTTTGTTCATTTTTTAAAAATTGAAATATAATTCTCCTACCATAAAATCCACCCTTCTAAGTGTACATTTCAGTGTTTTTTAGTATATCCACAAGGTTGTGTAACCATCACCAATATCTAATTCTAGAACGCTTCTCATCAACCCAGAAAGAAACCTAATACCCATTAGCTCTCTTCCCCCAGCCCCTGGCAACTACTAATCTATTTTCTGCCTCTGGATTTCCCTCTTATGGGCATTCCCTATAAACAGAATCATGTAATGTAGTGGTCTTTTGTGTCAGGCTTCTTTCACTTAGCATGTTTTCAAAGCTTATCTGTGTTGTAACATGTATCAGTATTTAATTTCCATCCAGAATTCTTACAGTGCCTTATGAGTTCATGCGCAACTAGGTATGCCCATCTCATCTACTGTTACTTTCCCCTTTGTTCACTGTGCTCCAGCCCTACTAATTTCCAAGTATATCAAGCACACCCCCTTTATCAGGATTTTTGCTGTTTACTTTGAATGTGAAAATGCTTTCCCCTCCCAGATAGCCACGTGGCTTTGCTGTCTAAACTTTTCAGTTCTTTGTTCATATGTCTCATTATCAGTGAGGTCTTACCTGACAACTCTGTTTTAAAATGGCACTCCTTCTGTCCTTATTCCTAGAACCATTTTGTCTTTTCCTGCCTTATTTTTCTTTGTAACATTTATCAGACTTAGCAATCCAAGCTGTGCTTTAAAAATGGGCACGTAGGCGATATGTGTAGAATTGAGTAGATACGAAGGGCATGAGGGAGTCTAGGTGAGGGGAGTTGAGATTTTTGTGTTTGGATAGTCATAATCAAAATGGGAAGTAAAGTGTATTCATTCAACATTATTAAAGCATTTGTTATATACCAGATGTGGAACTAGTGCTAAAAATATAAGTATAAATAAGATACGTTTCTTTCCTGAAAAAGCTTACCACCTAGTGGTAAATCACCTGAAAAGCTTTTTCAGAATTCACAAACTTGGATCCCCTGTTGTTAGGGGCTTATCAGAATTTCAGTGAGAGTAAGGTGGGAATGTGTAATTTGGAAGAGCTTTCTGGAGCAATGGAAATGTATCTCATGGCTATTGAGCACATGAAATAGGACTAGTGCAACTGAGAAACTGAATTTTTAATTTTATTTAAGTAGCTATATGTGGCTATTGGCTACTGTATTGGACAGTACCTCTACTGACTGAGACAGGTACACATAAGAAATTAGAGCACAGTGGGAGGTCTCTCTGGCAATAGAGCCATGGACTATGGAACACAGATTCTCTGTCTTACCTATTTCACTGCTGCATTTTACAACTCACATATGAATAGGTATTGGGATTTAGAAATGAACAGTGACCAGGGAGGAGATAAATATAAAAAATTTATATAGAGTGTTAGAGGCTTACATGGTGGTGTCATTGACACAGGGGGAAGAAATAAAAATTGTGTGATTCTTGACCCTTTTTCTTTGCATTCCAGGTTGCAGTCTGTAACTTGGCTTCCTTGGCCCTCAATATGTATGTCACGTCAGAACACACATATGACTTTAAGAAGCTGGCTGAAGTCACCAAAGTCATTGTCCGAAACTTGAATAAAATTATTGATATTAACTACTACCCTATCCCAGAGGTATGAATAGAAGTCTCTGCTTATTGATAATTCTTGAAATCCAACTAGTAGGAGGGACAGTCAGCCTGACAGTCTTCATTTAAACGGCTGTCATTAGAATGTTTGTGAGAAAATAGAGATTAAAAAAAGAGCGTGTATCATTTGGTGCAGAATGTTGCCTTTTCTGTTCAGTAATGTCTCCTTCTCTAAATCTGTTGGCACAAAGGCATGCTTATCAAATAAACGCCATCGCCCCATTGGAATCGGGGTACAAGGTCTGGCAGATGCTTTTATTCTGATGAGGTATCCGTTTGAGAGTCCAGAAGCCCAGCTACTGAACAAGCAGATCTTTGAAACCATTTATTATGGAGCCTTGGAAGCCAGCTGTGACTTGGCCAAGGAGCATGGCCCGTATGAAACCTATGAGGGCTCTCCAGTTAGCAGAGGAGTAAGTATATGGATAATGTTTCTTTTTGCCTGTAAGCTGAATGGTAGCCTTCAAAAAGATGTATTCACATCCTGATCCCTGGATCCTATGAATGTTACCTTTTTGGATTTCAGAAGGGTCTTTGCAGATGTGATTAAGGATTTTGAAATGAGATTATCCTGGATTACCCAGGTGGACCCTAAATCCAGCGACAATAGTCCTTACAAGAGACAGAGAAAAGGAGAGGCAACATGACCATGGAGGCAGAAGTCGGAGTGATGCACCCATAACCCAGGAATGCCTATAACCACTAGACTGGAAGAGTCAAAGAACAGAATCTTCTCCAGAGCACCTGGAGAGAGCGTGGCCCTCCCAACATGTTCATTTGGGCTTCTGGCTTCCAAAACTATGAGAGAATACACTTAAAAAATACGGAATTCTTCATGAATTTGCAGGTCATCCTTGCATAGGGGCCATGCTAATCTCTATCATTTCAATTTTAGTATATGTGCTGCCAAAGTGAGCATACATTTTTGTTATTTTAAGCCACGAAATTTATGGTGATTTGTTATTCCAGACACAGGAAACTAATACGGTACTTTTGTTCTCTAGAGTAAAAAAGATACTCTGTTTTAATGTGGGGTTTTTAAAAGATTTTATTTTAGATTTTTATTTATTTGAGAGAGAGAGAGTGTACTTCCTTCAGCAGCACATACACTAAAATTTGAGAGAGCAAGGGAAGAGAGAGAGAGAGAGAGAAAACAAGCTGGGGGGAGGAACAAAGGGACCAGGAGAAGTAGACTCCTTGCTGAGCAGGGAGCCCCATGTGGGGCTCAATCCCGGGATCCCGGGATCACGACACAAGCCGAAGGCAGACACTTAAGCAGCTGAGCCACCCACGCATCCCCAAATTTTATTTTTTAGTAATCTCTACACCCAACATGGGATTTGAACTTAAAACCTTGAGATCAAGAGTCGCATACTCCACCGACTTGAGCCAGCCAGATACCCCTTTATTTTAATGCTTTATTTAGAACTAGTCATTGGTAAAAGTGACTTAAGAAGCATGCTAACTGTATTAGTTTTCTTTTGCTAAATTTAGTAGATAAAAACAACATACATTATCTCCATTTCCTTGAATCGGGGTCATCTTGCCTTAGCTAGGTCATTTTGTTTGGGTCTCAAGGTTATAACCAAGGTGTTGATAGAGGCTCCGGTCTGCTCTGAGGCTCAGAGTCCTCTTCCAAGCTCACCTGGTCTTTGGCAGAATTCATTTGTTTGTACCTGTACAACTCATGACATTGTGTTTCTTGAAAGCCAGTAGGAGAGAGTCTCTCATTTCAAGAAGGCCCCAGTCCAGTTTCTCTTTTGAAGGCTTTCACATGATAAGTCAGATCCACTCAGGATAATCTCTCTTTTGTTTACTCAAAATTAGCTGATTGGTAACCTTAATTACATCTGTAGAAACTTTTCCTCTTTGCCTTGATTATGTAAGTGACACTCAGGAGGAGGACATTATACATGGCCTGTGCAACTGGGGAACCTGGGAACTGTGTTAGAATTCTGCTTTCCACACTGCCTTTATTATTGGTAGTATGAGTCTCTTCAGTGTGAAGTAAAATGTTATGTTATGTTTAGTCCTGATGTTCCTGCTGGTATTTAGGAAATCTGATAACCAGTGGTTTGAAAATAGTTGTTAGTAATAGCTAAGTAAATAGATCAAAGCAATTAAAGATGAAATTAGAATAACATTTTTATGTACAAAAAAAAGAATGCATCTCAGCAACGTATTTACATGAATGTTAGGATTTCCTGGTTTGTAGATATGTTATGGGCCCTCTGAGGGCACACAGCAGGGACATGGGGAAGAGATATGCCTTAGCCAGTTTTCTTAGCCTGCTTTTGATCAATATGACTGCATGAAAGTTTGTTCAGAGAAATCTCTGGACCTTGTATTCCTCACACAGTTCCACTAGAAGACATCTGTTGGGTTGTGGGGCATGGCAGTTAGTGATTTGCTTTTTGTCATGGTTTTAAATTGTTATAGAGTGATTTGTCTTAAGTTTGCTTTGTTTATTCCCTAGATCCTTCAGTATGATATGTGGAATGTTACTCCCACAGACTTGTGGGACTGGAAACTTCTCAAGGAAAAGATTGCAAAGTAAGCAAAGAGCTGTAAGGTAGTTTTAAAGTAAGGAGGTTTAGGTTCTCATTCTGGCTTTCAGAAGTTAGGTATGTTATTTTAACTTCTGAAACTCATTTTTCCTCTTTTAAATGGGGCAAAAATGACCTATCTACAGAATTATTTTTGTAAAAATACTTTGTAAGATAATATATGAATATATATATATTAGTAGCTTGGTACAATGAATCTTAATAAATGGTAGGTGTTACTAGTTAGTCTTGTTTTAGGGGCGTAACTACCCAGATTAAGCAGTTCTTTATCTCATTAAACTTCATATTTCCGAGTGTGCTTGCTTTTTAGATGTTTTTCACTTTTATTTATTGCTTAACTACCTTGGGCATCTAAATGGCTTTTGCTGAATTGGTTGTCACAGGAGTAAGTTAGGGATTTGGAAGAGCTTTTGGAGGGTAATGTGTTAAATTGTGAAAGAAAAATGTAAAACTTGAGGTTTTTAAGGCCTTTCAAACTAATAAAAATAAAAAGGATTTAAGGGCGGGTAGGATGTTTTGCTTAGTGAATAATAAAACAAGTTGTTTTCCACTTTCTTCATGAGCCTGTTGTCTCTGGATTATTAATGAATATGCAGAGTGTTTAATGTTTACGGAAGGAAGCAGTAGCTTTAAAAATACTCTTTAAAAAATATCTATTTGCCTTAAAATTGTTTTATTACTTAATAATACTTGTTAGAAAATTTAGGAAAATGTATGTGGGAAAGGGAATAAAATGAAATTATCCCAATACCACCTCCTAAAAATTTGTTTGTATCTTTTTGTCTTTCATCTTTCAGACTTTCTTCTAAACGTGTGTGCCTGTGTACATTTATATGCAAATTCAACTTCTACAAAAATGGACATGTATTTTATTTTATTTTATTTTCAAAATACTATGGATATTTTTCTATATAGAACTTTTTAAAATTTCAAAATTAATACATGAATAACAAAGTTCAAGTACAGAAATAAAATGGAAGGTGAAAGCCCTTCTTTATTCCTCTCCTGCCAACCACTTGTTCCACAAAACAAATACAAACCAACTTACTCCTTTTCCCAGAGATAGCCATTGTTAATGGTGTGTATTTTTCTAGACCTTTTTCAGTACATTTGCAGATGCACACAGTTTTGTTACAAAAATATGATCAAATTTGATATTTTCTGACTTTGTGATTTATTTTCGATGTCTTTCTCTTAGTACTTGAAGATTTACCTAATGTTTTTAATGATTACAGACAATTCCATAGTTTGGTATGTCATATATATACATATATACATATATATGTATATATATGATGTCATATATATACATATATATGTATATATGTATATATATGACTTTTCAAAATGTTTTCCTCTCTTTGGGCCGGAAAAATCACTGTCCACTTTTTACTGAGGAAGTAAGACATGAAATTCACTGGTGATTTGCTTGATTCCTCAAAACTAGGAGTGGCAAAGTGAGATTAAGATCCCAGTAGTACAGATTCCATTAGGACATGAAGCTTTACGCTAAGTACTGGATAAATCCAGAGGTATAGAATATAGGAAAGACAAAATCTTGGTGTTTGAGAAACTTAAGACTTAAAGTGAAACATGTAGCACACATAAAGTATACATAAAGGTGTACAGATCATAGAAAATGTTTGCGGAAGAAATACTAGAGTTGTATTTAGTATTGTCTGCCTGGTCAGGAAAGATGTTCTAGTAGTCATCTCTTAGGCTGAGCTTTGAAGGATGAGCTAAGGGCAGCTTGAAGATTTCTGCATGTTCAGATGGCATATTCTTCCTTAAACACTCTCTTTGGCAGTGAATAGAGGCAGAAGATGTTAACCTTCCTCTAGGAACTTGTGAGCGAAGAGGTAATAGAGGAAGTCAGGAATATACTTTGAGCATAATCTTTCCCTGTGGAGAATTTTGGTGATAGATGTTGGATTCTGACCACTTTCACATCATTATGTTTCCTGAAAGGGCTTAGCACAGTGATCATAGGGCATGTAGAAAAGAGTGAGGGTTGAATGAATGTACCCTGATACAGGTGGGGACTCTTCAACAGCCATTCGATTATTTCCTTAGGCAAGCTAGTGTATGAAGTACTAATAAGTCATGGCCTGATAAGAAACTTCAGCAGTAAAATTGTGCTAATTTTGTTTAGGAGTCAGGTGTTCAGAAGAGGGGTGAGCTATAGCACCCATACTGTGAGATGCATCTCTATAGGGGTCAAATTCCAAAGTCATTATGTGAGTCTAATGCATGTATGATGTTACTCCCTCCATCTGCATTTACTGCAGTGACATGAAGTAGCTCCCTTCCGGGCAGATTGTAGCTTTAGTACCAGCACCTAACAATCTCCTTTTCTTTAGGTATGGTATAAGAAACAGTTTACTTATTGCCCCGATGCCTACTGCTTCAACTGCTCAGATTCTGGGAAATAATGAGTCCATCGAACCTTACACCAGCAACATCTATACTCGCAGAGTTTTGTCAGGAGAATTTCAGGTGAGAAGATCACAAATAGACCTACAGGAGATCTTGCAAAAACCTGATGTTGGGAGTAAATGCCAACTCATATTTAGTATGTCCCTTTTGCTTTGTATGGGGGCAGAGCTTTGATAAAGTAAGTCCCTTTCATATCCAATATTTTTCTACGTTATTTAATAATAGACATTTAATAAATATCTGTTGAAAGAATGAATGATCGTTAGGTAGGAAAGTGTTGATAGGTGGGTAGGAAAGTAACTTGTTGATACTAGAATTCACACGATATTTAACCATTCTGTAATCATAATGATGTATACTATGACCTCAGATGCTTAAGTTGATGATACTCAAGATGTATACAGTGAAACTCAAGATGTATATAAAAGCAAGAAGTATATGGAACCATGACAGTAGTTCTCAACCTGGTTTACAAATTAGAATTCCTGGTGGGTAGGACCAGTGTTTTTTTAAGGTTCCCAGGTAATTCTAATGTGCAACTAGGGTTGAGAACCACTAATTTAAAAGATTTTTATTTGTGAATTTCCTGATCTCCTGAAATAAATTTCTGTAAGGTTTGGAGTGGATACATTTCTAATGTTTCTTCTTAAGTATTATTTTCTCCTTACTTGGGGGGAGGGGGAAGAAGTAATCTACACAGATATACCCATTTTAGGCAATGCTATTTCTTTTCACTTTGGCAAATACTATATTTCTTGAATCACAGATTAAGATTTTGTTTGGTAGGATGGGCCTCTCAATCTTGTAAAAGATAGACTTTACCAACTAATTTAATGTTAAATACTTCTTCAGTGATCTTATTTATTATAAGCTCAAGGACTGTGACCCTGTTTAGGCCCTATTGTTCTTATTATTCCTTGACATCTTTTTTGGTTTTCTGTTCAGATTGTAAATCCTCACTTACTGAAGGATCTTACTGAGCGGGGCTTATGGAATGAAGAGATGAAAAATCAGATTATCGCATGCAATGGTTCTATCCAGGTACAGTATGAAAATCAAGTGTGCTCTTTAGAATCTGAGTTGGACATTGGTACCTTCTTACTTACCCCATTCAGTAGAGAGAAAAGTCATTCACTGTGGTCATATGGGCTTGTGTTCACCTGCATTGTTGTGGTAGGCTTATATACATCTTTATATAGCTAGACTTTACCCTCTTGTTTGTGCAATAATATAAGGCAGTAGTTTCCAATTTCTCTGAACATTAGAATCAACTGGGGAGCTTTTAAAATTTTGAAGCTTAGGTTGCACCCCATAACAATTAAATTAGAATGTCTGGAAATGGAAGACAGGCATTAGTATTTTTTAAAGACCCCCTAGGTCATTCCAAAATGCATCGAAATTTTCGGACCACTGATATAAAGTGTGAAATTAGAGAGTCAAACTTAATTAAGAAGTCTTCGGTGGAGACCAAGGAGTCAAAGTCCAAAAAACAGAGCCACAGATAGTATTTAACAATAAAATATTTGCAGCCAAGAATCAAGAAGTATTTATTTGTAGATGGAGGGCTCTGTTTAAACATTTGTTTCCCTGGTAACACAGATAAGGATTTCTGTAACATTTCTCTATTTGTGGCAGAAATTGTAGCATTAGCTAATCAGCTAATCTGTAGCAGATTAACCCTAGACCTAAGAAAACATTATTTCTATCGACTCCAGAAAGGGTTTATTTCATTGCTTCCTTTGATTGTCTGCATGTGAGTTACATCCCTGACTACTTTTGTTTTCTACAAAATTCAAGGGTCATTTATTGCTGCTTAGCTCTTTTTATTATTAAGTACCTCTAGAATAATGAATGTTTGGCTATGATCCAAATAGAAATGGATCTTATAATCATTACCACTAGCCAGATACTTTGTTGGTTAAATGGAGTTTTGTTGGACATTCTAAGCCAAAGGTTAAGAGCCTTAGGAAAACTGATAAGGATCATATTGTATGATGCTAAATGGTACGGTCAGATCTGGCAGAAGTAGAACTAAGGCCAGACCCTTGTGTCATTAATTATGTTAATTATCCCAATTTCTTCAGCCAGGCTGCAGTAAACATTTGTTTTTCCTTCTTCAGAGCATACCAGAAATTCCTGATGACCTGAAGCAACTTTATAAGACTGTGTGGGAAATTTCACAGAAAACCGTTCTTAAGATGGCAGCTGAAAGAGGTGCTTTCATTGATCAAAGCCAGTCTTTGAACATCCACATCGCTGAGCCTAACTACGGCAAACTCACTAGTATGCACTTCTATGGCTGGAAGCAGGTTCGTGGAGGAACTCAAGGAGGACTTGTTGCCATCTTGGGATACTTTGAAATTGGAACAGTTTTATATTCTAGCTACCTATTAAATACTGCCACCTAGCCGTTTTTTCATTTCAAATCCAGTATGTTAAAACCAAGTCATGGTTTTTGTACCAGATCACACTTTGGATTTTCTTGTTTCTTTTAGGATTATTTCACTCTCAGTTTTGAAACCTTGGAGTTACCTACAATCCTCTCCTTATTCTCCATAGAATCACTCACCAAGTTGTGGTGGTTGTTCCTTTATACTGTTTCTTGAGTATCTTTCTTCCTGTTCCACTGCCATTATTCTTAAGCTTTTTAACTGATCCCCCTGCTTCTAGTATCTGATCTAGGCTGTCTTGTGCACTGCTACCATTTCTGAAATAAAACTTTACGTGTGCCAGCCCCTATTCAGAAACATCCTTTGTTTCCCCACTTTAACTATTTATAGTATAAAGGCCAGTTACTTAGCTTCTCATTGCCGGCGGTAAAGTCCTGTGATTCTGGATTCTATCCTTAGTATCTGGTAATCTTCTGGGTATTTATACAGATGTACAGTTTGTTTTTTAAATTTAAGAGATATTTATTGACCACACACTATGTCTTTGGGTTTACTGAATAGAAGATGATCCTGACCCTTGAAGTAGTCATCATCTGTTCTTTACAGAGACACAGTCTATCTCCATAAATAGTTATAAAGTAGACATGTTGTTTTAGGCGAACTTGGAAGTCATACACCTAAATACAAGAAAAGATTAGAGAACAAAAATATTTGACACTTCCAAAGAGATAAGCGTTTTTAGTGGCAAAAGGAACACAGTATACTGTCTGACTCTTTCTACCTCTTCAGTATTTTTAAGAAGGCTTCCTAAAGGAGTTGGAATTTCAGGTTTAGAAAACAATCTGATTTGATTTATGGAAGTGTGTTTTAAACATTGGTCTTGAATGCCTAGTGTTCTTAAAATTTCTAATAGCTGTATTTGCTTCCTTTGTAGGGTTTGAAGACTGGGATGTATTACTTAAGGACACGACCAGCAGCAAATCCAATCCAGTTCACTCTAAATAAGGAGAAGCTGAAAGATAAGGAGAAGGCAACAAAAGAAGAAGAAGAGAAGGAGAGGAACACAGCAGCCATGGTGTGCTCTCTGGAGAATAGAGAGGAGTGTCTGATGTGTGGGTCCTGAGGAAAGGCTTGGAGGAGACCAGCACTTCCTCATAGCCAAACTACTTCTTGAGCATAGATAGGTGTAGTAGGTTTGCTTGAAGTACTAAGCCTTTGCTGGACCTTACTGCAGCAAAAGGGTCAGTCAATTTAAAGTACTGTTTCTATATAGAGTGAAAGTATTAATTTTTTAAAATTGTTATCTCTGGAATCAAAGTAGAAGTTTTAGGAGTGCAAAAGAAGTCACCTTGCAAATAGGAAGTGTTGAGTAGGGTTTCATTGCCCACCTGGCACCCTTTTTCTGGTGACCTCAGTTTTTGAAAGGAGACACAGTTTTGCTGCTTTGACTGGTGGGTCCAGAGAAGCAAAACTGAGTCATAACCTGTGAGAAGTGCTGTCAGGACCTTTATCTGGATAAGCTCCTATATAGGTCATTCTGAAATAAACATTTCTAAGTGATTGTGTGAGACCAAATTTGTCATTTATTTTCATACAAAAGTCAAATGTGAAAAAAAATGTTTTCTGTGCTTTGAGAGTTCAGAGAAGAAATTTTAAGAAAAATTACATAGATGCTGTGTAGAATTCTGATTTTAACATATGCCTATTTCCTCTTTTTATTGTGGTAAATATACATAACATAAATGTTACCATTTTTACCCACTTTAAAGCATACAGTTTAGTGGCATGAAGTTTAGTGGCATCACCCCTACCTATTTCCAGAAATTTTTTTATCATCCTGCACAGAAACTCTAAACAACATCTTCATTCTCTTCTCTCAATCCCTGATAAACTCTGTCCTACTTTCTATCTTTTAATTTACTTATTCCAGGTACCTCATATAAATGGGATACTACGATACGTGACCTTTTATGTCTGGCTTACTTCACTTAGCATGTTTTCAAGGTTCATCCATGTAGCATGTAGCAGAATTTAATTCCTCTTAAAAGCTGAGTAATACTCCATTGTGTGTATATATTACATTTTGTCTCCCCATTCATACGTTATTAGACATTAGGGGTTATTCTCACCTTTTGGCTATTGTGAATAATGCTGCTATGAACATTGATGCACAAGTATCTGTTTCAATTACTGTTTTCAGTTTTGGTGGGTATATACCTAGAAGTGGAATTGTGGGAATATATTATAATTATACATATATAATCATAATATAATATTTAGTTTAACTTTTTGAGGAACTGCCAAACTTCTCTGTCGGCATTGCACCATAGTACATTCCTACCTGTAGAGGATGAGAGTCCAATTACTCCACATTCTTGTCGACACTTGCTAGTTTTTTGTTTTGTTTTGTTTTGTTTTGTTTTTGATAATAGCCATCCTAATGGTTTTTGACAGTTTGATTTTAATGTATCTTGGTGTGGATCTCTGAGTTTATCCTCCTTGATATTTGTTGAGCTGCTTAGATAAGTAGATTCACATCTTTCATTAAATTTGGTAAGTTTTGGGGCACGTGGGTGGCTCAGTGGGGTAAGCTTCTATTTCCTGTTGAGTTTTTAGGTGGTTGGAATGGTATGATACCTATCTAGCTGAACTCCTGGTATCTGACGTCATTTCAATCTACTGTTGCTCCGCTATCTTGCCTCTCCCAAGACAGTTGTTTTAATACCTTTGTATAGTAAGTCTGCTGGCTGGGCTTCCTCATGGATGTTTTCTGCCAATTTTTCTTGTTCCTTTGAATGAGCTATATTTTCCTGTTTCTTTGTAATGCCTGTGATTTTTTTTATTGTTACTGGAATATTCTGTTTGATACTTTTCCAAACTACTTTGGCAGAGACTATTCCCTAGTACATGTGATGACTGTAGTCTCCATACCTTTAGTGCATATTAAGTTAATGTTTTGACAGATTTCCTTGAGTTTCAGGAGCTCCCTGTGCAGATTGACTCTGTGCTGGGGTACTTTTTCTGCATGTGACTAGGCTTGCTTTGAGCCTAGGGATCTGTGATGGTAAATTTTATGTGCCAACTGGCTAGGCCGTGGTATACAGGTATTTTGTCAAACACTAGCCTAGGAACTGCTGTGAAGATTATTTTTTTTTAAAGATGAAATTAACATTTAAATTGGTAGACTTGGAGTAAATCAGGTTACCCTCCATAATGTGAGTTTCCTCATCCAACCAGTTGAAGACCTTTAGAGAAGAAAGATTGAGGTCTTCTAAGAAAGAAGGACTTCTGCTTTCAGGCGGCCTTTGGACTTGAGCTACAATATCATTTCTTCTCTAGGTCTTCTGCATGTTAGCCTGCTGTGACAACTTCAGACTTGCTAATTCCACAGTTATGTGTGACAATTAAAATTTCTCTCACCCTCTCCCCCTCCTTCTCCCTCTCCTGCCTAACCACCTTTACCAACCCACCGCCCATTCTCTCATTGGTTTTGTTTCTCTAGAAAGTGAGAACCCTGACTGATACAGATTTTGGTATCAAAAGTGTTTCTAGAGGAATAGAATCCTCAGGATGAGTCTTCTGAATTTGTTCTACAGTTTCTGGAATTTGTTCTCTAATCTGATTATATTTAAAGCCACATGACTATTTCTAGTAGTAAAAGTACTGATAGTTTATAGGGCGATGTGGTAATAGAGACACTCAAAATACCACCACTGGGTACTCCCAATAAAATACTTCAGGAGGCAAGGTTCTGGGTGATCATGTATATGTTCCACATCAAGGGTATATCAGCTCTCTGGCCCTATGTTATAATTTAGTTTATCTTGGTCACCTTTTCTACAATATATGACACTGCTCCAGTACACTGATGATCTGCTGATTGGACCTAAAAAGTAGCAACTACTCTAGACTTATTGATAAAATGTTTGTGTGTCAGAGGGTGGGGAATAAATCTGACAAAAACTCAGGGGCCTTCTTCTATAAGTGATTTTTTTTTGAGATATGTTGAGATGTTCCTTCTATGGTGAAAGAGAGATTGTTGCATCTGGCTCCTCTTACAACCAAAGGACAGACACAGTGCCTAGTGGGCTTCTTTGGATTTTGGAGGCAGCATGGCATCACATTCCTCATTTGGGTGTGCTAGTCTGGCCTCTTTACCAAATGACCTGAAAAGCTACTAGTTTTGAGTGGGGCTTGGAAAAAGAGAAGGCTCTGCAGCAGGCCTAAGCTGCCACATGAGCTGCTCTGCCCCCTGGGCCATATGCTCCAGCAGGTCTGCGGTGTTGAAGTGGCAGTGGCAGATAAGGATGCTGTTTGGAGCCTCTAGCAAACTTTTAGGATTTCGGAGCAAAGTCCTACCCTTCTCTGTTGATAACTACTCACTTTTTGAGAAACATCTTTTGGCTTGCTATTTAGCCTTAGTAGAGATTAAATGCCTCACCATGGGCCACTAAGCAACCTGAGCTGCCCATCATGAACTGGTTGGTGTTGGACCCACTAAGCCATAAAGCTGGGTATGCACAGCAGCATTCCATCATTGAGTGGTATGCACATTGAAGTGGTATGTACAAGACTTGGCTTACGAAGTACATGTAAGTTACTGAAGAAGTGGCCCAAATGCCTGTGGTCCTCACTCCCACTCCACCTCTCCCAACCTTCACCTGTGGCCTAATGGGGAGTTCCCTGTGATCAGTAAACAGAAGGAGAGAAGACTCGGGCATGGTTTACACATGGCTCCGCACAGTATGCAGGCACCATAGCCCCTTTTTGGGAAATCCCTGAAGGGCATTCTATTCCATTGACTATTGTGGAAGTCCTTTAAGTAGGGAGTTCACTTTTAGGTAGCTTACAGTGGCTGTCATGAGAAGAGTGGCCTAACCTATGGGTTTGGGTCAGACTTAAGTACCCTATCGGTCTGGTTTGGTCTTTGGGTCAGACTGGGCCCCAGGAGAAGACCTGGTCTGGGTGTCTGTCAGACTAACTGATCCTGGGCAGGACCTGACCTGTTTGTGTGGGCTAGTTGGATACTTGGGGTAGGCCTGACCTATGTGCCTGTGTCAGATTGGGGATATCAGGCCTGGGGCAAGAGGAAAGATTGAGACTGATAAGACTCTAGAACCCAACCAGTGTGCTTGGGTTAGACTGGAAACCGCAAGGCTGATCTGTATATTTGGTCAGACTGGGTGTAGGCTGTATTTGGGAGAGGCTGGGCCCCAGGGAAGGGCTTGGTCTGTTTATTTATTCCAGGCTGAATGTTCAGAGTGGGTTGTGGTCTGTCTGACTTGCTTTGTACAACTTCCAGTGGGGCTTTATACATCCAGATATCAATTGGGGCTTTCTCAGGGAGAAGAGGACAAAAAAAACTAAACAGAAAGATAAATAGGTAATGTGGCACTTGTGTGGCTTGGTTAAGCATCTGACTTGATTTTAGCCCAAGTCATAATCTCAGGGTCATGAGAAAGAGCTCCACTTTGGGCTCTGGGCTTAGCATGGAGTCTGCTTGAGATTCTTTCCCTCTCCCTCTGCCTATCCCTCCCTGCTTTCTCTCCTCTTCTCTCTCTCTCTTTTTTTTTTTTTTTTTTAAGATTTTATTTATTTATTTGACAGAGAGAAATCACAAGTAGACAGAGAAGCAGGCAGAGAGAGAGAGAGAGAGGGAAGCAGGCTCCCTCTCAACGTGGGACTCGATCCCAGGACTCTGGGATCATGACCTGAGCCGAAGGCAACAGCTTAACCCACTGAGCCACCCAGGCGCCCCTCTCCTTCTCTCTCAAATAAAATAAATACTTTTTTTAAATAAAAAAAGAATGGCAGGGGCACTGGGTGGTTCAGTTGGTTAAGCATCTGCCTTCTGCTCAGGTCATGATCTTAGAGTCCTGGAATTGAGCCCTCCATTGGGCTCCCCACTCAGCTGGGAGGTGTGCTTCTTTCTCTCCCTTTGCCCCCACTCATGCTCTCTCTCTCTCTCTCAAATAATAAATAAAATAATAAAAAATAGATAGGTATAAGTAATTTTATTATTGAATGGAAATAGAAAAAGCATTCTAAGAATTCAAAATCAATAGTTGGCCAACAGTGGACCTGCTCTTGAGCCCATAAGCTCCTCATGATTTCAGCCTATCCCTCAGTAAAGCCTGCTTCTTATTCCCAGAGGTCACAGCCCCGATTTCCCCAGTTTATAAAGTCCTCTCACCCTGGCTATTTCCCCTCCACTATCATGTTTTGCATTCTCTCTGACTTGCCCCTAACTTCCTGGGCTGATTTCTTGCTATAGAACATCTTTTCGACATGTTGCCGGATCTCCCTGGTCCTCACCCCATAAATGACAGGATTCAAGGCTCCTGGGAGCAGCAAGTAGATGGCACTGAGCAGGTTCTGGACATCCTGAGACACAGTCTTGGCTACTCGGAAGACAATGGAGGTGGAGAGACCGGAGAGGTAGATAGTGAGGATGACCAGTAAGTGGGAGCCACATGTGTGCAAGGCCTTGGCTCGGGCTCCTCCAGAAGAGATCCGGAAGGCAGCATAAATGATACGGGTGTAGGAGGCCCCTAGCAGGGCTAGATCAAAGGTCACGGTGACCAGCCTCATGGCCAGTCCCAACTTACTGTTGAAAGTCAAGTCTCCACAAGCTATGCTCAGCAGTGCAATATACTCACAAGTGAAGTGGGGAATCACCATTGTCCGGCAGAATCGAGCTTGTGACGTTAGCACCACCAAAGGCACTGCCACTCCTAGGCTCCGTGTCAGGGCAAGAATGGCCAGCACACCCAGCAGTTTGGAGGTCATTAGGTCAGTATAGCGGAGTGGGTGACAGATGGCTATGTAGCGGTCTAGGGCCATGGCCAGCAGGAGGTTGTAGTCCAGAAGGAGAGTGAAGTAGATAAAGAACATCTGAGCCAGGCAGCCATGCAATGATATGGGGTTAGCATAATGCACAAAGCCCTTCAGCATTTTGGGCATCACGGCAGTGGCAGCACAAACATTGACAGCCAGGAGCAGGGCAATGAGTAGGTACATAGGCTGATGCAGGCTCTGCTGGGCCACCACTGTGTGGATGACCAGTGCATTGGCAGAGATGATGGTCACATAAAGGAAGGTAAGGGGCAGGAACAGGAGGGGCTGCCACTCTTGCAATCCAGGGAAGCCTATCAGGAAGAAGTTGGTGTAGGAGGTGTTGAAGGTGCTGGTATTTCCATCCTCACCCATTAGCTTTGGCCCTGGGGTTGGCCCCTGGAGTGGGGATCAGAGACTCTTAGAACAAAATGGTCAATGGAAGAAAGCCTATTTATTTATTTATTTATTTATTTATTTAATTTCCTTCCTTCCTTCGTTCCTTCCTTTCTTTCATCCTCCTCCTCCCCCTCCCTCTCCCCCTTCCCCTCCCCTTCCTCCTTTAGAGAGAGAGAGAGGGAGTGTGCATGAGTGTTGGTGGGGGGCAGAGAGAAGGAGAGGGTGAGAGAATCTTAAGTAGGCACCACACCCAGCATGGAACCTGACACTGGACTCGATTTCATGACCCTGAGATCATGACCTGAGCCAAAATCAAGAGTTAGACACTTAACCAACTGATCCACCCAGGTGCCCCCACTTAACTTGAACAAGGTCGGTTTGTGCCTGTCACGTGAACTATAATTTGCTCTCCTCTTTTGCATTTTAGGATCACTCAGGTAAATACTCAAGGAGCTTCTTTATGCTAAAGCACTCAAGAAAGGAATGCTTTTTCACCTTGAGGCAGAAAGAAATTTCTGCCTCAAGGTAGGACAGAAAGTGTGAAAAAGACTGAGAATTGAGTAGATCAGTTAACTGGCTGATGAAAGTCTTGAGAGAAATTGAAGAGCTGTTTTGAGAGTCACATCAATCAAACTTAAGAGCCAGTTGGAAGTGGGGAGAGACAGAAGAACCAACAGTAATTTCGAGGGTTTTTGTCGGTTGTTGTTAGCTAGGATGACTGCATTGATGCTCCTAAAACCTGAGAAAGGAGCAACAGGGCTGGGGTGCTAGTAGGTACAATTAATTCATTGCATTTGGATGTGGTGAGGACTCATAGATGAAGAGATGCCCCATCAACATGCCCAGTCAAAAATACAATGGAGTGTGATGAGGGATTAAGGCTGGAGATGACTATGTGAGGATTAGCAATTTTATAAAGGGCATGAGACAAAATCCTAAAATGCAGGCGACAGTGAGCAGCCTGAGAAAAAGAGGGGAGAGAAGCAGTGTGAGAGCCGGCAGCAAATGGAGTTCTGGAAACCAAAGGAGAGGCTTCGTTGCTCTGGAGGCTTTGATGTATAGGAATTTACAGACTGAGGCCAAAGGCCAATGCAGCCAAGTCATCCTACAAGGCTTAATGTTCTGACTAGGAAAGGAGAGGGATGGGTAGATGAAGATTCCAGAGCCGTGTGTTCTCTACAAAGAGAGGTGCACCTCCTCCACTGGGAAAAGTCAAATCCACAGGCAGAACTCCTCCCTGTCCTCACAAACTGGCAACTGTGTTCTTCTCTCTTCCTTCAGTTCCCAGGGACAGATGTCTCTTCTCTCTTTTGTCCTCAGGACATCTACTTCTCCCCCCTTTCCCTTAGTATATGAAAAAGTTTGTCTCTTTCTAGAGAAAATAAGCCTTACCTTAACTTTATATGACTCTCAAGCTTTCCATATTTCTCCTCACCTTTATTATATATATATATTTTAAAGATTTTTGTTTATTTATTTGACAGACTGAGATCACAAGTAGGCAGAGAGGCAGGCAGAGAGAGAGGAAGGGAAGCAGGTTCCCTGCTGAGCAGAGAGCCCGATGCGGGGCTCAATCCCAGGACCCTGAGCTGAAGGCAGAGGCTTTAACCCACTGAGCCACCCAGGTGCCCCTATTTTCTATTTTTAAAAAAGATTTTATCTATTTATTTATTTGAGAGAGAGAGAGAGAGCATAAGCATGGGGATAGTAGGGGCAGAAAATCCTGGGAATATCACTGGAGCTGAAGGTAGATGCTTAACTGACTGAGCCATCCAGGCAGTCCCTTTCTCCTCACATTTAAAGCAAAGCTCCCAGACATGTCTTTAATTGTGCCAAGACTGCTGGCTTGCTGACAGAGCTCCCTGCTGGACTGACAAGTGTCAGGAGGGAGACCATGTCTTTTTTTTTTTTTTTCCCCAGTTGCCCAGCCCTGAGCCCATGACTGAATATGTGCTCAGTAAGTGTTGTGTGGAAGGAACAAGTGAATGTGCAAAGGGATGTTAATAAAGATTCTTATCTGCAACTTGGAACAGCCCTTGGAAGTTGAGTAGAATGAATGAATGAATGAAAAATGAAACCCATCAAGGCTTCAAGATCCCAAGTGATTTGTTTAATCTCACCTAACAAAAAGAGCCAGACCTCAAAATGTAGTTTTTCTAGGACTCTTCCATCCACATCGCACTTTCCCCCTCACACCCCCCGACGGAGGCAGCCTTGGACAGGCTCCAAGCTTTCTTAGTCTCAGCAGTGATATTAATTTATTTACTGAGCACTTACTACATGCCAGACATGATTCCGAGGGTTTTCCATGTAGTATTTCTTTAATACTCACAGCAACACTGAGGGATGAATACTATTTATTAACCCTGTCAATAGATGACACTGAGGTTGAGAGACAATAACTAGTTTTCTTTAAGTCTCAGGCACTAAATGATCAGGCTAGGATATGAACCTAGGTTGTTGATGATAATAGGTGGAGTTCAAGTCAAATTTCAGGTTTTCCTGCCTCTAAATCCCCATCAATCTCCTATCCTCTCACCCCCCAACCTCACCGTGGAAACCTGTAGTGGTCTTCTGTCTGGGTGCAGGTTGCTGTGGTTTTGTTTTCACCTCTGAAAAGTGCTGATCTGTAAGGCTGAGGAGAAGGGATGGGTAAGTAGACCTGTGGCTCTAGGGGAGGAGCCTGAGGAGGTTCCCAGTGGGCAGACATGTCCAAGGATGCCAAGGAAGAGACAAAGAGAAACCCAGAACTCCCAAGGGACCCCCGGAAGAGAGGCTGGGTGGAGGTGACAGTGTACTAACATTTTCATTTCTATGGCTCTTGGTATTTCTGAGAGAGAAGTCACAACTGCTGAGGGATTTCCTTCATTTTAGAGTTGAGCCATTAGAGGCTTAGAGAGAACAAGACAGGGTTCAGGTCAGGCTCCGTCCCAGGGGCACCCAGGGATGACCTGAGGCTCCTGAGAAGGGAAGAGGCTCTTGCAATCTGGGGATTACATAGGCACTCAGGGTCACTCAAAGACAGAAAAGGATACTTGGGTGACAGTGGGAGAGCCAGGGACCTGATTTAGGTGCAGTGTATGTGTGTGTGTGTGTGTGTGCACACCATATGGAGGTACTTGCCCAGTGTGGATGTCTCAGGAGCTGGGGAAGGTGGTGACTTCAGTGTGGACTCTGCCATGAAGAGCTGAGACCCCCCAAAAGCAGGGGCTGGCTCCTCCAGGCAGGCCTTGCCACCTTGTCCTCTGTCCTTTGTCCTCTATTTGAAAATAGCAGAACTGCAAAGCTCCTCTTTTTCTTCTCTGATTTCTTTGGATTGAATATTTTATGACTTGATTCTACTTCTTAGTTTATTAGCTGGGCCTTAGCTGTGTCATTTTAGAGGTTGCCTTGGCATTTGTGGTCCATGTCTTTAACTCACCACAGTTTGTTTTAAGTTGCATTATTCCACTCCAACAAACAGTATGAAATCCTGACAACAGGCTTCTTCCATTTCCCCTCTCCCAGTGTTTGTGTTACTGTACTCATGTTTTATTTCTACATAAATTATGAACCCCACAATACATTGTCTATATTTTTGGCTTTCTACAATCCATTATATCCTGAGGAAATTTAGAAAAATAGGAAAAAATATGATTGAAAAATTCATTCATGTTGTATGGTACTGTATTTTGTTTTTAATTTTTTTATTACATATACATTTGTTTATATTTATCATTATGATAAATGTACTCTTTTTTATTATTAACATATAACGTATTATTTGTTTCAAGGGTACAGGTCTGTGATTCATCATTCTTACACAAATTGTAGCACTCACCATAGCACATACCCTCCCCAATGTCCATCACGCAGCACCCCCATCCTTCCCACTCTCCTCCGCTCCAGCAACCCTCAGTTTGTTTCCTGAGATCAAGAGTCTCTTATGGTTTGTCTCCCTCTCTAGTTTCATCTTGTTTCATTTTTCCCTCCCTTGCCCTATGTCCTCTGTTTTGTTTCTCGAATTCCTCATATCAGTGGGATTGTATGGTAATTGTCTTTCTCTGGATGACTTATTTCACTCAGCATAATACCCTCTAGTTCAATCCATGTCATTGCAAATGGTAAGATTTCATTTTTTGATAGCTGTTTAGTATTCCATTGTCTACCCGTTCCTCTCCTTTCCTACTCAGAACTTTAAGCCTTATAGGGTGACTTGGCTGCATTGGCCTTTGGCCTCAGTCTATAAATTCCTTTACGTCAAAGCCTCCAGAGCAACGAAGCCTCTCCTCTGGTTTCCAGAACTCCATTTGCTGCCAGCTCTCACACTGCTTTTCTCCCCTCTTTTTCTCAGTCTGCTCACTGTCACCTGCATCTTGGGATTTTGTCTCACACCTTCTGTAAATTTGCTAATATATTAGCAATTTTATGTATTATATATATTTTATATATACACATATATTGCATCTTTTTTATCCATTCATCTGTTGATGGACATCTAGTTTTTTCCATAGTTTGGCTATTGTGGACATTGTTGCTATAAACATTGGGGTGCATGTGCCCCTTCTGTTCACTACATTTGTATCTTTAGGGTAAATACCCAGTAGTGCGATTGCTGGGTCATACAGTAGCTTTATTTTCAACTTTTTGAGGACCTCGACACTGTTTTCCAGAGTGGCTGCACCAGCTTGCATTTCCACCAACAGTGTAGGGAGGTTCCCCTTTCTCCACACCCTTGCCAACACCTGTCATTTCCTGACTTGATAATTTTAGCCATTCTGATTGGTGTGAGATGGTATCTCACTGTGGTTTTGATTTATATTTCCCTGATGCCGAGTGATGTTGAGCACTTTTTCATGTGTCTGTTGGCCACCTGGATGTCTTCTTTGCAGAAATGTCTGTTCATGTCTTCTGCCCATTTCTTGATTGGATTATTTGTTCTTTGGGTGTTGACTTGATAAGTTCTTTCTAGATTTTGAATACTAGCCCTTTATCTGATATGTCACTTGCAAAACATCTTCTCCCATTCTGTCAGTTGTCTTTTGGTTTTGTTGACTGTTTCCTTTGCTGTGCAAAAGCTGTTGATCTTGATGAAGTCCCAATAGTTCATTTTTGCCCTTGCTTCCCTTGCCTTTGGTGATGTTTCTAGGGAGAAGTTCCTGCAGCTGAGGTCGGAGAGGTTGCTGCCTGTGTTCTCCTCAAGGATTTCGGTGGATCCCTATCTCACATTGAGGTCTTTCATCCATTTTGAGTCTATTTTTGTGTGTGGTGTGAGGAAGTCGTCCAGTTTCATTCTTCTGCATGTGGCTGTCCAATTTTCCCAACACCATTTGTTGAAGAGCCTGTCTTTTATCCATTGGACATTCTTTCCTGCTTTGTTGAAGATTAGTTGACCATAGAGTTGAAAATCCATTTCTGAGTTCTCTATTCTGTTCCATTGATCAATGTGTCTGCTTTTGTGCTAGTGCCATACTTGATGATTATAGCTTTGTAATAGAGCTTGAAGTCTGGAATTGTGATGCCTCCAGCTTTGGTTTTCTTTTTCAACATTCTACTGGCTATTCAGGGTCTTTTCTGGTTCCATATAAATTTATGATTATTTGTTCCATTTCTGTGAAAAAAAATTGATGGTGTTTTGATAAGGATTGGATTGAATGTATAGATTGCTGTAGGTAGCATAGACATTTTCACAATATTTGTTCTTCCAATAAATGAGCATGGAACGTTTTTCCATTTCTTTGTGCTTTCTCAATTTCCTTCATGAGTACTCTATACATTTCTGAGTACAGATTCTTTGCCTCTTTGGTTAGGTTTATTCCTAGGTATCTTATGGTTTTGGGTGCAATTGTAAATGAGATCAACTCCTTAATTTCTCTTTCTTCTCTCTTGCTGTTGGTGTATAGAAATACAACTGATTCTTGTGCAATGATTTTATATCCTGACACTTTACTGAATTCCTGTATGAGTTCTAACAGTTTTTTTGGGGGGGGGGTCTTTTGTGTTTTCCACATAAAATATCATATCATCTGCAAAGAGTGAGAGTTTGACTTCTTCTTTGCTGATTTGGATGCCTTTTCTTTTTGTTGTCTGATTGCTGAGGCTAGGACTTCTAGTACTATGTTGAACAACAGTGGTGATATTGGACATTCCTGCTGAGTTCCTGACCTTAGGGGAAAAGCTCTCAGTTTTTCCCAGTTGAAAATGATATTTGCTGTGGGTTTTTCATAGATGGCTTTTATGATATTGAGGTATGTACCCTCTATCCCTACACTGTGAAGAATTTTAATCAAGAAAGGATGCTGTATTTTGTCAAATGCTTTTTATGCATCTATTGAGAGTACCATTATCTTGATCCCAAAACCAGACAAAGACCCCACCAGAAATGAGAATTACAGACCAATATCCCTGCTGAACATGGATGAAAAATTCTCACCAAAATATTAGCCAGTAGGATCCAACAGTACATTAAAAGGATTATTCACTATGACCAAGTAGAATTTATTCTTGGGCTGCATGGTTGGTTCAACATACACAAATCAATCAATGTGATACAATACATTAATAAAAGAAAGAACAAGAACGATAAATGTACTCCTTAATCCCCTTCACCTATATCACCCATCCCTCCACCTGGTTACCCTCTGGTAACCATCAGTTTGTTCTCTGTATTTAAGTGTCTGTTTCTTGGTTTGCCTCTCTCTCTTTCTCTTTTCCATTTAATCATTTATTTTGCATTTTGAATTCCACATATGAATGAAATCACCTGTTATCTTCTTTCTCTGACTGACTTATTTTGCTTAACTTTATACTCTGTAGCGCCATCCATATTGTTGTACATGGCAAGATTTCATTTTTTTTTTATGCTGAGCAGTATTCCATTGTGTGTATATACCTCCTCTTCTTTATCCATTCATCAACTGATGGACATTTGGACTGCTTCTATAGTTTGGGTATTGTAAATAATGCTGCTATAAATATAGGGTTGCATGTATCCCTTTGAATAAGTGTTTTTGTATTTTTTTTTTTTTTTTGGTAAATATCAAGTAACGGGATTACTGAATCATAAGGTAGTTCTATTTTTAACTTTTTGAAGAACTTCTATACTGTTTTCCACAGTGGCTGCACCAGTTTGCATTCCCACCAGCAGTGCACGAGGGTTCTCTTTTCTCCATATCTTTGCCAATACTTTTTTCTTGTGTTTTTTATTTTAGCCATTCTGACAGGTGTGAGGTGATTTCTCATTGTGGTTTTGATTTACATTTCCCTGATGATGAGTGATGTTGAGCATCTTTTCATGGATCTCTGTTGGCCATCTCTATGTCTTCTTTGGAGAAATGTCTGTCCATGTGTTCTGCCAATTTTAAGTTGGGTTATTTATGAGGGTTTTTTTGTGTGTGTGTGTGTTGAATTGTATCAGTTTTTTAAATATATTTTGGATACTAACCCTTTATTGGATATGTCATTTGCAAGTATCTTTTCCCATTCAGTAGTTTTTAGTTTTGTTGATCATTTCCTTGGCTGTGCAGAAAATTCTTATTTTGATGTATTCCTGATAGTTTATTTTTGCTTTTATTTCCCTTGCTGATGTTAGAGAATTTGCTCTCTTCAAGGATTTTTATGGTTTCAGGTCTCACACTTAGGTCTTTTTCCCATCTGGAGTTTATTCTTGTGTGTGGTATGGTGCAATTTCATTCTTTTGCATGTAGCTGTCCAGTTTTCCATTAGTTAAAGTGACGGTCTTTTTCCCAGTGCATGGCCATTCTTCCTTTGTCAAAGGTTAATTGGCCATGTAATTGTGGGTTTTCTGTTCTATTCTATTGATCTATGCATCTATTTTTATGCCAATGCCATACCATTTTAAGTACTACTATTTTGTAATATAACTTGAGGTCCAGAATTGTGATACCTCCAGTTTTGTTATTCTTTTTTAAGATTGCTTTGGCTATTTGAGGTCTTTCATGATTCCATGAAAATTTTAGGATTGTTTGTTCTAGCTCTGTGAAAAATGCTTCTGGTATTTTGGTAGGGATTACATTAAATGTGTAGATTGTTTTGGGTATTATAGACATTTGAACAGAATTTTATTTTTCTAACCCATGAGCATGGAATGTCTTTTCATTTCTTTGTGGCATCTTTAATTTCTTTCATCACTATTTTATAATTCTCAGAGTACAGGTCTTTCACTTCTTTGGTTAAAATTATTCCTAGATATTTTGCTGTTTGTGGTGCAATTGTAAATGGGATTGTTTTCTTAATTTCACTTTCTGTTGCTTCATTGTTAGCATATAGGAATGCAATAGATTTCTGTACATTGATTTTGTATCCTGCAACTTTACAGAATTACAGTTTTAGTAGTTTTCGGGGGTCTTTAGGGTCTTCTATATAGAGTTATCATGTCATCTGCAAATAGTGAATTTTACTTCTTCCTTACCAGTTTGGTTGTCTTTTATTTCTTTATATTGTCTAATTACTATGGCTAGGACTTCTAGTACTTGCTGAATAAAAGTGGTAAGAGTGGACATCCTTGTGTTCTTCCTGACCTTAGGCAAAAGTTTTCAGCTTTTCACCATTGAGTATATTAGCTGTGGGTTTTTCATATATGACCTTTATTATGTTGAGGTATATTTTCTCTAGACCCACTTTGCAGAGGATTTTTATCATGAATGGATATTGTACTTGTGACTGTATTTTATTATTCATAGCATCCTAATGTATGAATGTACCATAATCTATTTACACATGTTATTGCTCAAGGACATTATTTTGTTTCTAGTTTTTCACAACTAGGAACAATGCTACTATGAAAATTCTTATACATGTATTTTGATGGCCAGGTATCTGAGGAGATTTATGGGGTCTTGGGGTATACATATCTTCAATTTCACTAGATAATGACAAGTTGTCTTCCAGAGTGGTTCACCAATCTACGACCTCCCTGGTAATGCATGAGAATTTTGTGGTTATCTTCTGGGAAATTTTGTATTACATGAATGAATCTGTTATGTTTACACAATACATGTGTGAAGTTGTACAGTGTGCAACCTGAACATCTTATATGCGAGAGGCTAAAGGTCAAATACTTTTTCTTATACTTATTTTTTGAAATGACTCTTTAAGTCTTTTGCGTATTATCTGTCTTTTCCTTGTTGATTTGTAGTTGTTCTTTACATATTCTAGCTATCAGTTTTTTGGTTAAATTTATTGCAAATATCTTCCCCAAATCTGTGGCTTACCTTTTGGTTTCCTTTGGTGTGTTTTGATCAAAGTTGTGTCTAGTACATAGCGTATTTTTATGCAAATTACAAAAAGGTTCCCTCTCTGATGGTGTGGGCTGTAGTGTAGTGTGGGCTGAATTTCTAGCTTTGTATTCTCTTCCTTCCTCATCCTTGCTCTCTAACAGCTTCAAGATCCTTTTCTCATTTTCACAGAGGACATTGGCTCAGTCTACCTTTCCTCCCCAACTCCTGCCATTCTTCTAGACTACAATACAGTGCATTCATGTCCATGACCTGTACTCCATCTTGGTTTAATCATTTGCTTCCTTCAACACTAGTGACATATTGTCCATCCAGTCCAGGTCACAAATACATGATCATACTCCAGATCATTATCCATAAATGTACAACCTCCAAAGTCTTTTACTTTAGTGTTTTTCTTTCCAACCATCTCATTTCTTCTCACAATGCTCTACTAGGGCTGCAGAGCTATCTTTCCAAAACACAGATAGGACCTTGCCACTTTGCTGCTTTGTACTCTTACATGGCTACATACTGCCTAGAGTAAACCTTAAACTCCTTATCACGATAGATGAGGCCCTTCATCACCTGGCCTCTGCGTGCCCACCTGGCCTCCTTCCCTGCCTGGCCTGTACTGCTCCTATGCAGGGAGACTGGGTTTGGTGGGGAGAGTCCACTCGGCCGTGTCTACCCATGCCTCTGTGCCTTTGCACCCACTGCTGCTTTTGGCTTGAAATGCCTTTTCTTCTGTCTCCTTCCTCTCCTGCAAACATCTTATCTTATCTTTCAAACATAACTCAAATTCACCTTCTCAGTGAAGAGTTTTGAGTACTTGTCTTTCCTCTGTGTTCCTACAGAGTTTTATACATAAAGCTATCATTGATATTCCATGTCTTTATACCTTGGGAACTTTATAGACTGGAGCCTCCTTCAGGGAAGAGACTGTTTTTTTCCCCCTTTCTTTGCAATCATAGGGTTAGCATGGTGTATGTAAAGTAGCTGTTTGAAAATTATATATGAATGAATGAAAATCACATGCAGAAAAAAGGGGAGAAAGTTTAGAAGGCAGAGACAGAAGCTTACTTTATAGTAAGCTTATAGTAAGTTATACAGTTTTACTGTATAACTCTGGATTAGTAGCTGTTTACAGAAAATGGATAAAAGACTCTCAAAGATGAAGGCAGATAGTCAAAGCCAGAATATGGCAGGGATGACTCACTGACACATTTATCCTCTTGCTAGTGAGAGTGACTGTGGGACCTCTAATTCCAAAGAGTTAGGCAGGAAGCTCCCCTTGTGAGGGCAGAGACTGGGGTTTCTCAGGTGGTGCAGGTAGCTGTTCCCTTTGGAACAGAATTGCCAGGTGCTGCCTGATTTCCTTGGTCCTGGCTCCATAGATGATGGGGTTTACTAGACATGGGAGCAGCAGGTAGAAGGCACTGAGTAGGTTGTGCACATCCTGGGAGGCGGTGCGAGCCACACGGTAGACGATGGACGAGGACATGGTGGAAGAGTAGACGGTGAAGATGACCAGCAGGTGGGAGCCACAGGTGTTCAGGGCCTTTGAACGAGCTCTGCCAGATGAAATCTGGAAGGCGGCATGGATGATGCGGGAGTAGGAAGCTCCAAGGAGCAGCATGTCCAGGACTCTGTTGAAGAAGCGGACAGTGAGCCCTACAGTCTTGTTCAGGGAGATGTCCCCGCAGGAGAGCTTCATTAGGGCCATGTGCTCACAGGCAAAGTGGTGGATTATGTCTGAGTGGCAAAAGTGAACCTGGGAGGCCAGTCCCACCACCGGAGCGACGATGCAAGTGCTCCTGGCAGCTGCCACGCCCAGCAAGCCAGCCAGCAACTGTCCTGTCACTATTTTGGGGTAGCGGAGAGGGTAGCAGATTGCAACATAGCGGTCCAGGGCAGGATGTTGCAGTCAAAGACAATGAGGAAATAGATGCAGAACATCTGGAGCAGACAGCGAGGCAGGGAGATGCGGTTGAAGTGCGTGGAGAAGCTGAACATCATGGCGGGCATCACGGTGGTGGCAACACAGATACTGACAGCCAGGAGCAGAGCGATGAGCAGGTACATGGGTTGATGCAGGCTCCGCTGGGCAACCACCGTGTGGATGATCAGTGTGTTGGCAGAGAGGATCACCAGATAGAGGCTGAGGAAGGGCAACACCAGGAGGGCGCGGGACTCCTGCAGCCCTGGGAAGCCCACCAGGAGGAAGCTGGTATAGGACACATTGGAGCTGCCATTGCTCCATGCTGACATCATTCCTGGGGTGCAGGATGGCTCTGGGAAGATAAGAGATACAGGAGGCCTGGTTTCTGTACCTGGACCCCACCAGGGCCTTTCTTACCCTCACCAGGCTTTGGTCTTCATGAGTCAATATTTCTGGAGAAGAAAGGAGAATTTAAGGGCCATAATTTAATAAGACACACATCTTTCAACAATTCTTTGCATTTCAAATATATTCTTCAGGGTAGATTTGAATGTAGGATTATGGTCAAATGATCTGAACACTTCTGAGCATGTCACGTAGATTTCTGAGAAAGTTGTATCAGTCTTGTTGCAGTCATTGGTGCTCATATTAACGTACTATGATTTAAAAATATTTTTAGTAATTTTGTGTTTGAAAAATACGATCTCATTTTATTTTATTTATTTATTTTTAAGATTTTATTATTTGTCAGAGAGAGAGAGGGAGAGAGAGTGAGCACAGGCAGACAGGTTCTTTTTTCAATTGATTTTATTGGGTATTCAAAGGAGAATTCTCCTCTTTCATTTTTTCCCCCTCCGTTTTTAAAACTAGATTATTTCTGTTTTATACCTTATTTCAAGGGTGCCTGAGTGGCTTAGTTGGTTGAGTGTCCAGCTCTTGATTTCAGCTCAAGTCATGATCTCAAGGTTGTGAGACCAAGCGCTGAGCTGAACCCTGGTCAGGCTCTGTGATGAGTGTGGAGCCTGCTTAAGATTCTCTCTCTCTCTCTCCTGCTCCTCCCCTCCTGCTCCCACCAGTACTCTCTCTCTGTCTAAAAAAAAAAAAAATTAAAAAAATTACATTTTATTTCATAAAAAAACTTCTATGACAATGTTAAAGAATAATGATAAGAAAAGATATATTTATTTTTCCTCAGTTTTATTAGAACTCCTGTTTCTAATATTAAGTATAATATTGATTGTTCGTTTGAGAAAGATATTCTTTTTTATGTTAATGAAATACTGTTCTGTTTCTTGTTTTTAATAATAAAAAAGTAGGAATTTGTGTTTAATGTTTTTGGATGCCTTTATGGAACCAACTATAATGAGCCAATGCTTTTAAAATTTGACTTGTTGACAAGCAGATATTTATATTTTTAAATTCTGCTGAAACTGGTTTGTTAGTATTTTATTTAGGATAGATCTACAGGTTTCTTTTTTGGAACTATCTTTATGAGGTTTTAGTATCACAGTTATGCCAACTTCAAAATCAATTGACTCAATTTCCTTTTTAAATTCTATTTTCTAGAATAGGTATTTTTTTTAAAGATTTTATTTATTTATTTGACAGAGATCACAAGTAGGCAGAGAGGCAGGCAGAGAGGAGGAAGGAGGCTCCCTGCTGAGCAGAGAGCCCGATGCGGGGCTCGATCCCAGGACCCTGAGATCATGACCCAAGCCGAAGGCAGAGGCTTTAACCCCCTGAGTCACTCAGGCACCCCTAGAATAGGTTTTATAGCATAGGAATTATTCATCTCTTGAGAGTTTGGGGGGAAACTCACCAATAAAACAATGTGGGCACAGACCTTTTCAGCAGATAACTGTTTGGTAACACTTAGAGATTTCTGTCATTGCAATTAATCTACATAGGTTTTTAGTTTCTTCTTAAGTAAATTTGGAAATTTGATAATTTTCCCATTTCATAAAGAATTTTAAATTTATTAGCGTAGATTCTTATAGGGTAGTTTGCATTTTAATTATGCAATTAAATACCTCAACCCCAAGAATGACTTTGTAAGCTGGTAGTGTTTTAAGTCAGGCTTATCTCAAATCACTGTATGGAGTTAGGAAATGTAGTCCTTTAGGATGTGTGTGAAAACAACAAATACACACTCTCACTAAAACACTCAGTGACACACACTGGGATTCCCAGACATACCCTCTCCTACCATAGACTGAATCCCGTAACAAAAACATGGCTCCTATCCTCGCTGCTCAGACACCATTCCCTGCCAGACAATTGCCTCACTGACATCAAAAACTCAGAAACATAGGGCAGCAGAGGGGGAAGATTCCCTGCTTGCACCCACGAAGCCTAAGAGGAAGATGGAGCTGCCAACCTCCCAGCAATGATTCCTTTGTGGGCCTCTGGGACCACATGAGGCATTGACAATCACGCACGCACGGCCACTGGAGAGGACCGCAGAGGCCATCTTGGGGCTCCCTTTCCCTGACATGCATGTCTGCCGTGTGTGAGGCTCTACAAGCCCCTCCAAACTATATGTCAGGCCCGGAGATCCATGCGTACGTGGCTTCACCTGAGCATCTTTCCTCACCTAAGCCATAAATCTCTCTTTATGTAGTGTCCTCCCTCTGGGCTCAGCTGTGTCCTCTGTTAACTTGGAGGGATAGCTGTCTTCCTGAGGTGGTTTTCATAAAAAGGAACAGAGGGAAAACTCACATTATTTTTGAGGGCCTCCCGTAGTCTGGGCTGTATTAAGTACTTCCGCATCAAGACTCCTTCTCACTTAGTACCCGTAGTGTCTCTATAGGCAGGTATTATGACCATGGGTCAGTCATAGGAAGTCCCCCTTTATTCATTTATTTGTTCTTTCAGTATATTTTTCTGAACCTCTATTACATACCAGGCACTCTGTGAGGCCCTGGGGCTTCTATGGGTGCATTACCTGGGGTTTCAATGTCCACAGTGTTAAGAGTCCCATAGGGAAGAGCCAGAGTGCTATGGGGAGACCTCTAATTCAGCCTCTGGGCACAGGAAAGACTCTGCAGAGCAGAGGACTTCTAACCTGAGGGTCAAAGCTCGAGCGAGCCAGAGGAAAGTGCGGTGGGGTGCAGAAGCTAAGAATTGGTGGGGTGGGCTCAGAACGCCAAAGCCAGGGTCCCGCTTACTGTTAGCACACCTTGAGGGAGACACTGGACTTGGCCAAAGTCCCACGGAAGAAAAGTATAAGAAAAACAAGATGGGAGAGTGGGAGAGAGAAAAGATGCATGAAGCCCTTGCGGATTCTCCACCACTGATGAGGCTCCGTTCAAAGAGGAGGGATGTAGGTGAGGCTTAGGGAGAATTTCCTTCTGAGAGACCCGGAGCGGGTGGGCGGGGAGGGGACATGGGTGCGGATGGGGTTGTGGTGTAATTGTCCAAAGAAAGGGGATGACAGCCAGGGCTGTGGGTACACGTTGTCTTTCCTCCTTTGCCTGTCCCCTTGTCCCCTGGACCCACCATCCCCTCCCTGGCCCCCACTGCCCACCCGAGCTGACCCCCTGAGCTGATACTCACTTGAACACAGGCAGGCAGCAGTGGAGAGAAGTGGTGGGGCTCCCTCAGTGCACTTAAATGCACGCCAGCTCCTTCCCCAGGGTGCCTGGCCCTGTGGTGACTCCTCCGTCTCCTAGGACTTCCGCAGGACCAGTCTGGAGCCAGGTCTCCTGACCTCCAGGCTGGACCCTTCCTTTTGGCCTAGGCTGCCCAAAGTCCCTGCTCTGGAGCCAGAGGGGTACAACTCAACACAAACAGGGGTATTCAGACCTCCTTCCCCAAACCCAGGCTGCAGCACCCCTCGGGGGAGCTCTGTCAAAGCAGGTGGGGCATGGAGCACAGGGTGTTGGTCTGTCCAATAGGCCCCGCTGTACATGTCAGTAATGAGGAGTGAAGAATTCCAAGGAAGTGAAACTTTTATTGAGCACTTACTATGTGGGGACTTTTGAAGGATCGAGGGCATTTATGTGATGTTTATGGGAGAAAGGGAAGAACTGGAAGCAGGGGAATGAGGTTGTGGGAGGCCCTGTTGAAGTGATCACCCCACTTTAGAGGTGGGCCACCTAGGTTTGGAGACTTTGGGGGGGCTTATCCAAGATCATTAGATCTGTGGCAAACTGACTCTCTCTACTTCACCCCTGTCTCGTTACTGCTCTGGGCCTGGTGGTGGAGTGGATGGGGGTCAGGGGAGGTTTCGTGGAGAAGGGGACATTTGCACCCACCTGGAAGGTGCAGAAACAGCCAGAGGCAGAGAGAAGGGGGGCCTGGGATGGCTCAGGTGCAGCTTGACAGGAGGAGCAGGAATGGTGATGGTGGTGGGCGTGCTTGAACTCAAAGCCTTGGGTGTGGGGATTAAGGCAGGAACTAGTCAAGACTGTGTGGTCTGGAGCCCAGCAGTGTCCCCTCCTCTACCCAAGGGCATCCAGCTTGGGCTAGCTCCAGCCCTGCTGGACTGAGGTGGCCGGTGGGCTGTCAGGGCTGGAGGGTCTTAGAGGCATCAGGAGCTGCTGCTCCTGCTGCTGCCCCAGGGCCACGTGTGAGTTTTGGGTAGAGGAGGGACTTCCGCACACGAGACTGGGCATAATAGCTCACGTCTGCTCCCCTTCTTGTTTGGGCCCTCCTGTCTCAACTCCCAGGGCCCCGGGCAGCCCTGGCTTTAGGGTGCCCAGTGGGTGCCCTTCTCACTAGGATCCCTCCAGTTTGTCCATGCCCCTCTCTCAGGGTGGGGCCAGGGCCTGGAGCCAGAAGCCCAGGACAATGGCAGCTCTGCCGGGCATAGCACTCGGTCGGCTCACACTGTGGCCAACTCAGACCTTTGAGAATGGCTTGCTGGCTGTGTTTAAGTCTGTATTCATTTCCTAGGACTGCCTTACAAACTACCACAGACTGGGCGCCTTAAAACAACAGAAGTGTATTCTCCCATGGTTCTGGAGCAAGAAGTCTGAAATTAGAGTGTTGGCAGCTCTGTGTTCCCCTCTGAAGGCTCTGGGGGAGACTCCTTCCTCGCCTCTTCCAGCTTTTCGTGGCTATAGGTGTTCCTGGACTCATGCTGCAAAACTCTATAATCTGCCTCCTTCCCCTGGCCTGCTCTTCTGTCTCTTACAAGGACACTTGTCACTGGATTTAGGGCCAACCTGGGTGATCCAATCCAGCATGATCTCATATAAGCATTCTTTATTTAATTACATCTGCAAAGACCCTTTTTCCAAATAGAGTCACATCCACAACTTCCAGGGCTTAGGGCTTAGATGTACCTTTTTGGGGGCCATCAATAAACCCACTACAGCCTTCATACCTGTGGTTCAAAGGAATGAGAGAGGGACAGCGAGGGTGGCTTTGGCCTGGGCCGGCTCTGGATGCAGAGGGGAGGTGTGGGTGTGTGACACCCATGACAGGGGAGGCAAGGCCTGCTCTCAGGAAGTGTGTCTGGTCTGGGCTCCAAGGGTCCAGCTTAGAGGGGTGGGAACTCAACCCTGAATGTGAGACAGGGCTAAGCCAGGAAGACTTCCTAGGGGAGGTGTGCTTCTAGCCTTGTCTTAGGAAAAGAGAGTTCAGCGGAGGGGAGCTGAGGGAGTAGTAGTACAGGCTGAGGAGACTCAAGTTTCCTTATCACACCAGCAGCTCTCAGCCATACTGCCCCTCAGGTCTGGGGCTTTCTGGGGAAGGGATGGGTCCCCTGTCAGACTGGGACACTTTGTTACTGGCTAACTTATAGTGACAGGGTGAGGTGTTGTGGCAGCTGAGTATGGATGGGAGTATGGTGCTGAGGGCCCTGGGAATGGCTTTGAGGCCCTGCGGCTCATCACCAGGACCCCACACCAGGGGCGACCAGGAAGGTGAGACACGAGGCCAGTCCACACACTTTCCATGAATGTGCAGCCTGCCTGCCCCTGACCTCCCTGCCTCTCTACCCTCCCACTCTTGTGGGTTTGCCTCTCAATGCCCTTTCTTGGAGGGTCCAGCTCGCATCCCCAGCCAGGTTCTGGGACATCACCCCATTCGTTCTCTCCCTCACCCTCCTTGTCTGGTTTGCCACCAACTCCAGCCTGTCCCTCCTCTCCCCCACCCTGTCTCCTCTCTGGTCTGGCTCCTGAAGCCGGTCCCGACTCACCTCTAGGCCTAGTGCGGGGGCTAGCCCCACGACCCCCTCTAGTCCTTCACCACCTTTGGTGCCAGAAGGATCCTTTGGGAAAGCAGACCTGACATTGACAACCTTCGTAAAACCCTGCAGAGGCTCCCCGACCATGGAGGCTGGCCTTCAAAGGTCTCCTCTTCTGTTCCTCCCTGGGGGGCTGCTGCCCTCCAGAAGGCCAAATCACACTTTGCCACCTGCCCCTCTGCCAACCAGTTGGTCCTCCCTTCTACATCACCCAGCTGCTGACTGCTTGCTCTAGGACTTCAGCTGCCACCTGCTGCAGGAAGACCTCCCTGATTGCTCTTGCCCCAGCTTCTCTGGGCCGAGACACTGTGAGGAGTCTTTGGGTTCAGGACTTGAGTCGCATCCCATGGTGGAGGGCACTCTGGGCAGCCCAAGTGCCCTGGGACCTCCCTGACAGCTTCCCACTCCTCCCAAGGATTCTGTCCAGTCTCACCTCCCTTTATCCCTTTGGCCCCTGTGAGCTTCCCTGTGCTAAACTCTCCTCTCTAGATTTCTCTCCTGGTCAAGGTGGTCAGGATTCCTTATTTCCAAACCTGCTTTCCGATGGGATCCACAGCCCACAATGATGAGTAAAAGGCTGGTAATGGCCCCAGTTGGCTCCCTGAGGATTGATGGTGGATATCATGGCACATGGCACAGAGGGGGAGACTTTCTGGGCACAGGAATCTCAGTGAAGCCCCTGCTATCTGTCTCGGGCCATCATCCCCTCTGGGCAGGGGTCCTTGGAAGCCCTATCCTGTGCCTCCCCCGCAACCACTAGCATCAGGTGGGAGGCAGTGCGGAGAAGCAAGCTCAGAGGCTTGAGATTGGACCCAGGCTCTGGCGGGGTGCACTTTGTCCTCTGTTTCCCCTTCCATAAAAGGAGTACTGGGGCTCTCCTTCCTAGATCAAACTTCTGATGTTCCTAGTAAATTTCATGTGATTATAGTTTAGGAAGCTCCCCCCCCCCCCGTTTTTTTTTAGAAGACCCTTTACTGAAGTTTGACGACTCACAAAAAGGTGAACATATTTACTTTATGCAGCCTGAGGAGTGTGGGGATTACATGGACCCGTGCTCCCACCACCACGGTCTAGGACATAAACACATTGTCACCTCCAAGTTCTCCTCCTGCCTATGTACTCATTCTTAGTGATAAAATACTGATTGTAAGATTTACCCTCTTCTGTGTTTCCAGCTCAGTTGGTTTCCTATCACACTGGGAGGTGGGGACACCACCACACTTGACGGCTGAGGGAACTGAGCCTTGGGGCAAGTGGTTTCAGCCACTTGGTAGCAGAACCGGGCCTAGAGTTGCCCCTGGCTCCAAGGGTCTTCTGGGCCCATTCTGGTTCCTGGGGTGCCAGAGGGTCCCTCAGTACTGGGAATGTGGGGGTGATTCTTCTCCCCATGTAAAGCCGACAGGGGACAGAGATGAGCAGACCTCCTTGCTTGGCATCCCCACCCCACCGCTCTCTCCGTGTGACTTTCCACCCAGCTTGCTGTATCCAGTCCTAAAAATGGGTCTCTGGCCCCTCAGGCAGACCCTCTGGCCTCTTCACCCTTAGCTCCTCCTCTGGGGAGGGGGCTGGGGAAAGCTTCTGTAGGTAGCAGGCCAGTGGGCCCTGGCTCTGTGAGAGAGCTTCCTTCTGCAGGGAGGAAGGAGGTCCCTCCCAACAGGTCCCCCCCTTTGGCTAGAGGGAGGATTCTGAGGAGAGCTCTTCCAGCAGGGGTGAGGAAGAACTGGACTGGGCCCTGGTGTCCTGACTCCGGTGAGGTCATGTCCCTGCACCTGGTACCCCCTTCTTCCCAGCAGACTCACCTATGGGTTTATCCTTGAGCCCAAAGAAGGAATGTCAAGGCCTGAGGACAGGCCACCAACTGCCCGATTTGAAGGGTCTTTCCTGATTTGCCTGAACCTGGGGCCCGAGTTTGAAAAGCCATGGGCATTGGGCCCCTGTTATCAGTTGTGGCTGGAGGGATTTGGCCCTGCATAGGTTCCCTCAGCTCCCCTGCCTGGCTGGGCCCTAGAGGAAGGGGTGGCACAGTTAGCCCCCTCCTGCCCTTAGCCAGGTGCCACAGCTTGGCTGTTATAGGCCATATCTCATTTAAAACTCACAACTCCTTGCAAGGTGGTGATTGTGAAACCCATTTTACAGATGGGGAAACAGGCTCAGAGAGTTTGCCCTTGGCCAAGGCTCAGCATTAGTAAGTGGCAGAGCTGAGACTTGAAATCAAGTCTCATTTTGATCCCCAGACCCATACAATGTAGGCCTGGGCCCAGACTGGTAGTAGCTCCCAGCCTCCTTCAAGAATGGGAAGTGGGAGGGGGTTCTCCATAGACTGTGCCGGAGGGTGGGTCTCAAGGTGCATGATCGCGTCACTGAATCACTGTGCTTGCTCTTCTGTAGGAGAAAGGGTCCCCACTGAGAATCTACCGGCCTGACCATCTGGGGGCCTGGGTGCTGGGCCCACCCAGCTAGGGCCCATCCATCTATGGGCCTCATGTACATAAGGAAGGAAGGAAAACTTCCTACTCTGGGGTTCCTTTGAGCTGAACACTCTAGTCCTAAAAATCCAGACCACAGACCCAAAGACCTCAGGCTGTGGGCGGTGGGAAACCTGGCAAGTGCATTGATATGGCTCTTGTGTGTGTGTTGAGTGAGAGGGGCCATCTGGGAGTGGCTTTCCAGAAAGCCAGGAGGCCAAAGTCCCCTGATGGACCCATGGACATCCCTTCCCCCGACCTCTGCCTGCACTGCCCATAAACAAACTTTTTGGTTCTTAGGGCCCTTTGGTCTCTGAGCAAAGCTTCTGGAGCAGGCTGTACCTCCCTATCCGTGTCTGGGCTGGGAGCCTGGCCCCGGATCTGCGGACCGCCCCTCTCTGGCTGCAGGGCTGACTTTTCATCACTGCCTAGGCCAAGCCAGCGGAAACCTGCACCTCCCAGAGAAGCCACAAGGTGGCACCCAAGCACCATGTTAGGGGAAAGGCTGCCTGGGCTTGTGCTTGGGGGCAGGTGCAGTCCTGGACCTGCCCAGATAGTTCGAGATGCTTTGCTCTTGGACTTTCCTGTTGTGCCCTACCACTTTTCCAGACTCCCACCTGTCCCCCAGACTGTGAGCTTAAGTCAATCAGAACACACTGGTGTCAGGGCCTGGGACAGGATATCTTGGCTCTGTGTGGTCCTGGAAAATTGCTTTCCCTCTTTGAACCTCAGTGTGCTCTTCTGAGAAATGGGCATAACAGTAACACCAATCCTATCTCCATCCATCAATCCATTCAATCAACACATATTTGTTGAGCACCTATCAGGCTATGTGTAGTGTAGCTGTGAACAAGCAAAACTTCAGAAATGAGATAAACTTCTAAATGAGATAACAACTGTACCTTACTTAGCACTGTAGCTCACACACAGCATGGAGCCTATACAGTGAGCTGAGGCTATCTCTCTAACCCTCATGATAGCTCTGCATGGTTGTCCCTAGTATTAACCCCATGTTATGGAAGGGAAAACAGGTAAAGGGCACACATTTGTCAAGGCCCGTGCAGCTAGTAAGTGGCAGAGCTGAGACTTGAACTTGGGCTGTGAGACAGCCCTACTGCTGCTGGTGCTCACATTTAATGTGTGTTTGTGTGTGCATGTGTGTACACACGTGTGTTCTCTGGGCTCCCTCCAGATCTTCCCCAGGGGACTTTGAATCAAGCTGGGTCACTTCCTTAGACCTCTTCCATCCTGATCCTCAGCCTCCTTCCTTCCCCTGAATCTCTACTGCCTCTTGCAGGTTTGGTCCTTTCTGGCAGAGGAAGTCACTGGCCACCAATGATTCAGGAGCTCCTAGAAGGTCCCAGGCCCAGCTCCTTTCTGCTGCCACTTGGGGTCAACGCCTGCCGGGGAATGGAGGTCAGAGCTCTCTGCCCTTGTGCTGGCTCCCTCGTGACAACCACCACACTGAGCTCAGACCTTTGCTAAGGAACAGAGAGGAGAGACCACCTAAGAATGTTCTCTCAGGGACATTGTATGGCCACCATCTGAATGAAAGGGGGCAGCAGGACACGCCTACCCCAAACTCCCCATTTCTGCACAGGCCATGGGATTCTTTGGAGGCAAAGGCAGAAGAAGAGAAAGAGTTCACCTCTCTCACCTCAAGGTTACACCGAGCAGGGAGAGGCAGGAAGGCATCTGTCAGCCCCCCTTCCCTGGGATGCCTCCCCTTCTCATGTAATGTGAATATCTCTTGCTTGGCTTACTGACCCCTGGTTGTGAGTTCCCTGTGAAAAGGCAGGGTCTACCCTACACATCGCCTACCTAAGTGTGTGTTGCTGGCCCTGCGGGGTGTGATGGGGGCAGAAGGCTGAGGAAGGCTGCCCGTCCTGCCAGGGTGCTGAGCCTTCTCTGGGCAGAAAAGCCCTGGGTTTCTGTCTAGGCTCAGCCACCACCAGCTGGATGACCTGGGCAGTGACTTGAGGTCCCAAACCTTAGCTTCCTCATCTGTGAGGCAGTGGGGCTATTTCTACACCATTCTAGAATTTGCAGACCACAATCACCTACATTATGGTGCTCAGGCCTCAGGACAACCGGCGTTATTGTGGGATGGACACTGCCCACCACTTACCAAATGATAAAGCTCAGCTTGGAGAGGTAGGTGACCTCTCAGACTGACCCCTGACCTGTCCTCCCACTGCAAGTATGTTCTGTCTCTTCCTGCTCGGGGAGGGCAGGGCGAGCATCTAACTGACCCTGGAAACTCCAGGGCTGGTTCGGAAGCTGGCTTGGATTCATGGAGCAATCATGGTTTTTGAACCTCTGGCCCCAAAGCCCGTGCTTTTCCATTCCACTGGGCTATGAAAAAGTATTAACCACAGTCATTGAACAAATGAATGTGTTCGCTGCCAGGACTATGATGGGCATTTTACACATACTGTCATTAGCCTCCCAATGTCACAGAATACACATGATAACATCCCCACTTTGTAGATGAAGAAGCAAAGACTCAGAAGTTAAGTTGGGGCAGTTTTCACAGCTGGTTCAGTAACAGTGATTTGAGCCCAGATTAATCTCACTTCTTTGTAGGGAAAGGCTGCACGGGGTGGGCGAACTCAAAATCTCTGTGCCTCAGTTTCCTTATTTGTGAAATATGGGTAGGACTTGCACCTTGCTGGGCTTCCCCGGAGACTCAACAGGCTGATGCTCTGAGATAGCAACCTTTGGTTTATCATCTTTTCTTCCCTCTCTCCCCCACTCCCTCCTCAGCTGGTGTGAGAGGAGATGGGCTAGCGAGGGGAGCGGCCTCTGTGAACTGGCCCAGGGCTGGAGATGTGGGGCCCATGCTTGTGTAGAGAACCAGACATCTTCTCCCTTTCAGGGAGGGAACACCCCGGCCCTGCTCTGGGGTGTGGAGGGGGCTGCCGCCCCACCAGGTGTCCTAGGATGGGGTAAGGAGTGGGGATAGGGCTAGGGCACCCCTCACCAGTTTGAGGGCACCCTCAAGGCTGAGGCTCAGGGGGTGGGGACTGGAGGCACCTCAGACCCAGACTGCCAGGCTACTGCTGAGGATTGAGCCAGTCCCCGCGGTGACAGCAGCGTATCCAGGGTGCAGCTGGATCTGGGCAACCTGGACAAACATGGGCACCAGCAGGGACCTGGGAGTGCCCGCCCCCCCAGGACTGGGAAAGTTTGGGCCACTGCGGAGAAAGTTGTGACCACGTGGGAGACAGTTGTGGATGCTCCAACTTTTCTTGCTCTGAGCTCATCCCTCTCAGTCCCTGAGGCTGGCTGATGATTTGCCACCAATTAGGCCATAATGAGCTGGGCCTTGGTGGCCCGAGAGGCTCTCCTGGGGAACAGGGGCTCGGCAGGACACCTGGGGCCCCATTACAGCAGCCTGGGCCCGATGCTGGGGCCAGCTCTGTCCAGAGCCCCAAGGAGATCTGCTGGCCCCAAGGTGCCCACGTCCCTCGCTCGCCCGGCTAAACTTTTAATGAGTGGAAATGGCCACTCTCTCACTTGACTGTAGTCAGGCCTGCCACCTGGGTCCTGCTCACTCCTCCTTAAAGAGCCAGAGCCATTTCTAGAGTATGGCTTGCTGCAGTTTAAACTGATGGTCAATCAGCAGACCCCAGGCATGTGGGATCTAGATGTTGACCCACTGTGTGACCCCGGACAAGCCCCAGGCCTCTCTAGGCCTTAGTTCCTAGGGGTAGTAGCCACGGCGCTGGTGGGAGGGCCAGGTGCAATCACACAGACTGTCAAGACCTAGCTACTTGTGAACGGTCATTATCGCCTTTACTGTATCACACAACTCTGGCTGGGACCTTGATCCTTGGCTCTGGACTCCTAGTGAATCAGAGCCCACTCTGGGCATCGTTCCCAGATGCTCACAAAGGCTCTGTTTTTCTGGCTGCTGGCCTGCCCTCTGCCCCAAGTTGGGCCCATCCAGCTCCTTGCTGTTCTTAGGGGAAGGGAGGTTGGGCCCAGGAAACCTTTCTCCTCCCCTCCACCATGAGTGTAAGAGCCCCGATATTACCAAGTCCAACCCTTACTTCACAGGTAAGGAAACTGAGGCCTGGGAGGAACAGGCCCAAACCCAGGCTTCCTTCTTTTTCTGGGGCTTAGTAACAAAACCTTCATGCACGCATAGGGCTTTTAGTATCTTTTGGCCTTCTCAGCAACCCTGCAAGTGTGGGCACGCATCCATCTGTTCACTTGGTTACTGTGGTCAAACTTGCAGGCTCGAAAGCCACACTGCCTGGGTTCAAATCCCATCTCCGGTATTTATCAGGAACATCTCTGTACCTCAGTTTCCTCAAATAGGAAAACAGTAGTACTTACCTGATAGGGTCGTTGTATTAAGTGAGTTAGAATCCACGTAAAATATTTGGAACTGGGCCTAGGACACAGCGGTTTCTCAATAATTAAAATAGCTTTTTCCCTTATCCTAATTCAGTTGTTCATTCAGCAAACATTAATTAGGTTTCTAGTGTGTGCTGAGCTTAGTGTGGTAGGCCGGGTAGCAGTGAACCAGACCAACCTTTGGGGCTCAATTTTGAGGGGAAGACAGATATACATAAAGCCATAGTTTCAAGAGCAGGGGTTGCGGCAGGTAGAGGAGGGGTAAACCAGGGACCCAGCAGCAGGGGTGGGAGTGGGGGCTGGTGCTGAGCCGTCATGTACTGAGTGCTTCAGAGGGCTCAGGCCCTGTGTTAAGTACTTTATATCCATCATCTCAGTCCATCCTCACTCACCGGTGTGGTAGACGATCCCGTCCTTTTACTGACGTGGAAACTGATGACTAAGTTACTTTTCTGAGACCACTCAGCCAGTAAACAGTGGGACTGGGGTCCAACCCAGGATGGGGGTGCCTGCAGTGGTGGTTGTGATGGGCAGGGGGCATGGGCAGGATAGGGGGTGGTGCCCTTCACAGAGAAGAAATGCTCTCATGGGGACTCAAGGCTTTACTGACAGGCCCAGACCTGGGGTCTGGCTTCCAGCTCTGGCAGAGGCAGAATGTGTTCTGGTCACCCGCAGAGGCCCTGCCCCCAGGCTGCCTGGGTTCCAATTCACTGACCAGCAGTGTGACCTAGAGCAAATCACCTAATCTTCCTGTGCCTCAGTCTTCTCTGTAAAATGGGAATAATGATACCAGCCAATGCTTACAGTCATTCTAAGTGCTTTATTCTAACAATTTTGCATCTATTACTCATTCAATTAGCATGATCTTGGTTTTTTTTTTTTAAGGTGGGCTAACACCTGCATAATTATAATGTATAAATTAATACATACAAAGCAGCTAGAACAGTGCTTGGCACATAGGAAGTGCTCAGCAAGACCACAGCCAGGACTACTAAAAGATAATGAACGTGAGGATGATCACAATAGCCCTAATAATGGAGCACACCCTCCTGGTTCCATAGTACTTTTCAGGTGTGGGGCCTTACACATCTGTTCTCACATTTGAGACTGCAGAGGCCAGTGTGTCCTGAAGCATATTTCACAGGCTCCTAAGTGTGTGTGTGTTTACTGGAGAGAGTGTGCACATGAGGGAGGGGAGGGGAGGGGCAGAGAGAAAGAGAATCTCAAGCAGGCTCCATGTCCAGCCCAGGCCTGCCGCAGGGCTGACCCCAGGATCTGGAGATCATGACTTGAGCTGAATTCAAGGGTTGGACTCTTAATGGATTGAGCCAGCCAGGTGCCCTTCCTGAGTGGTGGTTTTTTTTTTTTTTTTTTTTACATTTTTTAAATTAAAACAAATTTTTTTTTTAAAGAGATTCCCCATTCAGTTAAGTTTGGAAAACACCAGAACCAAGGCAAGCAGTTTTCTTTTCTAAGAGACTCCAACTCCCCAAAATGTATTGTCAGCCTCCACGAACGCAGTTTCTCCTTAATTATTGGGCCACGGACTCACTTGTTCTGAGAAGCATCTGTGGGGGTTGTGAGGCCTAGAAGGTTCTTATGGAAACACTGGGGCAAGGAGCCCTGGCTTTGAGCCCCTCGCTGGCTGTGTGCCTTCAGGTGAAGTTACTCCACCTCAGTTTTCCTATCTGTGAAATGGGATAGCACACGCACAAAATAGGTCCCACCAGTGTTGTTCTGAGGACCAAAGGAGATAAAAGGTGTAATGGTGCACCCAGGCTGATTCCTGGTAAGCAGTAACGGGGGAGCCAATGTTAATTAATATCCCTACGACCACCCACCGGATGCAGATAAGCCGAGCTCAGAGAGGCTGGCAGGTAGCTCCGAAGCCCCCCGAGCTTGTGAGTGTCGGTCGAGACCCTTCCCGCCCGGGCCAAGCGTGGGGGCAGCGAGGGGGCCGGGGTGGAAGCGCCTGGGCCACGCGAGGCGGGAAGCGGCGAGGGCGGCCCCCGCGCTGGGAGCGCACGGCGGCCGGGCGGCACGGCGGAGCCAGCCAGCGTGGTTGCCAAGAGCCGGCCTCTCCGCCGCCGCGCTCCCGCGGGGCTCGTTAGCGCCACCCGGCCGCCAGTCGTCGCCACGGCCCCGGGAGCCCGCGGGCGCGCAAACAGCGGATCCGCCGCGCGCTGACGAGGCCCGGGGGAGGCTGGGGCTGAGCGGGCCCCGCGGGGCTCTCGGGGGAACCGCCGCCGGGACCTAGGACGCTGGAGGCAGCAGCGCTGCGGCCGCGGCCGCGCGGGGGCGCCCGAGTCCACGGAACGAGCTGAGCGCCCGGCCGAGGAAGGCTGATTAGCCCCAGGGCCAGTACTGGGGGACCTCGGGCCGCAGGGTGGCTCTTGCTTTTCAGCTATTTTAAATGTAACGCGAAAGGCCTGAAGCCATGGTCCGAGCCTGGTCGTTGTGGCAGACCGTCATTGCCCTGAGATTTTTGGACGCCCCCCCCCCCCCTTTAAACATCACAACGTATTTTCTTTATTGGGTGGAATACAGCTTTAGAAATTCCCTTTTAATTTTTATTTTTAAAATTATGTTCAGTTCGCCAGCATATAATACATCATTAGTTTTCAACGATTCATTGTTTTAATTTTTTTCCCCTTTATTACCTGTCTACTGTCTTTCTCAATGACTGTTCTCTGTTCTAGCCTTAAACCCAGTTAATCTTCCTCCTCCCCTTATTAGAGGAAAAAGAACAAAATCCACCTGGGTTGTCTCTGGGGCGTCTTACAGCGTGCACTTTTACTTGTCAACCCTGTTGGTGGAAGTAGCTGGGGTCTCGGTTTGCGTCAGTTCTCCAGGCAGCCTGTGTTGGGAAGCAGAGCACCCTTGGCCTGGGCCCAGCTTGGGGAGTCTGGGCTCAGGACTGAAGAGACCAGGCCTAGGCCTGCAATGCTCTGGTTGGCTTAGTGTCCCGACTGTGGACCTGCGGCTGCCCGGCTTCCCTCTTTGTTGTGTCATTAGTCCCTTGCTCCAGAAAGCTATAATGCTTCTTCCCTTCTGCAAATAGCTAGTGTGTCCTTCTATCCCCGGGCCCCTCCTCACATACCTGCACTGTTAGTCTGTGCCCTGCAGGGAGGATGTCTGAGGATGCCTAACAGCAGTAATACCTCCGCCCCACCACTCCACTGTGACCCCTCCTCCGCGCTCAGGGTCACGTCTGACCGCGCTGGGATCGGGAAGGTTTGGCTGCTACGGAAAAGGCCAAGATGTCTTGGCTAAAGATGGATTTTGCCTAGGAAGTGACCTCATCTGGCTCTTCAAGATCCCTTATTTTATAGTGTCATGTCTTTCCCTTTCACATGTGCAGGCTGACTTTATCTTGCTACTGGATGACAAAGAAACTTAATTCCTTTCTCACATATCGTCCTCTCAGCGCAAAGCTGGCTGGGGAGGACCTCACCTGGGTTTGTGAGGCGAGTGGTAACTGCAACTGGAGTCTTTGTTGGAAGTCCTGGCACTGGGGCCAGGCCAGCCATGGTGCAGGGACAGGGTGAACGCCCGTGAGATGGCTGGCTGCACTTTTGTGGCTCCCAGGCAGAGATGTGTATGGAGGGTTGGGAAGACAGTTCCGTATGTCCTCTGTTTCCCTCTGCACTGGGCCTGCCCTCAGCCACAACGCAGAGTACTAACCACTATACGATCACGGCGCGCCACCCTCCTGGCGTGGGCCTGCCCTCTATGGTCACAACCATCATGGTACTGCTGACTCAGTTTCGATGAAGCAGATGAGACCATATTGGGCGGTAGTCATGGCTACTCTGTTCCTGAAGATGCAGAGGTGACACTGAAACTGGGTTGTGGTCTGGAGACCAGGGGACGCTCACCTTTGGTACCATCCTGGTTACAACTTCCCATCCCCTCACACGAAATAAAACCAAGCAGGCAAACAGATTCTCCTCAGTAGGCTGTTGTGCCTTCGGGTCTGCCCAAGGTGATCCTCTCTTTGGCCTGTATTGTTTCCCAAGAGCTTACTGGCCCTAATGCTTGGTGAGGACCTACATGTTGGCAGGAGCTGACAGGACAGGCTTCCTTCCTGCTCAGAAGAAAGAGGGTCCCTTCTGGGTCTGGAGGGCTACGGGGAAGAAGTCACCAGGCAGGTTTTGGTTACTGCCTCCATCTCTCCTCAGTCTCTAACTCACTGGGGCTTTGGGCAAGTCAGTTCTTTGTCCTGCTCGGGCAGAATCATCCTTATGGGATCTTTCAACTCTTGAGTCTCCTCCTTCCACACCCAGGCGGTGATACAGGAGGGAAAGCCTTGGTGTAGACTGCATAGGACCCTTCACAGCAGGGCCTGTGGGAGGGAGGCCTTGGGTAAGAAAGGCTGAGTAGGACCTGAGGGTGGGACAGGGAGATGATGATTTTGGGGCTGGAAGATGACCTTCAGGCTCTCTTACGGCTTTACGGAGGCGAGAGCTGAGCCGCAGGTGGGTTGGCTACCGCACGCCCTCTGGTGCCAGGGGTTATAATGTTTTCCCATCTCCTCACCCTTGTCTGGCACCAAGCTTGGCTCTTGTTGTGAGGCTCATGTGAGGCCGTGCTCATGAGTATGAAGCAGGAGGGAGTAAAGGAGGAGGGCCACTCGGTCACGGGCAAGGCCAGGATGTCCACGTGTGGGGGCTGAGGAAGCAGCTTGACGGTTCATGCCCTCTGCCCTGGGAGCTCCCCGTGTGGGAGATGGGCAGTTGGGTGTCAGGAAGAGCTTGAGACGGGGAAGGGCAGGCCAGATAGTCAGCCCGTGTGCCACGTATGGTAGTACCAGTTACTAACGTATCGAAACACTAGGTAACCTTTAGGAAGAGCTTAGGTCCCAAGCCCCTTGATTGCCCCCAGTCTCCTTGGCCTCCAGACACCCTGCATGAGCACCAGCAGGGGTGGGAGAGCTGGAGCCCCCACACCTGCTCCAGGCCCTGGGTTCTGACCTCTGTCTCCTTGTGTCCTTCTGACCACAGCCAGGACCCCAGGGACAGCGCTGGAATTCCCAGACCCACTCATGAGGCCCTCAGGTTGTGGCTTCTGATGGGGCCAGTCACTCTCACACGACAACTTGTGGGGACTCCTGCCTCCCTCGTGAACTGTACCGGTGGTTAACTCACCACCCCTCCTGGAGAGAAGGAAACAGCAGGGGAGGAATTCTCTTCTGGGCCTCTGGTCTCTCTGCGGGGGGGGGGGGGGGGGGGATAGGGTGGCAAAACCTGGCAAGTATGTGGTCTTCCTCAACTGTGATGGAGAGGGCTGTGAGTGCCAAAGCCAGTCTGCAGGGGCTCCCTGAGACTCTGGCTTCTCTTTCTCCGGGCAGGGCCACCCATCTGGCACAGCAGACCTGTCACCTGCCCTCCCATTTCGGCACCTGGCATAAGCCACATATTCCTGGGAGCCAAGTGCAGCTGGGAGCCAGTGCCTGCCAAATGCTGGGAGCAGTTCTGCCTCTGTCCTCTGTGGGTGCTTGGCAGGCTGGGCCCCTGCTCCCCTTGGCCAGTTCCTGCCACAGCTAATCTCCTCCCTGGGGCCTGGGCCTGGCACTGAGCCCTCCCTGGCAGAGCGGACTGCATGTGGGTGTCTGCCAGGCAAGCCCGCCTCTGTTGCTGGCACTGGCCCCATTTCCCTGGAACCCTTCCCGGGGGCCACCGTCCCTCGCAGAGTTCTCCTGGGAGCCTGCCGGGGGCTCCTTTTGTGAGCACAGCACCCAGTCCTTGCCCTGGATTTCTCTCCCTTTGCTCTTCGGGTGTTCGCAGGGTGTTTTACTGTTTCCAAAGCACTTTCACATTTTATCCCATGCTCAGAAGCCCCTCAAAGAGCAAGAGGTGGCCCTGAGATGGAGGGCCCAGGAGTGAGCAGAGTTCCCGGAGGACTGGTTCTGTCTCTGCTTTTGGGCCCTGGGACAGAGCTTGGTGTAGGTCTAAATGGGGCAGGTGTCAGGCAGTGCAGCACAGGGTGGCCTCGACACTTCTTCCAGGGCAGGTATCAGAGGGGTCAGGAAAATCTGGAGCCTGCTGTGACTCCCTGCTTGCCTGATCTGAAACCAACAGGGAACTTTTCTCACAAGTGTCACGGCTTTGGGGTCAGTCTGAAAGGGCGGTGAGAAAGGGTTGGTGGGTTGGGGCTCCTGCATTACCAGGCCACATGGAGACAGACCTGGCTGAGAGCGAGCACAGGAAGCTACCTGGTGAGGTGGGGGGCCCACTAGGGAAAGATGTGGGTGTTTGTTCCTAAGTTGCCTCTGCACGATACCTTGAATGTCAAAGTTTGGGCAAATTGAAGTTGGTAAGAGCTGGTTTGCTTGGTTCCTTCTTGATGGTTTACAGCAGTCTGTCAGCCAGGTCATTCACCTGGACTCTAGGATAACTGGGGGGTTGCTGGCTCCCTCATGGTGGTCTGCCTGTTCCTTCACTGGGTCTGCTGGTCCTCAGGGCTGAGGACAGCTTTGTGCATGGGAGTCCTGCCCCTGCAGCTGACTGTGCCCTTGTGGCTTTTGGCCCTCTCCTTACGCCACATGTCGCCCTGATGGCGTTGGATTCCAATGGAGCGATTTGTGAATTCTGGGTGTACTTCTGGGAGATGGCCTGCCTCCCTCCCATCCCTCCGCCTATTTTCTGGGAAGAATTTCTCCTTGACCAGCTAATGTTCTTCTCTACAGGGAGAGGGGAACAGCATCCTTGCGGCCTCAGGTGAGCTCCTCAGAGGCTGAGGGCTGGGGCCCATGCAGGTGCTGGTGTCCGCTGGACTCTGAAGTCCAGAAGACTCTTCTGAAGGGGATTGGGAGCAGTGTAGTTGGGGGACAGCTCAGGGAAGAAGATGGGAGAGTCAACATGCAGTTCTTTGCTCAAGAGACTTCCCTTCCCCGGGTTGGTGGACCCAAGTGAGACCATTGGTGCTCATTTGAAATATCATTAGGTTTGCTTGCTCCCATGTATATTCTATGTTAAGATTTTTCCATTTTATCCTTGATTTGACTCACTAAAATTTTTTTATTCATTAAAAATTGAGTGAAATATTAACATGGCTCTAAGGCACAGACTTGGACAAGTTCGTAACTCTCCGGTGTCACTCTCCTCCTCCTTCTACCCTGTGTCCATCTTCTTATTCTTTTTACCCAGTTCCCCCCACTCCCTGGATATAACCAAGCTTACTAACTTCCAGGTTACCTTTCCCAAGTTTCTTTTTGTACAATTTTGCATATAACATATATATTTTCTTATTTCCCTTTCTTTCATAAGAGGTGGCATACTATATAGGCTTTCTCACATTTTACTTTTTCACTTAATAATACATTTTGGAAGACTTTCCATATCAGTTTGTAGATAGTGTTCTCTTTCTATAGCTGCATAGTATTCCACTGGCTGGATGTACCATATTCATTCAGCCATTCTCCTGTGTAAGTTCCTTGGGTCATTTCTGATATTCTGCAATTAGAAATAATCCTACAATGCATTCCCTTGAGCATACATATTCGTGTACAGTTGGAGATGTTTGACCAGGGTAAATTACAATAAGTGGGGAGAGCATGTGTCCTTTTGATAGACAATGCCAAGTTCTCCCTGATTGGGGTTTACCAATTTGCATTCTGGCTAGTGATGTATAAGAGTGTCTGGCTTCCCCCAGGCTTGCTAACAGAATGTATAAGGTATAATTTTCAATTTTCCCCAATCTGATTCAGTAAGAGATAGTATCCTGGTGTTATATTAACTTGCATTTCTCTTATTAAAAGTGAAATTGAGTATTCTTTTCATATGTTTAAGGGACATTAAAAAAATTTTTTTTGGTAGATTGTCTGTTTCATGTCTTTGACCTTTTTTCTACAGGTTTTCCAAACTCTCACCCCCCTGCCTCAATTTTTAAAAGTTCCTTGTATATTAGAGATGTTAGACATTTGTCTGCAAACATTGTTGTACATATTTTCTCCTAGTTTGTCATTTATGTTTTGCCATTTCTTTGTTTCTTTAAGAATATTGGGGGTGCCTGGGTGGCTCAGTGGGTTAAGCCTCTGCCCTTAGCTCGGGTCATGATCCCAGGGCCCTGGGATCGAGCCGCACATTGGGCTCTCTGCTTAACGGGGAGCCTGCTTCCTCCTCTCTCTCTGCCGGCCTCTCTGCCTACTTGTGATCTCTGTCTGCAAATAAATAAATAATTAAATTTTTTTAAAAGAAAATTTTATTTTCATATAGAGCAATGTATTAATCTTTTAATTCTTCTGGGTTAGTTTTCTTTTATTAAACCTAGGAATATTAAGTTACAACAAACTCCTTGTATAAATAAAATATTTGAACAAAATATTTGAATAAAATATAACAAAATATAATAAAATATAACAAAAATATTTGAATAAAATATTTGTAAGTTTTAATAACATACTTTTCAAATTTTCAAGATTTTTTCACTTGTTTTAATGTACTGGAAAAAATTAACCACTTAACCAATACATAAAACATGCACCTAAGGGTCTGGGCCCCAGTATGGCTCAGCATAGTGCTGATGGGAGGCCCATCGCTCACTTTGGTCTTCCATTAGATCCAGTAGCAAGGCACAGTCCCTGTTCAAGAACTATGGTGGCAGCAGCAAAGCTCACAGAAGCCTCAGCTGACTGGATTCTGAGGTCTCCAGTAAACTCCATGGTTTCCCATGCTGAACAGACTTGTAGGACAGAAAACCCTCACAGCTCCCCCGTAGTTGCCTCTTAAAACACAGCTTTGCATCTCAGCTCTTGCCTATCGCTGCCTTCCTCTTCACATTGCACTGGGATAGGGCGGCAGGACCCTAAACCCTGCCCCGCCCCGCCCCACCTTCCCTACAGAAGGGCAGCCCAGCATTGCCTTACCTCTGTGAAGGCACGCTCCATGCTCCTTGCAGATCCTTCAGACGCTCCTTTGGATATTCCCTGTTTAACTCTTTGTAGATGATTCATACCTAAGAAGAAAAAGTAAAAATTTCGAAGCTGACTTGAATTTACATTTAAGCTTTTCACAGAAACTAAATCAGTTCAGATTTGCCTTTGTCCACATCTGCTAACTAATGAATGATAAGAGTCAATGCTTGTATTGACGGTAGGTATGATTTAGGGTTGATTTTGAACTGCTTTTGAAATGCTTTAAAAACAAAGACATTTCCTGACTGTTATAGGAACTCCTATAAAATGGACAGCAAATCAAAGAATCTTGAGACCGGCCAAAACAATCTTGAAAAAGAAAAACAAAACTGGAGGTATCACAATTTCAGATTTCAAGTTCTAATACAAAGCTGTAGTAATCAAAACAGTATGGTACTGGCATAGAAATAGTTACATAGATAATGGAACAGGACAGAAAGCCGAGAAATGAGCACACAATTATATGGTTAATTAATTTTCAATGAAAGAGGCAACAATATGCAATGGACAGTCTCTTCAACAAATGGTATTAAGGAAAACTGGGCAGTTACATGCAAAAGAATGAAACTGGGCTACTTTCACCATACACAAAAATAAACTCAGAATGGATAAGAGATGTGAATGTGAGAACTGATACCATAAATAGTCTAGAAGAGAGCAGAGGGAGAAATGTTTCTGGCATCAGCCATAGCAATATTTTTCTAGAGATGTTTCTTGAGGCAAGGGAAATAAAAGCAAAAATAAATTATTGGGACTACATCAAAATAAAAAGCTTTTGCACAGGAAAGGAAATGGTCATCAGAACTAAAAGACAACCTAATGAATGGGAAAACATATTTTCAAATGACATATCTGATAAAGGGTTAATATCCAAAATATATAAATATCTGAAACAGCTCAACACCAAAGAGCCCCAAATAATTCAATTTAAAAATGGGCAGAAGACATGGCTAAATGGCTAAAATTAACACAAGAAACAAGTGTGGCAAGGATGTGGAGAAAAAGGAACCCTGGTGCACTGTTGGTGGGAATGCACACTGGTGCAGCCACTGTGGAAGAGAGCATGGAGTTTCCTCAAAAAGTTAAAAATGGAGCTAGCCTACAATCCAACAATTGCACTGTTAGGTATTTGCCCAAAGAATAGGAAAACAGTAATTTGAAAGGATATATACACCCCTGTTTTATTGAAGCATGATTCAAAATAGCCAAATTATGGAAGCAGCCCAAGTGTCCACTGATAGATGAATGGACAAGGAAGATGTGGTATATACACACAATAGAATATTACTCAACTGTAAAAAGAATGAAATGTTGCCATTTGCAACAACATGGTTGGAACTAGACAGTATAACACTAACTGAAATAAGACCATCAGAGAGAGACAAATACCATATGATTTCACTCTCATGTGGAATTTAAGAACCAAAACAAAGGAAAAAAGAGAAAGGCAAACCAACTTAACTACAGAGAACAAACTGATGGTTATCAGAGGGCAGGTGGGTGGGGGATGAGTGAAACAGGTGACAGGGATTAAGGGAACACTTATGATGAACACTGAGTAATGTGTAGATTTATTAAATCACTATATTTTACACCTGGAACTAATATAACACTGTATGTTAGCTATACTGGAATTAAAATAAAAAAATTAATAGAATAAAAGAATCTTGAGAGATTTTTCCATTAACCTAGACAGATGGCTATTATATAAGTGAAAATTGGTGAAAGTGCTTCCTGATATTACCCACAATAGAAGAGATAACTGGCCATGATAGTGAACCAACCTTGGTGGGGTAATTCTAGGAGGTGTTGCCAAGGATGTTTTCAACACAGGTCTTAACCTGCCAATGACAATCCTGGCAAAACTGTAAAGGTAGGAGATGGATGGACCAAGTCTCATGGTCCCACTGAACACCTCCAAGCGGGCCCCAAGTACTTCTGGTTATTGTTTATTCTCAAGGTGGGATGAGGTTTTGCCTTACTGGAGAGCTGTGGCTGTAATGTAGGTGCATTAAATTCACTTGATTGTGTAGTTTTCTGGACTCGGGGAATCCCAACCTATCTCTGCAGTTAGAGGGACACACACTTCACTGGTACTCTCATTACAGAATGCTTTACTTTTTTCTTTTTTTAAGATTTTATTTATTTGTCAGAGAGAGAGAGAGAGAGAGCGAGAGCAGAAGCAGGGGGAATAGCAGGCCGAGGGACAAGCAGGCTCCCTGCTGAGCAGGGAGCTGGATGGGGGCCATGATCCCAGGATCCCAGGATCAGGACCTGAGCCAAAGGCAGACACCTAACTGACTGAGCCACCCATGTGTCCCCAGAATACTTTAATTTTTACTCAGAATTTCCACTGAGCTTTATCATTTACAAGCTTCAAGGAAGAGAGAGGACTATACAAATTCTAAAAGTATAATTATCAAAATTCTCAAAACCTCATACTGCCAGGGCCTGAAGCGGGAGGCTGGGGGGAGGGTGTCCTCTGGAGATGGGTCTTACTGCCCTCAGCAATGAGCAATAAGTGCTGATGGCAATAAGACCAGTCCCTCTAGGACCTACAGGTGAGTGGCTGTGGAGTTCATACAGGCTGCCTTCCTGTTTGCCATCCTAGATTCTGCACTGTTGGTACAGGCTGATATGACTAATTATGGATATTACTAATGACTGAAATGATACCTCCAGCTTTATCACCAATAGGTAAAAGCAGGATTTCCCAAACACCCACCTATGCTGCCTCTGTATTTGGTGAAACCTGGAGGTTTGGTTTTCTGAAAACAGCATCAGGGAAAAATTGTTCTTGAGCCTCAGCCGAAGGGCCATTATCAGGTCTGTTACCTGACATAGCAGTCAAGTTCCAAGGGGCTGATCCTAGTTCCTCAGCTTCAAAGAACAGTCACTTCTTCCTGATGTCTGGGCATCCACCCCATGAAAAAACCCCCAAACTCAGAGTTCTTAGGGATCCTCCAGAAGTTTCTAACTGCAGCAGTGGGCAGCTTCTGCCCAAGATGACAAAACAAGATTCATTTTCACATTCTTCAGTGCCGCCATTCATGTTGCCCATTATTATACCTTGATACCCTCTGGTGCCCTAACAAGAGCCCCTTTATCTTCATCCTATTCATTTTGACTCTGTGGTCTTCTTCTGCTATGTAAGAAAAAACCCCAACCATAGCTACTGTTCTGAACTGAACTCATCACTGACAGAATCTAGTAACTGTCCCTTCAGACAGGTCAGAAGGAAGATTACCCACCATGGGCCCCTCCGGGTATCTAGGTTTTCTTACATCGTGACTTGCAACATTTGACCTTGTAACAGCTGGAGCTTGATTTCACACGGACAAAACAAAGTGCTCTGGCAGGGCTCTCCAAATCCTCCTGGCCTGACCCGCCTGTCGAGAGTGGGCATTGGCATCGGGCCATCCTTGCTACAAGAGCTGCTTTGTGCCCTTCAGGACACTCCAGCCTTCTTCTCAGAGCTGCTTGACTCCGTTCAGGGAAAATGACCCATATGGAGGGACACTAAGTTTGGACTCACTCCTGTTGTGCTAAAATGAGTTTCCAGTACAGTCTGTGCTCCACGAGGATGATGTGGACATCGGACTGCCTGCTGGAATATAGAAAGTCGAGCTTTCCATGTCCATAAATATTCCTTTACTATAAAGCTAATGAGTGCAGACTGTCCGTTAGCTGGATGCATCAAAACTAGTATAACCTTTTTTTTCTTAGACTAGTATAGCCTTTTGAAAATAATTTTGTTTTTCTATGTGCTCCTTCCAATTTTTTCATATTATGAACGATGATACAGTCATGATCTTCTTTTCTACCTTTTACAACTTCTCTGGTTATTTCTTGGGAGCAAGCTGATGGATTTGGATTGATGGGTGAAAGGTAGGCACATGTGTTAAAGTTTTTTTGTTTGTTTGTTTGTTTTAAACTTTAATTCCATAGTGCTGACCTGCCATTCAGTGAGGTTTTATCTGTTTATAATCCCAAGAACAGTATGTCCATGGGTTCACTTGCTCATACCCATATCAACACTAGGAATTGGCATGTCTTTTCATCTTTGCTGGAATGGGAGGTGATTCAACAGGTGACACACTGACTTGTCTAATTTTGTCTTACTAAGAAATTCTGGGATTATTGGTGAACTTACCTTTTATATGTTCTGCTGGATTGTTGAGAAGCTGCTTTCTGAAGAGGTGGGTCTCTGGGCTGCAGAGGGCCCCACTTGTGTGAGAAGGCAGCCTGAAAGGGCCTTACCATCATCAGCATCTCCTTCTGCCCCAAACCTTGCTTATTACCATTATAACGACCAATCCATATACACCATGGAAATATAAGAGAACTAAGAGGGCTGCTACCTCGAAGCTGTCCAAGAAATTCAGTTTTATGGATGTGGAAGTGAATGCCTGTGATCACTGAGTCAGGTCTTTTGTGTACAACTTCGGATCTGCTAGACCTCCTCCCTCTGTCCCGTCGCTGCCGCAGACAGCAATGGCCCAGCTTCCTGCAGTCCTGCAGCTCATCTCCTCTAGCCTCCAGCCTGGTCTCTGAGCCTTCTGCCTCTCCTCTTGGCGCCTCCCCATTGAGGCTGTTGTCTGACTGCCCTTGGCGCAGGTGTGTGCAGGGGATTCATGCCCCACGGGGTAGGCCTCTAATCAGTGGGAGATGGAGCCAGTGGGTACCTCTATCCTGCCTCGCCCTAGGGATGGTCTTGATGTGACTTAGGAGGATCATTTAACACTTACCTTGCTCGCTTTCACTGCAGTGACATCTCGCTGCTCGTTGTTGAGTAGTCAAGCAGCGATCCCTCAGCAAGGCAGCTGCTATACTCTTCTTTCTTCCTAAACTCCATTCTGACTCTTCTGGGAGTGGCAGTAGACTTGGCTGGCCCTTCCCTGCCTCCCAGTCTTCGCTCAACCCTCATATTCGCAGGCTACCTATTCTGAACTGCAACCTGTTCAGTTCAAGACAGAGTCCAACTCTCTTAACCTCTACAGTTTCTATTTCCACAGCTCTTATTCTAACATATGATACAATCTGCTTATTCATTGCATTTATGGTTTATTTTCTCTCTCCTTTTACCACACTGCACGCATCGCAAAGGCAGAATCTTTGTTCGAAATGTCCAATTTTTGCTGATGCACCTCAAATGACTAGGACAGTGTTTGGATCATGGCATGGACTGAAATAATTTTTGCTGAATGAATACATATTTATAAAACAATTAGAACAGTTACTGGTAGAAATACAAATTGTCTCTTAAACAAATACAGTGTGTAAAGTAAGAAAATTATCCATGTGGCCTCAGAGCTGAGGCTTTGATAATTCTGCATGTATGCCAAGCTCCTTAAGATCAGATACACTGTGGGAGTAACAAGGCAGCTTTCCCCCACCAACTTTACATGTCACTGTGGGAGTAACGAGGCAGCCCCCCCCCAACTTTATATGTAGACTCACATGACAAATCTCTCCTAGAATGAATTATGTGGTGAAGTTCTTTCTCTTGAGGAACAAAGCTACTAGATTTATATTTCTGCCATTGTCACAGATGCTTGGTAGCTCAGAGATCCCTATTAGGCATTAATTATCATGGCAGACAACTTTTCTAAGTTATGGAACAATTCTGCTTTCCAGTATCTGGCGCCATATCTGTATGCTACTTTCTTGTTCAGTAATTTATTTTTTGGGGGAAGAAAAGGGATTTTCCTTCAAATGTTTTTCAGAATTAGGGGTGGTATCAGTTATAATAAAAAGTTTACAGTGTGCCTGGGTGGTTCAGTGGGTTAAATAAAGCCTCTGCCTTTGGCTTAGATCATGATCCCAGGGTCCTGGGATCGAGCCCTGAATTGGGCTCTCTCTGCTCAGTGGGGAGCCTGCTTCCTCCTCTCTCTAAATAAATAATCTAAAAAAAAAAAAAAAGAAAAAAATTTACACTTCTCTCCCCAAGAGAATCTACCCCTGGGTACATTAGCCCTCTCCTGCTGGAGGGAATGGAGTGCTCTGGAGGTAGTCCCATGACCCAGAGATAGCAGCACGAGATCTCAGCACAGATGCTTTAAGGATGGAGACCTGGTTGTATCACATATTAGCCATGTGATTTGGAGCAGTTTAGGCTGCCTGACTAAGCCTCAGTCTCCTGTTCTATAAAATGACGGTAACAGAACAAATATATCATTGCAACATTGACAGAATTAAGTAGGAGCTCTCTAAGCCATTGTTCTTACTATATTTAAGAGCTCAAATGTTGGGTCCATTTCATGAGATGATGGGGCTTTGCAAGCTGTAAGAGACCAAGAAGGACAGTGGGACACTAGCATTGGCCATCTCTAGCTCATGGGAGCAGAAAAAAGTGGTTCATTTTCACCTTCCCTTTTTGTGCCTCTCCTTGATGACTTACCTCTAAATAGACATCTAGCCCAGAGGGTGGTGGTGGTGGGGTGGGATCTTCAAAGAGACATTTATGAGAACACCCCGAAGGAAAGAAGGATTGGATTGAATAGGCAGTCCATGGAGAACTCCACTGGTGGGTTCTCTGGTCCCAGGGCCACGGTGGTGACAATGGCTTACCAAAGGACAAGTCCTCCTGCACTGGAGCCCTTTCCAAGGTCTGGAAGGCTCACACATTCACTGTGGGGGCCACAGAGGGAGATCAACACACATCATTTTCCACTTTCATTCCTTTCAAGCTTCCCCTTTTCAAGGTACCAACCAGATACTGAAACTTATACACCCTCAAACAATTTAATACAGCCTTAGTTAAAGAGGGCAAACAATTGCACTGCAAAATTTTCTAACTGAATTTAAATAAAAAAACAATCTTGGCGCTCGTGGGTATCTCAGCCAGTTAAGCATCTGATTCTTGGTTTTGGCTCGGGTCATCATCTCTCAGTTTTGGGCTTGAGCCCCACGTCAGTGCAGAGCCTGCTTCAGAGTCTCTCTCTCTTCCTCTCTCTCTCTCTCTCTCTCACACACACTCTCTCTTAAATAAATAAAATCTTAAAAAAAAAAAAAAGAATCTCAAAGAAGTCATGTGAACAAACGTAGCTTAAAAAATTTCAGTTCAGGGGCGCCTGGATGGCTCAGTTTTTAAGTGTCTGCCTTTGGTTCAGGTCATGATCCTTTAAAAAAAAAGTTCAGTTTGCTGCTATTCTGAGGTACACTAGGTATAAATTGTTGCCTGGGTTTCTGAAGTAATTTAAATGAAATAAACTCATGTGTTTGGACATAGAAATTTAAGAGGGCATGGATTGCATGGAGCACTGGGTGTGGTGCAAAAACAATGAATACTGTTACGCTGAAAATTTAAAAAAAAATTAGAAATTTAAGTCCACTGATACCAGATGAAAAAGTATCTGGAGAATATGAACCATCTCATAAAGGTAATTACAGAAAAACATAAGATAATCTTAAGGGCAACCAATTTTTTTCCTAAGATAGACATTAAAAAAGTAATAGTATTAAAAAGATATTCGTAACATTAAGAATCAATTGACTCAATGTGGTTTTGATTTGAATCTCCCTGATAATGATGAACATTTTTTTCATGTGTCTGTTAGCCATTTGTATGTCTTCTTTGGAGAAGTGTCTGTTCATGTCTTCTGCCCATTTTAAGACTGGATCATTTATTTTATGGTTGTTGAGTTTGAAAAGTTCCTTATGGATCTTGGATAACAGTCCTTTGTAGTGTCATTTGTGAATATCTCCTCCCATTCTGTGGGTTGCCTCTTTGTTTTTTGTTGACAGTTTCCTTTGTTGTGCAGAAGCTTTTTATCTTGATGAAGTCCCAAAAGTTCATTTTCACTTTTGATGGATGTCTGTCTCACTCTGAGGTCTTTCATCTATTTTGACTTTATTTTTGTATATGCTGTACAAGAACAGTTGAGTTTCATTCTTCTGTATATAGCAGTCTTATTTTCCCAGCACCATTTATTGGAGAGACTGTCTCTTTTTCATTGGATATTTTTTCCTGCTTTGTTAAAGATTAGTTGACTGTAAAGTTGAGGGTCCGTATTTGGGCTATCTATTCTGTTCCGCTAATCTTTGTGTCTGTTTTTGTGTCAATACCATGCTGTCTTGGTGATCACAGCTTTGTAATATAACTTGAAATTAGGCAATACAATGCCCCCAGTATTGTTTTCTTTTTCAACATTTCTTTGACAATTTGGGATCTTTTCTGGTTCCATTCAGACAGAGAGTTTGACTTCTCTGCCAATTTGAATACTTTCATTTCTTTTTGTTGTCTGCTTGCTGTTGCTAGGACTTACAGTATTATGTTAAACAATAGTGGCAGGAGTGGGAACCCTTATTTGTTCCTGATCTTGAGGGAAAGGCTCTCATTTTTCCCCATGGAGAATGATATTTTCTGTGGGTTTTTTCATAGATGTGTTTTGTGAAAGTGAGGAATGTTCCCTCTGTCCCTATACTCTGAAGGGTTTTAGTCAGGAAAGGATGCTGTGTTTTGTCAAATGCTTTTTCTGCATCAACTGAGAAGACCATGTGGTTCTTTTCTTTTTCTCTCATCTTATTTATGTCTTCTATCACATTGATTTGCAAATGTTGAATCACCCTTGCATCCCAGGGATAAATCCCAGTCATGGTGGATAATCTTTTTAATGTACTGTTGGATCCTATTAGCTAAGATCCTGTTGAAAATTTTGGCATCAATATTCATCAGGAATATTGGTCTGTAATTCTCCTTTTTGATGGGGTCTTTGCCTGGCTTTGGGATCAAGGTACTGCTGACCTTATAGAAAGAGTCTGGAAGTTTTCCTTCTGTTTCTATTTTTTGAAACAGCTTCAGGAGAATAGGTATTATTTCTTCTTTGAATGTTTGGTAGAATTCTCCAGGGAATCTGTCAGTTCCTGGACTCTTGTTTTTTGGAAGGTTTTTGATCACTGCTTCAATCTCATTACTGGTTATTGGTCTATTCAGGTTGTCAATTTCTTCCTATTTCAGTCTTGATAGTTTATAGGTTTCCAGGAATGCATCTATTTCTTCCAGGTTGCTTAACTTATTGGCATATAGCTGTTGATAATAAGATTTTCCCACATCACCTAACCTCTTAAAACCACTTAACCAGAGCTTTTTTCCATATGGAATCTTTGCTATGTTTTAAGAATTGAGCTAACTTGAAAGCATCCCCAGAATGGTCACCCATATAGGGTTTTGTTCCAATGTGGACCTACTGATATATAAGACTGGGCTTTTAGTGAAGGCCTTCCCACATATTTATATTTATGGGTTTTCTGGTAATAAGCACTGGCTTCCACACGAAGACCTTCTCCCTACTTGCCTCTGTCAAAATGAATCTGCTTATTTTTTTAAAATTTTATTTATTAGAGAGAGAGAAAGAGAGAGAGAGAGAGAGAACACAAGCAGAGGGAGCTGCAGGCAGAAGGAGAAGCAGGCTCCTCATTGAACAAGAAGCCCGATGTGGGGCTTGATTCCAGGAACATGGGACCACAATCTAAGCCTAAGGCATACACTTAACTGACGGAGCCACCCAGGCATCCTGAAACTGCTTATGTTTAATGAGACTTGAGCTCATACAGAAGGTTTCCCACACTGAAGATATCCCCAAAGCTTCTCTGATGTCTGATAAGAACATTCCAGTACCTGAAGGCTTTCCCACATTCTTTTTTTTTTTTTAAATAAATTATTCTTAAAGATTTTAAAAAAGATCTTATTTATTTATTTGACAGAGATCACAAATAGGCAGAGAGGCAGAGAGAGAGAGAGGAAGAAGCAGGCTCCCTGCCGAGCAGAAAGCCTGATGTGGGGCTTGATCTCAGGACCCTGCGATCATGACCTGAGCCAAAGGCCAAGGCTTTAACCCACTGAGCCACCCAGGTGCCCCTAAATAAAAATTTACAATAGCATAAAAAACCATAAGATACATTGGAACTCAGGGAGGGAACTGCCTGGAACTGCAAGAAAAATCGTCTGTTAGGAGGTCGAACTTGGGCACAGTACTCCCCATCCACCTGGAGGAAACCTTGGGGTGCAGGGGGTGCAGCACACACCATGACCACCTGAGAGAAATTCTTACAATAGTTTATAAGTTGGGGGGAGGGGAGCATCTGGGTGGCTTAGTCAGTTAAGCATCTGCCTTCAGGTCTGGCCATGATCCCGGGGTCCTGGGATGGAGAGCTCTGCCTCAGGCTCCTTGCTCAGCGGTAAGGCTGTTTCTCCTCTCCCATTCCTCCTGCTTGTGTTTCCTCTTTTGAGCACTCTCTGTCTCTCTCAGTGAAATAAATAAATAAATAAAATCTTAAAAAAAAAAAAGGAGACACATATGAGGAAATGTTTCTCAGAATTTTTAGTCACATCTAGGAACTGGATATGTCCAGCATTGGGATAATAGGTAATTAGGAGAATGCAGGAGGTAAAAACAATAAACTAGATGTAAGTGTTAGCAAGAGAGCAGTCTTAAAAATGGTAGTGAGTGAAAACCAATAAGAAAGAGAATGACATTTTGGAACAACACATTATATAGTTAAAATGATTCAAACAACAATTATCCATATTTTACAAGAATAAAATGCAAGCTTAAGTCAATATAGTAAATACATTAGAGTGAGCGCCTATGTGGTGGGGAGATGGGTACTGAGAATAAAAATACAGATGAACGTCATACATACTGGTGACATTTATGTGCTCTAAAATGAGGATTATAAGTAATCCTGTTCGAAGTACACTAGGTATAAAAGAAGGAAAAAAGCAAATAAAAATTATTTTTAAAAATATTTATTACACATCTTCTTGATCCATTCATCTGTTGATGGACATCTGGGGATAAAATATATGTTTATAAAAAATAAAAAATTATATAAAAATATTTATTACAGAGAGAGAGAGAGGATGAGTGGAGAGGAGGAACAGAGATAGAGGGAGAAGCAGACTCCCCAGTGAGCAGGGAGCCCAACGTAGGGCTTGATCCTAGGACCCGGGATCATGACCTGAGCCAAAGGCAGATGCTTAACAGATTGAGCCACTCAGGTGTCCCAGCAGATAAAAATTTTTAGTAATTGATACAGATGTTTTTGAGTTGAGAGGATAGAAGGAAAATTCTCAGTTAAATGAAAGTATAGTGGCCTCCCATAAAATATTATTGCTGTGAAATACAAAGGGTTAGAATAACTCCACAAAATTCAAGCTTTATGAAGTATTCAGCTTCATGCCCAGTGTTTACAGAATAGCCTCTCGTATTGTTTATTGCTTTCAATTACCTTTCTCCTCTCTGCACCACTGTGGCCCTTTTATTGGGACGTGGTTCTTCTCTTTATGGTACATCAAAGACCTAGGCTTTGAGGTGCATGTTGGAGACTGGGAGAATAAAAATTTGCAGTAGTATGGAGTGCCAAAAATCGGCAAGAGTTAGGAATACACAGAAGATGATGGCTGAATAGGTGGACTTGGCCACCAAAGGATGTCAGAAGAAATGGGGCCTCAGAAGAACAGACATAGAACCCCACGCCACTGCCCTTGTGTTGTGATAGGTGCTCAATTTAGGGTGCTGAGCAGTGTGAAGGAAAATTCGGGTCCTTGTGGGAGGTATGGAGGCTGAGAAAGATTGTGAAGGGGGTCACAGAATGATGGCAATGATGTATGGCACAGGTTCCCAGGGACAAAAATCCCTTCTCTTTTTGTACCCTCTGCACTTCCACCCCACCCAGTGCTCCTGAGTCCTTCCTCAGGTAGAAAAGGAATCCTGGGGGCACCTGGGTGGCTCAGTGGTTTGGGCTGCTGCCTTTGGCTCGGGTCATGATCTCAGGGTCCTGGGATGGAGCCCTGCATCGGGCTCCCTGCTCCGCAGGAAGCCTGCTTCCCTCTCTCTCTCTCTCTCTCTGCCTGCCTCTCTGCCTGCTTGTGATCTCTGTCTGTCAAATAAATAAATAAAATCTTTATAAAAAAAAAAAAAAGGAATCCTGAAGGGACAGTGCGAACCTGACTCTTCCCTCATTAGAGACCTTTACCTCAGAGCTCTGTCGGGCGCACTGCCTCTGGCTGGGGAGGGCAGAGTTGTTCATGGCCCTCCAAAAGCTCTAGCACAGGGTCTCTAAGAATAGCATGCACATCTTCTTGGTCCCTTACAGATTTACTCTGGTGATACTAGTGAGCCACTGACCCAGAGCATGGCCCCTAAACTTTGGTTTTGGGGTAGGGGAGTGTTCAGGGGTCACTGACTTTAACTTCCTTTCCAGGTGAGGTCACTGAAGCTGTGAAAATATGTCAGATTTCTGTCCAGTCAGGAACTCTGTTACCTCCCAGAATGGGGGTAGGGCAGTCTACTTGTCAGATAAGAAAATGGAAAGGATGGGGCCAGGGGTCATGGTGGAGGCTCAGGCTGATGGGAAACCGAGGGAGCAGTGATGGTGAGCAAACTGTGGAGGGACAGCTCAGGTGTGGGTGGTGAGGACAGAAGGAAAGAAAGCATGAAGTGTGTGAACAGTATTAAAAGAAGGCAGGAAGGAAAGGAGGGATGGATGAGGGAGGTTTTCTCAACCTCAAATAACTTCTCACAATAGCCAAGCCCTGTATTCAAACCTTGAACATTGTATCTTTGTTTGAATCTTTGTTGTATCATAAGAATAGGAAGGTATCAGGGTGTGTTCTTCCTAACCTCCAGCCACCCCACTTTCCAACGCAGAGTCATCAACACCTATAATCTCCATGGGGGCAGTGGGACCTACTGGCCAAAGGAACAGGGACTTTTAGTCAGAGAGGGTCCAAATGGAAATGAATTTAGGAAATGTCTTCATATCTCAGTCCCTCAGTAGATAATTCTATGCCCTCAGCATTTTTGTTTTGTTTAGTTTTCAAGTTCCAAAAAGGCCTTATTACATACAGAGGGATAGGGGTTCAGTCCTTCTCAGAGGACCGCTTTCTTCACGGTTGTCAGGACACTGCTCAGCTTCTCTCTCTTCCTCTTGGCCTGGATGTGTGTTCCCACAGTCTTCTTGGTGACCTTGAGGGCGCGCTTGTCCTTGGAGACCTTGAGCAGCTCCATGGGTGGCTGCCTCTTTTAGGATGAAGGTACACACCGCTCCATCATTCCCGCATGAACTTGGTGTGCTTGGTGAGGCGCCCTTGGTGGCTGTGCCTTGGCTCGCTCAGGTCCTTAGTCACCTTGTCACCCTTGTTGAGGCCCACGGCCACAGGGGATCGCAGAGCCATGGCTGTTGCTCCTCAGTGGCTCCTGCGGTAAGGGGGATAAAATACCTCAGGTCTTACTATGCTAACCAGCGAAGCATGGTAACCATTGTAATTGCCTTTTCTTTTCTCTTGGCTCAAGGACAGAGCGTCCATACTATTTAGGATCATTGCATCCCACACTTCCTTTCATCTAGTCTAGGGCCTGCTCCATCAATTATCTTTGATCTCCTGTACCATTTTCTAAATCTCCTCAGGATGATACAGTTTAATATCTCCTATTTTCCTTCCCCCTCCCCCTCTCCCTCCTTCCTTCCTCCTTCTCGATGCCCAGCCTGGAGCCCAATGTGAGGCTTGAACCCAAGACCTGAGCTGAGATCAAGAGTCAGATGCTCAACTGACTCACCCAGGTGCCCTAATACCTCCTATTTTCAAAACAAACACGACAGCTTTCCACGCATGTGCTGGGCCCTCTTCAGGGCCAAATCTCTGCTAATGCCCTTCACAAGATGGCTCTCTCTCTCCTTTTTTAAAAATATTTTTTATTTTTTAATAAACATATAATGTATTAGCCCCAGAGGTACAGGTCTGTGAATCGCCAGGTTTACACACTTCACAGCACTCACCGAAGCACATACCCTCCCCAATGTCCATAACCCAGCCACCCTCTCCATACCTCCCTCCCCCTTGCCACCCTCAGTTGGTTTTGTGACATTAAGAGTCTCTTATGGTTTATCTCCCTCCCGATCCCATCTTGTTTCATTTATTCTTCTCGTACCCACTTAAGCCCCCATGTTGCATCACCACTTCCTCATATCAGGGAGATCATATGATAGTTGTCTTTCTCTGGTTGACTTATTTCGCTAAGCATAATACCCTCTAGTTGCATCTGTGCAGACGCAAATGGCAAGATTTCATTTCTTTTGATGGTTGCATAGTATTCCATTGTATATCTATACACACCACATCTTCTTTATCCCTTCATCTGTTGATGGACATCTAGGTTCTTTCCATAGTTTGGCTATTGTGGACATTGCTACTATAAACATTTGGGTGCACGTGCCCCTTCGGGTCACTATGTTTGCATCTTTAGGGTAAATACCCAGTAGTGCAATTGCTGGGTCATAGGGTAGCTCTATTTTCAACATTTTGAGGAACCTCCATGCTGTTTTCCAGAGTGGTTGCACCAGCTTGCATTCCCACCAACAATGTAACAGGGTTCCCCTTTCTCCGCATCCTCGCCAGCATCTGTCATTTACTGACTTGTTAATTTTAGCCATTCTGACTGGTGTGAGGTGGTATCTCATTGTGGTTTTGATTTCTATTTCCCAAATGCCCAGTGATGTGGAGCACTTTTTCACATATCTGTTACAAGCTGGCTCTCTTAAGGCGTGTTGTCCCCACATCCTCTCTAGCCCCCTCCACCTGGTTTACACCTTAGCACTCCTGCAGAGTTTCCTGAGGGCTTTCATTGACAAGTTAAAGCCTAATTCCTCTCCTGCTGGAACTTTCCACTGAAGCCAACATTTTTCTCAGTCTCAACTTATTAAGACTTTCTGTATCTTTACTTTAGTGAAACAAAATCTGAATTCCTCTGTTTTCTGAGAGAGTTTCTGTTTACCCTAAATTTAAAGTCTGTTATGCAACTATCCTCAGTTGGTTTGGTTTTTATTTTCGGGCAACATGCTCTCTTGCTAACTCAAATCTGTGTTTTGGGGTTTTTAAAAAAATTTTTTTATTTTTTATAAACATATATTTTTATCCCCAGGGGTACAGGTCTGTGAATCACCAGGTTTACACACTTCACAGCACTCACCAAAGCACATACCCTCCCCAATGTCCATAATCCCACCCCCTTCTCCCAAACCCCCTCCCCCCAGCAACCCTCAGTTTGTTTTGTGGGATTAAGAGTCACTTATGGTTTGTCTCCCTCCCAATCCCATCTTGTTTCATTTATTCTTCTCGTACCCACTTAAGCCCCCATGTTGCATCACCACTTCCTCATATCAGGGAGATCATATGATAGTTGTCTTTGTCTGCTTGACTTATTTCGCTAAGCATGATATGCTCTAGTTCCATCCATGTTGTCGCAAATGGCAAGATTTCATTTCTTTTGATGGCTGCATAGTATTCCATTGTGTATATATACCACATGTTCTTGATCCATTCATCTGTTGATGGACATCTAGGTTCTTTCCATAGTTTGGCTATTGTGGACATTGCTGCTATAAACATTTGGGTGCATGTGCCCCTTTGGATCACTACGTTTGTATCTCCAGGGTAAATACCCAGTAGTGCAATTCCTGGGTCATAGGGTAGCTCTATTTTCAACTTTTTGAAGAACCACCATGCTGTTTTCCAGAGTGGTTGCACCAGCTTGCATTCCCACCAACAGTGTAGGAGGGTTCCCCTTTCTCCGCATCCTCGCCAGCATCTGTCATTTCCTGACTTGTTGATTTTAGCCATTCTGACTGGTGTGAGGTGATATCGCATTGTGGTTTTGATTTGTATTTCCCTGATGCCGAGTGATATGGAGCACTTTTTCATGTGTCTGTTGGCCATCTGGATGTCTTCTTTGGAGAAATGTCTGTTCATGTCCTCTGCCCATTTCTTGATTGGATTATTTGTTCTTTGGCTGTTGAGTTTGCTAAGATCTTTATAGATTTTGGACACTAGTCCTTTATCTGATATGTTGTTTGCAAATATCTTCTCCCATTCTGTCAGTTGTCTTTGATTTTGTTAACTGTTTCCTTTGCTGTGCAAAAGCTTTTGATCTTGATGAAATCCCAATAGTTCATTTTTGCCCTTGCTTCCCTTGCCTTTGGCGTTGTTCCTAGGAAGATGTTGCTGCGGCTGAGGTCGAAGAGGTTGCTGCCTGTGTTCTCCTCAAGGATTTTGATGGATTCCTTTCACACATTGAGGTCCTTCATCCATTTTGAGTCTATTTTCGTGTGTGGTGTAAGGAAATGGTCCAATTTCATTTTTCCGCATGTGGCTGTCCTATTTTCCCAACACCATTTATTGAAGAGGCTGTCTTTTTTCCATTGGACATTCTTTCCTGCTTTGTCAAAGATTAGTTGACCATAGAGTTGAGGGTCTATTTCTGGGCTCTCTATTCTGTTCCATTGATCTATGTGTCTGTTTTTGTGCCAGTACCATGCTGTCTTGATGATGACAGCTTTGTAATAGAGCTTGAAGTCCGGAATTGTGATGCCACCAACATTGGCTTTCTTTTTCAATATCCCTTTGGCTATTCGATGTCTTTTATGGTTCCGTATAAATTTTAGAATTATTTGTTCCATTTCTTTGAAAAAGATGGATGGTACTTTGATAGGAATTGCATTAAATGTGTAGATTGCTTTAGGTAGCGTAGACATTTTCACAATATTTATTCTTCCAATCCAGGAGCATGGAACATTTTTCCATTTCTTTGTGTCTTCCTCAATTTCTTTCATGAATACTTTATAGTTTTCTGAGTATAGATTCTGTGTCTCTTTGGTTAGGTTTATTCCTAGGTATCTTATGGTTTCGGGTGCAATTGTAAATGGGATTGGCTCCTTAATTTCTCTTTCTTCTGTCTTGTTATTGGTGTAGAGAAATGCAACTGATTTCTGTGCATTGATTTTATATCCTGACACTTTACTGAATTCTTGTACATGTTCTAACAGTTTTGGAGTGGAGTCTTTTGGGTTTTCCACATATAGTATCATATCACCTGCGAAGAGTGATAATTTGACTTCTTCTTTGCCGATTTGGATGCTTTTTATTTCCTTTTGTTGTCTGATTGCTGAGGTTAGGACTTCTAGTACTGTGTTGAATAGCAGTGGTGATAATGGACATCCCTGCCGTGTTCCTGACCTTAATGGAAAAGCTTTCAGTTTTTCTCCATTGAGAATGATATTTGCGGTGGGTTTTTCATAGATGGCTTTGATGATATTGAGGTATGTGCCCTCTATCCCTACACTTTGAAGAGTTTTGATCAGGAAGGGATGCTGTACTTTGTCAAATGCTTTTTCAGCATCTATTGAGAGTATCATATGGTTCTTGTTCTTTCTTTTATTGATGTGTTGTATCACATTGACTGATTTGCGGATGTTGAACCAACCTTGCAGCCCTGGAATAAATCCCATTTGGTCGTGGTTAATAATCCTTTTAATGTACTGTTGAATCCTATTGGCTAGTATTTTGGTGAGAATTTTCGCATCTGTGTTCATCAAGGATATTGGTCTATAGCTCTCTTTTTTTTTGATGGTATCCTTGTCTGGTTTTGGGATCAAGGTGATGATGGCCTCATAAAATGAGTTTGGAAGTTTTCCTTCCATTTTATTTTTTGGAACAGTTTCAGGAGAATAGGAATTAGTTCTTCTTTAAATGTTTGGTAGAATTCCCCCGGGAAGCCGTCTGGCCCTGGGCTTTTGTTTGTTTGGAGATTTTTAATGACTGTTTCAATCTCCTTACTGGTTATGGGTCTGTTCAGGCTTTCTATTTCTTCCTGGCTCAGTTGTGGTAGTTTATATGTTTCTAGGAATGCATCCATTTCTTCCAGATTGTCAAATTTGTTGGCGTAGAGTTGCCCATAGTATGTTCTTATAATAGTTTGTATTTCTTTGGTGTTAGTTGTGATCTCTCCTCTTTCATTCATGATTTTATTTATTTGGGTCCTTTCTCTTTTCTTTTTGATAAGTCTGGCCAGGGGTTTATCAATTTTATTAATTCTTTCGAAGAACCAGCTCCTAGTTTCGTTGATTTGCTCTATTTTTTTTTTTGTTTCTATTTCATTGATTTCTGCTCTGATCTCTGATCTTTATGATTTCTCTTCTCCTACTGGGCTTAGGGTTTCTTTCTTGTTCTTTCTCCAGCTCCTTTAGGTGTAGGGTTAGGTTGTGTACCTGAGACTTTTCTTGTTTCTTGAGAAAGGCTTGTACCGCTATATATTTTCCTCTCAGGACTGCCTTTGTTGTGTCCCACAGATTTGGAACCGTTGTATTTTCATTATCATTTGTTTCCATGATTTTTTTCAATTCTTCTTTAATTTCCCGGTTGACCCATTCATTCTTTAGAAGGATGCTGTTTAGTCTCCATGTATCTGGGTTCTTTCCAAACTTCCTCTTGTGGTTGAGTTCTAGCTTCAGAGCATTGTGGTCTGAAAATATGCAGGGAATGATCCCAATCTTTGATACTGGTTGAGTCCTGATTTAGGACCGAGGATGTGATCTATTCTGGAGAATGTTCCATGTGCACTAGAGAAGAATGTGTCCCTCACCCAGTTGGGTCCCCCTCAGCAAGACCACAGTAAGGTCATAAACCTCAGTTCTTTGCCACCCTTTAAGGAAACAGACAGTAGAGGTATCTTAGAGAGGGGCTCACTTAGAGTTGGGGTAAGTAAACCATTATATCTGAACCACACACTCTAAGGGGGTTGTAAAATGATAGCATAGGAGGGAGATCTTGGTTGCTTGAAGGCCTGATGGAGGAACTAGGGTAGGTGGGAGTGCTTTCTGAATGCTATTAGGTTAGTGCCCATGCTTAAGCTCTAGGGAAGGACGTTGGGGAGGTTGATTTTGGTCTTCTGAGACTGGATTCTCTGTGGACCCCAAAAGCCAAGGTGAAGTCAAGTGTGTAATTAAGAGGCGAGGGGACTAGAAGGCTTTTTCAGGTGTATCAGAGGAGGGCTGCCCCTTCTTTGCTCTTCACCACCACCCTTGTGGGGAATAGAGAGCACTTTGCCTTCCATCATCTCTGGGTCCGCTCCCATTTGTGGTCTAGGAAAAATCAGACCAGAGTCTCAGAGAGCTGGGTCTATAAGCCCTTTGTCCGGTTCATCAGAACAAACTGCACATTTCCCCAGTGGCATACAGGTACCAGGGGAGAAAGAAGACAGTGCAGATGAAAGGTAAATTCCATTCAAGAAATTGATGGAAGAGGATGACAGAAAATATTTTCATGTAATTTCTCTTATAAATAACTTAGTGAATGAATTGAAGGAAGAGATGGTCTTTCTTGAGATACAAATTAGATTTGAGAACCATGTTCAAACAAGCAGCAAAAACATAAAGACAAATCAAGAACAACAAAATGTAAATGACTGGGATTTCAAAAGGAGTAAGTTTCATTAACAGATGGGAGACAATAATTAACTAGTAGATAATAATAGACTAGTAGATTATTCCTTGAGCGGTTATAAAAGGCTCACTGTGTTTCAAGCTTCCTCATGCTTCCTCAACAGGGTTGTTATTGCCCCTAAGGAGCCAAAAATGTTTTCAGGGGCTGGTGGTGGTAGTGGTAGTGGTAGTGGGACAAAAATCTTACACTTTTTATATATAAAGCCCAGATACAGTACAGAAGCAGATATGACTTATCTGTGCTATTGAAATTTCCTAGGGGGAATTAGGAAAAAAATGTCTAAAAAGCTCCTTACGTGGGTGATAATGAATAAAAGATTGACAAGCAGTGAAGGCAGACTGATGAGAAAGGCAGATGCTGGTAAAGATTTTTAGCTCTGAGGAGAAAGAGAAAAATCTACAAACATTAAGCTAAAAAAAGAACATTTTATGTATAAAAGAATAATCATGTTGGAATTGGATTTTTTTTTTTTTTTAAATCTCTAATGCTGGACCAAAGACAGTGAAATGGCAGTTAAGGACTATACCCAACCTCTACCCAGCCATGTTGTGGTTCATCCATCAGGGTGAAAGAAAAATACACAGCAGCTCCGAGGGTCTAATTCTCATTTTCCCCACCTACAAAAGTACTTGAGAGAAGACTTTTCAAACATTATCACTTATGTGAACCAGAACAAAATGGAGGTGGGGGGAATGTGAAGAAAAGAAAGAAAATATAAGAAAGCATTGAAGTTGGGATGCCTGGGTGGCTCAGTTGGTTAAGCAGCTGCCTTCAGCTCAGATCATGATCCCAGCGTCCTGGGATCGAGTCCCACATCGGGCTCCTTGCTTGGCAGGGAGCCTGCTTCTCCCTCTGCCTCTGCCTGCCACTCTGTCTACCTGTGCTCACTCTCGCTCCTCTCTCTCTGACAAATAAATAAAAAAAAAAAATAAAATCTTTAAAAAAAAAAAGAAAGCATTGAAGTTTATATTAAATAGTTAAATAATTTATTATGAAGTCTAATGCAAAAAGAAGGTGAGCTTTCAGACAAAGTCCATTCTAAGTTATAGGGATCCAGAAATCAAAGGGGCTAGCTCCAAGATAGATTAGATAAGGACCACCAACAAAACCTGGGAATTAGGAATATGGTCAGTGAAAAAGATGAGATTTACAAAATTTCTGTCATCCAATAGCAGGGAAATGGGATGTGATTAGGAAGGGCAGAGAAAGTATAGGTAACCATTTAATAGAATGGGAAATCAAAGTATAACTTCAAAATTAACAAGGACAAAATGGCATGTATAACTTGATAAATATCTCAAAAATAAAGAAAATCAAGGGCAGAAACAAAAATGTAAAATAAACACAAGGAATGAAGTGAAGTACAAGGTCCTTAACGCAAAATGTGTATGGTCTAAATTCTGGCATTAATACATTTTGAAATGCAAAGAGTGGGTGGTCAAAGGGATGACCAGAATTAGCTAATAAAATCAGGATGATAGTACATTCCATACCTAGAGGTTCTGATTCCATTGGTCTGCGATGGGCCCCTGGTGTTGATATCTTTTTTTTTTTTTTTTAATCCTCAACAATTTTGTATGTGTGTAATACAGTATTGTTAGTTATGGGCACAACATTGTACAGAATATCTTTAGAACTCAATCATCTTGTATAACTGAAACTTTATATCCATTCTACAGCATCTGTGGCCACCTTGTGGAGCCGAATGAGAGGTAGCTTCCCATTTCTCCCAGACATTGGTAACTGTCATTCTACACTCTGCTTCTGTGCATTCTCTTTTTATATGACTTATGAGATTTAAGCAATAAAATGGTTTGATAAAATGGGCCTTTTGGGGCGCCTGGGTGGCTCAGTGGGTTAAGCCGCTGCCTTCGCCTCAGGTCATGATTTCAGGGTCCTGGGATCGAGTCCCGCATCGGGCTCTCTGCTCAGCAGGGAGCCTGCTTCCTTCTCTCTCTCTCTCTGCCTGCCTTTCAGTGTACTTGTAATTTCTCTCTGTCAAATAAATAAATAAAATCTTTAAAAAAAAATGGGCCTTTTGATGGTTTTGAAAAATGGGATCTATGTTGGTAAGTTTTTTGAGATATCTTTAATTGACTGGTCAGATTGCACTGATTTGAAGAGCCATACAGTAGTCTTGTAAAAAATTCTTTAAAAAGATTTTATTTATTTTGAGAGGGCAGTGGGCTGAGCAGGGAGCCCACTGTGGGGCTCCGTCCCAGGACCCTGGGATCATGACCCAAGCCAAAGGCAGATGCTTAACTGACTGAGCCACCCAAGTGCCCCTACATACAGTGCTCTTAGTTGGTATTTACATAGCTATCATAAGCTTTCCTTAAAAAAACTTTTTATTGAGGTATGATTGACATACAAAAAGCTGTATATATTAAATGTATACAACTTGATGAGTTTGGAGATAAATAGACATCTGAGAAACCATCTCCACAATCTGTATGGTGAAAATATAATTTCCTCCAGAAGTTGCCTTCCTTTCTTCCTTTTTCCTATCCCTCCTCTCTAGTCAAATACAAGAGGGAACCAACAGGTGTAACTCCAGATTTAAAAAACACTCCGGACTGGTAGCAGCACCCTTGTGAAGGGAACTAGAGGTACAAGTGATTCAATCATCTAACTGTTCTAATGATCAGATTATGGTTTGCATGATTAGATTCACTCCCCTTGATCAAACTGAATCCCTCAAGAAGTGCTAGAAGTCTCCACCCCCTCCTTGAAGGCTATTGAGTACAAATAAACCTGGCTCTTGTTCTGAGACACTTAGCCAGTGGAAGATCTATGCATGATTTTCCTTAAGAATCATAATTTTAAGAGTACTAAATGCAGAAAATGCTGTGTTGTAATTTCTAATATACTATCAGCGGGGATGTTGTCCAGCATGTGATTTGTTTACATTGGTGAACGATTTTATGAATTTTGGGGCAAAGCTGTGTTCAACCATCCTATGGTTTACACAACTGTGTTTCTAGAAAATCCAAATATATTCATGTGCAAGAACACTTCCATGTCACTGAATGTGAAATTGAATTGGATGTCAGTTCAAAACCTCAAAACAGATTTCCCACCCATATTCCTGACCAAGTCGCTGTAGAGCAGTGACACGCTTACCATTGGCCTACCTGACCTGGTGACTGTCAACCTCAGTCCTCCTTCCCCATGTAGACCAACCCAGCCAATCGCAGGTTTCACATCCCTGCCTCAGGCGGTCGCACTGTAATGGAAATCGAGTGGTTTAGCTGGGATTCAGTGGTTTAGTGCTTGTAATCACCTCCCAGTTGTTGTGATTAGGTTTGGGTCTTAGGATCAGATGACGCTCCACCCACTGAAACCGAGTCCACCAGGAAGTCCTGGAAGTCTCTGCCCACTTGGATGGAGTGGGCTTATTCGGTCTGCTGCCTGTCCTCACACATCCCGTGGGAAGAGCCAAACCCGGGGGGTCAGCGCCCTGGCAGCACCGCACAGCCCCCCGCAGCTGCCGCCATGCCCTGGTCCCTGCTCAGGGTGGCTGTGGTGTGCAGAAGCCATGTGAACCGCAGCATGGATGCCCACAGCTTCCTCCGCAAGAGAGGCTTCCGCGTCCAGTCTTACGGAGTCGGATCTCGGGTGAAGATCCCAGGACCCTCTCGCAATCGCCGGGTGAGCTACGACTTCTCCACGACGTAGAAGCAGATGTACGAGGACCTTTGCAGGAACGACCAGGAACGCTACCGCAGGAACGGAATCCTGCACCTCCTGGGGAGAAACGAGGGGATCAAGCCGCGCCCCGAAAGGTTTCAGGAGTGCAGCGACCCCTTCGACGTCATCTACACCTGCGAGGAGAGTGTCTATGACCGCGTGGTGCAGGAGCTGTGGGCCAGGGAGCAGGCGACCCTCCAGCCCATGCACGTGGTCAACGTGGCCATTGCCCACACCTTGGAGGACGCCACCCTCGGGGCTTTTCTCATCTGCGAGCTGTGCCAGAGCCTCCAGCGCGCTGGCGACATGGACAGTCTGGGTCAGCTGCTGCTGGCGGCGGAGGAGAAAACAGGACAGAGCTTTCTTCCCAAGGTCTGCATCTACTGATGGCGTCGGCTGGACGGGGCGCCCTCGTTAGGTCACCGCTTTCGTGTGGCGTTTTGGACCAGTCGGTGGAGAAAGCCCTTTCCACCAAATTCTGTTTGATTTTTAGGTATATACTCTCCACCAGGGAGGAGTCGAGCAAGAAAAAGCATTTCTTGGGAAACGAGGACGAGGGCCAGTAGTCCCCCAAGTCCAGACCTGGGGACACTGTTCTGGGTCCTTTGGGCACAAAACGGCATTGAGCGCTCACATGGGTCCGCGAGGAAGTTCCTGGCACCGCTTGTGTGTTGCAGATGAGAGAAGGAACGTGTATAAGGGACTGCCGCACAAGGGATCTGTTGAAGGATAGGCAGCGAGTTAACATTCAAAGTCAACTGGGGCGGGAGGGTCTGCAGGACTGACGTCTGAGCACCCCAGAGACCCCGGGCTGCTTAAACAGGAGAAGCCCCACCTGCAGCAGGGCACCCAGACCTGCCCAGGCCTCCTCTGACCTCCGCACGCCTGGACTGACTTTGCCTCTGGTTCCTTAACCTCTTACCCCTTGTATCTTGTTTGCCGTGTGACTTCGTATGAAGCCAAGTTTAATGTGTAGTGAAATGTTATTGAGTTTGGAATCCTGAACCTGTTTTCACCTTGCTTTATGATTAAATAAAGCTGACATTGTGCAGAGACCAGTTCGTACTGGCCTTTCTAACATGCCTGGGACAGTCCCCTCCCTGCACCAACAGGTGAAGAGACATCCTTAACACAAGAGGCAAGAAATTTAGGGCCCAGAAGTCTGTACCGACAACCTTTGCTACTTGGCACTAATCATCTACCCCAGCCCAAGTTCTGTTTAGAGTTCCTTACTAATAAAAGCACCTGAAATTAGGCTTCCTTTATCCTGTCAATTCGTTAAATATTTATTTTCTCTTTATCTAAGAAGTATAAAAACTGCCAGCTTTGGTCATTTCTTTAGGCTGTAGTTTCATTATTGCGCTTCCATGAAGCACATAATAAAATCCACTTTATTTTCTCCTGTTAATCTGTCTCATGTCAATTTAATTCTTAGTCCAGCTGGAACACTTTGATTGGTAGAAAATAATTTTTCCTTCTCTTCACTAATATGATTTTTTAGAAGAGCATTAAGTATGGAGAACTAGCTAGGATAAGACATGAATTGATATCAAAAGATGTTTTTTTTCTCCCCCTGAAGGTGTGACTACTTTCTTCTTCCTGATTAAAAATGACAATGTACAAGATTGCTTTTATAATAAGAATATAAAGTTATTTCCGAGTTGGAAAAAGTTCACATCCTACATTCAGGATGAGGAAAACCAAATAGAATTTCTTATAAAAGAATATAAACAAAGCATGAGAATTTTTTTTCCAGCAACCATAAATGTGGATTTTTGATGACCAAACACTAAACAGAATGATACACTATGTAGGCAAATGAAATAAAAATTTGTCGTGAATCTCAAGAATCTCATGTGACTTAAACAAATTATGCATGGATGTTTATGAACCCTTAGTAAAGAATGAAAATTCATTATTTATGGCTTCAAAATATGAATCTCATGACCAATCCTGGAATGAATATAATCAAATATCTTTCTTTACATGAAAAACAAAAATTTGAAAATTGTCTTTGCCTATGTATTGATATTGCAGATTGAAAAATAACTTTACTATTCATTAATTCAATAGTCAATGCCAGGGTAGGTATTAAAAGAGGTCTGTAGCAAGGTTGGTTTAGCTGGGAGAGCTTTTTTGTAGTGAAATACCATAAACGTGAACATTCGAAGTGGGATGGAGATTAGAGCAAGTGGGATGGAGATTAGAGCAAGTGGGCCAGCAGCTAGTCAGGAGAAGGCCAGGAGGGGAATGGTACTTAGGGACCTGGGATCCAGGCCATTTGGAGAAAGGCAAGGCTAATGGAGACAGCCATGTCCCCGGGGCCCTGATGTAAGCACTTCCCTCAAGAGTTGTCATGAAAGAGAATAAACAGCCCAGTGCCTGGGTCCCAACTAGCTGAATGTCATCTCCAGTCTCAGTAAGATCTGGTGAGTAAATTAGACATGTGTGTAGTGGGGCATGTTCCAGGATCAAGGTAAGGATTGGGCTGGTGTCGCATCCCAGGACTTTGCTGCATCAAGAGTGGTAATGACCAGAGCTACCAATCGGATTGCTTGCAGCAGAAGTGGAGGGGATGGTCTGAGAAGGGAGGTTTAGAGTGCAGCTGAGGTTATTGAAGCCTGCTCAAGAAAGAAGTAATTGAATGTGTGGCAAGTGCTCTAATGATTAGGTTAGACATGCGAAAACAGAAACAGACTTACTTCGAACCTTCTTGGTAAACATGACAAGAGCCCAGAGAATGACTGGGATTTCTTCTAGGTTTCCTAAAGCACGTCATGGGAAGCAGAGCAGGACTTCTCAGGCAGGTGTGAGGAGGGAATTAGGAGGGAGGGGCACTGAATGGGACATTGAGGATGAACTTGTGTCAGACCAAAGTCATCTTAATTTGGTCAGGAGACCAAATGAACAGGCAAATCCTCAGCCTCTGAGCAACCTGCTTTCTCTCACTAGTTCTTATTAATGAAATGTCTTCAGGACACCTGGGTGGCTCAGTCATTTCAGTGACTGACAGTTGATCTCAGCTCAGGTCTTGATCTCAGGGTTGTGAGTTCAAGCCCTACATTGGGCTCCACCCTGGGTGTGGGGCCTACTGATAAGAAAAAAAAATTCAAAAAATAATTTTTTTTCCTGCTACTCCCTTCCCCAAACACATGACCATCACCAGTTTCTGAAATCTACCCTCTCTCCAGCCCTGCCTTTATTCGTTTGTGTCTTTTACGGCATCTTCCTTCTTGCCATTTTCTTCTTTCCCAATCAGGTCTGTGGGGACACATACCTGCTCTTACATCCCTCCGATGCCATCCCACTGCAGATCAGCCGCCCTCACTGGAGAGAACCTTGTCACAGAGCAGCCATATGCTCTATAGAAGACAGTGCCCTGAGCTAGGCCAGCTGAATGGACTCCTCTGACAGGTGACTCTGATGGCAGAACACTTTCTCCTAGCACCTGGACGATGGAAATTGGAGCTGATTTTTTTCCCCAGAAAGAAAAATCAGGGGCATGAGGAGGATAACTGGAATGGAAGAAATAATGTTCATGAGTGTAAGATACACCTTAGCTACTAAGCTAGATTTTTTTTTTTGTGGAATTCTTTTTTTTTTAAATTTAAATTTTTTATTTTTTATAAACATATATTTTTATCCCCAGGGGTACAGGTCTGTGAATCACCAGGTTTACACACTTCACAGCACTCAAAAAGCACATACCCTCCCCAATGCCCATAATCCCACCCCCTTCTCCCAAACCCTCTCCCCCCAGCAACCCTCAGTTTGTTTTGTGAGATTAAGAGTCACTTATGGTTTGTCTCCCTCCCAATCCCATCTTGTTTCATTTATTCTTCTCCTACACACTTAAACCCCCATGTTGCATCACCACTTCCTCATATCAGGGAGATCATATGATAGTTGTCTTTCTCTGCTTGACTTATTTCGCTAAGCATGATACGCTCTAGTTCTATCCATGTTGTGGCAAATGGCAAGATTTCATTTCTTTTGATGGCTGCATAGTATTCCATTGTGTATATATACCACATCTTCTGGAAAACAGCATGGAGGTTCCTCAAAATGTTGAAAATAGAACTGCCCTATGACCCAGCAATTGCACTATTGGGTATTTACCCTAAAGATACAAACGTAGTGATCCAAAAGGGCACGTGCACCCGAATGTTTATAGCAGCAATGTCCACAATAGCCAAACTATGGAAAGAACCTAGATGTCCATCAACAGATGAATGGATCAAGCTAGATGTTTTAAGATACCCTTTCATAGGGCAAATTACTATTTTTGTCCAATTCTTTAGCCTATCTGCATACAGATTTGATTTTCTTCTAAACCATGAAGGCAGAACCCAGACAAATTCCCATTTTTTCTGTTTCCCCAGTTTATAATATGGTGCTGAGAAACAGTTCCTGCTTCCTGAATGACCGAGTGAATGAATGAATGTATACTAAGGACTGATAAAATTCCCACCTGCAGAAAACCTCCCAAATGTCATGCACATCCCTTTCCTAGCAATAAGGCCTTATTTTCCAAATTCAGTCATTTCTGAACTTAGATTCCTAAGGTGTGAGCATGATTCCATCAATGTTACTTCTTTAAGGTCTGTTGACTCTTTCCACACATGAGCCGATAATGTGGTGAAAGCCCGAGAGATTTCAAATCTCATTTCCAGCAGTTAGGCCAAATCTGCCTGTGCAAACACCACCCTGCTTCCTTCAGTATTCCCTACACACAGCTAACTGGGGCTGAGTAAACACTGTCCAATGAGCATGCTATCCTTTGATTTGAATGCCCACATTTCCTGCTCTTGCTTCCTGCCCTATTCATTCATTCTTTCCCTTATGATGAACCACCTACTACAACGTCAAGTTCAAGAAACATCTTGTTAGCGCCTTTCCAGATACATGTAATGATTTCCTTTGTGTATTCATAATCCTGTGTTTGTAGGAAAAATACATCCAACAATGTGTTTGATTTGATTAGCTTGGGATATAAATTAGACTCTTAAATTAGACTATCACTCATTGAGGTAGATAATACGTCCTATTGACTTTTTATGTTTCTTATTGTTTGCATGTTCACAGAAGATGGAGAGTATGAGATATGCCAAAAGCTCCTAGTGCCTTCACAAAGAATCTTGCAAGAAAATTTGTATTTTCAGCTCTGTCTATGAATCCAATGTGATGTCTCCGGTAGTCTCCACAGGTATGATTTCCTTAAACCACACTGGTGTTAGCCACACAATCTTCCACTTCCTGGGCATTCCTGGGCTAGAGAACCAGCACATGTGGATTTCCATCCCCTTCTTCATTTCCTATGTCATCGCCCTGCTTGGGAACAGCCTGCTCATCGGCATTATCCTCACAAGGCACAGCCTCCGGGAACCCATGTACCTCTTCCTCTGCATGCTGGCTGGAGCAGACCTCGTGCTCTCCACATGCACTGTACCTCAGGCCTTGGCCATCTTCTGGTTCCGTGCTGGGGAGATCTCCCTGGATCGCTGCATCACTCAGTTCTTCTTCATCCACTGCACCTTCATCTCTGAGTCAGGGATCTTGCTGGTGATGGCGTTTGACCGCTACATTGCCATATGCTACCCCCTGAGATACACCACTATTCTTACACCTGCTCTGATTGGGAAAATCGGTGTGATCATCTTCCTGAGAAGTTATTGTATGATTTTCCCCATAATATTTCTTTTGAAAAGATTGACTTTCTGCCAAAATAATATTATTCCACACACCTATTGTGAACACATTGGTTTGGCCAAATATGCTTGTAATGACATTCGAGTGAACATCTGGTATGGACTTTTTGTCATCACGTCGACAGTGGTCTTAGATGTCCTGTTAATATTTGTTTCTTATGTGCTAATTCTGCATGCTGTCTTCCACATGCCTTCCCAAGATGCTCGCCACAAAGCTCTCAACACATGTGGCTCCCATGTCTGCATCATCATCCTCTTTTATGGGCCTGCGATCTTTACAACCCTTACTCAGCGGTTTGGGCGCCACATTCCACCTCATATCCATATCTTATTGGCTAATGTCTGCATTCTGGTTCCACCTATGCTGAATCCCATCATTTATGGGATTAAGACCAAGCAAATCCGGGAGCAGGTGTCTTACATATTTTTCCCAAAGCAGAAATAACTTTGGTAGAGGAATAGCATTTTCAGCATCTCTAGTTATCCACGATGTGGTCTGTGGAAGCAGTGGGTGGAAATACTAGCAGTAAGTGGAAACACTGGGAAATAGCTCATTGAATTCTGTTTTTGGAGCATGTTCATCAGGAAGGTGACAAGACTTGCATCTTCCACTGTCAAAGCAACAGAGAGAGCAGTGCCATTGACTGAGCTGGTTACCTCCTGAATGGAGTCTGTGGCTGGATATGTGAATTTCCAGAGTCATGTGTCCTTACCAGTAGCCTAATTTTTGGTAATGAATGGAATTGCAGGGAAGGAAAAATTCTTTCTCTATCCTTCAAGGTGCTCCAGCTGGACTAAGAATTAAACTGACATGAGACAGATTAAGAGGAAAAAAAAATCAAAGGTTTATTATGTGCACACAGAAGCCCAATAATGAAATTGAGACCTAAAGAAATGACTGAGGCAGGAAGTTTTTAAACTTTTTAGAGAAAGAGACAATAAATTTTTGAGGGATTGACAGAATAAAGAAAACAGGTGTTTGGGAGCTTAAATTAGTAGATTTAGGAAATTTAGTAGATTAGGAAAAAAAATAACAAGGTTTGTTTCTATGGTTTTCTCAACTTTGAAGTCCCTATCTTTAGTGATAAGGTTGTATTTTCACTAGGTACAGAGAGAGTATTTTTCACATGGGAGATCTGTTTTCTGCTTTCAGGGGGCCAGTATGAGTCTGAGAGTCCTTGCATTGGCTTTTTCTTAAGTAACTTTTATTAAAGTTTATTTTATTGAAATATTTTTATTTCAATTTCAATTATTTTTAATTTTATTGAAAATAATTAATGTACCAAAGTGACACTATTTGAGGCAGACTGCCCTTGGCCCCTGTGAAATGAGAGCAGTGAGTGCTCTGGACTTGGAAGTTGTTAAGTTATTCCTCACTGTGTTTCTCATCCTGTGAGATAGCTTGTGATATCCCTGGAGAATCACATAGAAAGGGCCTAATATTTTGGTTATGCAGGGTGAATAACTTCTGGAAATCTTATGGACAGCATGGTGACGATAGTTAATAATACTGTATTGTATATTTAAAATTTGCTAAGAGATTTGATCTTTTTTTTCAATTTAATTTTATTTTTAAAATTTCTTTTCAGTGTACCAGAATTCATTGTGTATGTAAGAGATTTGATCTTTTTTTAAAAAAATATTTTATTTATTTATTTGACAGAGAGATCACAAGTAGGCAGAGAGGCAGGCAGAGAGAGAGGAAGAGAAGCAGGCCCCCTGCCAAGCAGAGAGCCCGATGTGGGGCTTGATCCCAGGACCCTGTGTTCATGACCTGAGTTAAGGCAGAGGCTTTAACCTACTGAGCCGCCCAGGCACCCCTGTAAGAGATTTGATCTTAAGTGCTCTCACCCTCTCACATGAATTGCAGCTAGGAAAGGAAATGAATATGTTAATTAGCTTGATTTTGGTAATCATTTCACAGTATCAGTATGTCAAAATGTCACATTGTGTACCCTAAATATATGTAATTTTTATTTGTCAGTTATACTTTAATAAAGCAGGAAAAAAAAAGTCATCTAAAGTACAACAATTAGATTTGTTAACAATTTGATATGTATGTGTCCATATTTTTCTCTATATATCTTCATTTGTTTAAAAATAATGAAAATATAAACATATTCATAAATGTCAATGGAAATATATATAGTTATACTTTGAGAAAAGGTGGAATTTTTTTTTTGAGAGATTTTAGTCATTTATTTGATAGAGAGAGAGATCACAAGTAGGCCAAGTGGCAGGCAGAGAGAGAGGGGGAAGCAGGCTCCCTCCTGAGCATAGAGTCCGATGTGGGGCCTGATCCTAGGACCCTGAGATCATGACTTGAGCTGAAGGCAGAGGATTAACCCACTGAGCCACCCAGGTGCCCCTTGATGTTCTTTTTAAAAACATCAATTTAATTAACATGTAGTATATTATTAATTTCAGAGGTAGAGTTTAGGGATTCATCAGTTGCATATAACACCCAGTGGTCATTACATCATTCGTCCTCTTTAATGCCCATCACCTAGTTACCTTATCCCCCTACCCCCTGCCCTCCATCAACCCTCAGCTTCTTTCCTACAGTTAAGAATCTCTTACGTTTGTCTCCCTCTCCAGTTTGTCTTATTTTTTCTCTTCTTTCACCCACGATCCTCTGTTTTGTTTAAGTTCCACATAGGAATGAAATCATGTGATAATGATCTTTCTTGGACTGACTTACTTTTCTTGACATAATACCCTCTAGTTTCATCCACGTCATTGCAAATGACAGGATTTCATTTTCTAATGGCTAATATTCATATATATATATATATATATATATATATATATATAATCACCTCTTCTTTATCCATTCTTCTGTTGATGGACATCTGGACTCTTTCCATAGTTTGGCTGTTGTGGACATTGCTTCTATGAACATTTGGGTCATGTGCCCCTTGGGATGACTACATTTATATCTTTGGGGTAAATACCCAGGAGTGCAATTGCTGGGTCATAGGGTAGCTCTATTTTCAAGTTTTTGAGGACTCTCCATGCTGTTTTCCAGAGTGGTTGCACCAGCTTGCATTGCACCAACAGTGTAGGAGGGTTTCACCACAGCCAAACTATTCTGTACTGTTTTCTGTACAATGCATATGGTGGGACTGAGGGGGAAGGGGAAGAGGCCCTGGAACACATACTTGAACATGTACAAAAATAACTTGACACTATTACACCCCACCAGCAAGAATGATGGAGCTCTCTCTCGCCCCCAGGGCTGAGGGGCACATTCTAGAAAATGGCAGGAGGGGAGCTAACCAGTGCTGGCCAAGGTGCTGTGGGGGTGAGAAGGGGTGTGAGTCCAGAGGGGAAGAGGGCCTGTGAGTAGGCTCTCTTGAGCTGGTTGGCTGTTGAGCAGCAGCTCAGCAGCTTCTCAAGGATAGTGTGGGTGTGGCGGAGCGGCTGGCCAGCTCCCTGGGGCCTCCGTAGTCCTCCAGCAGGCTCAGACTCAGGTGCGGAAGTCCCGCCTTTCCTTGCTGTAGGTCATGGCTGCCAGCAGCCTGCACAGGATGAGTTTGGTTTGGTCCTGGAACAAGCTGGTCTGCACATAGCCATTGATGAGATGTGATGGCGTTGTGGGTATGAAACCAGGAGCGCAGGGTAGGGTAGCCCGGCCAGCTGATCACCTTCCCGAGGCGTGATATTGGCGTCTGCCTTCAGCAAGAGCGAAGTGGTGCCACTATAGTGGTGCCATGTAGTTCAGGAAATATTTCAGGAGGCTGATCTTCATCAGGGAGCTGGGATGGGAGCTCACGGTGAGGTAGGACTCTGTGCCTTCACGCTCGCTCTGTGTCATTGTAGAGGATCAGGCGCGTTGAGTCGTTGAAGAACACCCCCATGCCCTTGTCGCACAGCGGGTACCCGAGGCCGTATTGTTCAAAGAGTCCACGTGCCTGCTGACCCAGAAGATGGGGATGCAGGCGGGATCCTCAGCCTCCTCTTGCCTCACCAGCCCCCGCTCCAAGGGCTTGGACGCTTTGACGCTGTGTAGCTGTAGCAGCATGTCGCCGGGGGCAGTCAGCTGCCTCATTCGTCTCTTGGGCCATTGGCTCCTCTTTTTCCCTGGGCTGCTTGGGTATGGAGGTCTCCGTGCTTTACTGAGGACTGTGAGAGGCTTCAGTTGCTGGGGTCGAGGCTGGTGAGAGTGATGGGAAACTGGGGTGCAGAGGTGAGAAGGTGATGGGTAGTCCGTTGGGGATGGAGCTGGAAGTAAAGAAGTCATCACTGGACAGCTCGTGAATGTTGGGGCAGGCAGTAGGGTCTGTGTGAAGCATCCTCTGGATGAGGAAGGTGGCCACAGGGTTGATGTGTTCAGAATACTGTAGTCATTCTTCTTGATCTGGAGGTATGTCTCTTTGAGGCGAGAGGTCTCAAAAGGTGGTTTGCCCACTAACAATGTATACATGTTTATGGAACCAAATTATGAAAGAAATGTTAAAAAAGAGAAAAAAAAGCTGGGGACATCATGTTGCCTGATTTCAAGTTATATTACAAATCTGTGATCCCAAGACAGCATAGTATTGAAACAAAATAGACACATAGACCAATGGAACAGAATGGAGAGATCAAATATGGACCTTCTACTCTATGGTCAACTAATCTTCAACAAAGCAGGAAAAAATATCCAATGGAAAAAAGACAGTCCCTTCAAAAAATGGTGCTGGGAAAATTGGACAGTTAAATACAGAAGAATGAAACTCATCTATTCTTTTATACCATATTCAAGGATAAACTCAAAAAGGACAAAAGACCTCAATGTGAGACAGGAATCCATCAGAATCTTAGAGGAGAACATAGGCAATAATCTCTCAACATCAGCCACAGCAACTTCTTTCAAGACATGTCTCCAAAGGCAAAAGAATCAAAAGCAAAAATGAACTTTTGGGACTTCATCAAGATAAACACCTTCTGCACAGCAAAGGAAACCATCAATAAAACAGAGAAGCAATCCACAGAATGGGAGAAGATATTCGTAAATGACACTGCAGACAAAGGGCTGATGTCCAAGATTTATAAGGAACTTCTCAAACTCAACACCCAAAAAACAAATATTCCAGTCAAAAAATGGTCAGAAGACATGAACAGACACTTCTCCAAAGAAGACATACAAATGGCTAACAGACACATGAAAAAAATGTTCATCATCATTAGCCATCAGGGAAATTCAAATCAAAATGACATTGAGATACCACCTTACACCATTTAGAATGGCAAAAATTAACAAAACAGGAAACAAACATTGGAGAGGATGTGGAGAAAGGAGAACTCTCTTATTTTGTTGGTGAGAATGCAAGTTGGTGCAGCCACTTTGGAAAGCAGTGTGGAGGTTCCTCCAAAATTCTTATGACACAGCAATTGCACTACTAGGTATTTCCCCCACAGGTACAGATGTAGTGAAAAGAAGGGGCACATACACCCCAATGTTCAGAGTAGCAATGTCCACAATAGCTGAACTGTGGAAAGAGCAGAAGTGCCCTTCAACCCATGAATGGATAAAGAAGATGTGGTCCATATGTACAATGGAATATTTTTCAGCCATCAGAAAAGATGAATACCCACCATTTGCATTGGCCTGGGTGGAACTGGAGAGGATTATGCTGAGTGAAATAAGTCAAGCAGAGAAAGACAATTATCATATGGTTTCTCTTATATGTGGAACACAAGGAATAGCATGGAGGATGTTGGGAGAAGGAAGGGAAAAATGAAGGGGGGGAAATCAGAGGGTGAGATGAACCATGAGAGACTATGGACTCTGAGAAACAAACTGAGGGTTTGTGGTGTCAGGGGGTATTGGTTAACCTGGTGATGGGTAGTAAGGAGGGCCGGGAGTGCATGGAGCACTTGGTGTTATACACAAACGATGAATCATGAAACACTACATCAAAAACTAATGATGTACTGTATGGTGACCAAGATAACATTCAAAAAAAAAAAAAAAAAAGAAAAGAAACAAAAGAAAAGAACATGGGGGAAAAAAGAGAGGAATACCAAAAAACAGACTCTTATCTAAAGAGAATCAACTGGTGGTTACCTGAAGGAAGGGGTGGGGAATGGGGAATGGGTGAAATAGGCGATTTTGTCATATACGTCTTTTTATTTATAAATATGTATGTGTATATGTATAAATATGTATGAGGAGTGCTCTTGTAATGAGCATCAGCTGTTGCATGGACGTGTTGAATGACTACATTGTACGCCTGAAACCAATATTGTACTATATGTTAACTAACTGGAATTTAAGTAAAAACTTAAGTAAAAAAGCAGAAAAAAAATTGCTCTCAGTTTTCTGCCTTGAAATTAATGTCCAGACCCATATTTATGTTTGTGGAGTGCTGGTGTTAAGGGAAGTTCCTGGTAGTGTTTTCCTATTGATTCAGTGTCCTTTAAGATAATTCCTTCAGCTGACAGTGGGTAGGCAGGGTCATGATTGGTAAAGTGTGAGAAGGATCATTTGAGGTTGTAGTTGTGACTAATGGGAACAAGTATTTGAGGTCTTCTTCTGAAGACAGAAATGTTTTGTCCAGTTGGTATTATTTTTGCCAGAAAATCCATTTGGATTTTGGTCTGTTTGGGCAAGGCAGGGAATATGACAGGGAGAGAGGTGCAAAATGCTGTGGGTACTGAAAGGGAGTGATCGCAGTGTTGGATTGCAAAACCCAAGTGTACAAGAGGAGATGAAGAAAAGGAATGGGACTAGATTCAGTGGACTGTGGAATGATGGTTGGTTTAACAGCACCTATAGTTTAAAAGAAATGAATTAAAAAGATTGAAAAGTTGTAACTTTAAGATTGGTGAATGTGCTTTTTCCAGTTGTGATCTAGTGGCAGAGTTCTGGATGTTATTATAGAAGTTGGTTTCTCTGGTAGTGTGTAGACCAAGGCATTTGGGGAAGAGTCCAAACACTGAATATTGTGGGTGTTGAAGAGGTAACTTCTACTGTTGCTACAGTTCCTAAGAAAGATAGGGGTAGTTGAAGGTAAGGAAGCCTGTGCGTCTGGCACTGAAATCATCATTAGAAATCCTGGAGTGAGAAGAGTGGGGCTCGATCAGGTGTTAATAGGTAAATAGGTAGGTAATATGTAGGTAAATATGGTGAGAGAGTTTTCCAGGTGGCATCAACATCACTCGTGTTGGTGTTTTTACTAAAGGGAGGGGAGATTACGATTGGGAGCTGTAATTGTGACTCCCAGCATCTGTGCTCCACTATGAGGAATGGGTATAAAGATTTGGATTTGCTAAGTTGGAGATACCACAGTGGTTTCTTGAGTAGGCAGCATGGTTTTAGTCAGGATGAGGAGGCAAGTGGAATGTTCACAAGTTGTTGAAGATGAAAAAACAACAGCACTGGATGCTGATTGCTAAGAGACTGGAATATAAATGTTACTATAGCAGTTAGTTAGGCTGGGAAGAGGGGCCTTGTCAATGAAAGTGGGCATATGGATGTCAATAAAGATGTATATGACAAAATTTTTTATCTTGACCTAGGTTGTGTTTGCTCTATGATAAATAATTCATTAAGCAATTCATTTCTTTTGTTTTCTGTTTTTGTGTTTCTTTTCTATTTTTTAATTTTTATTTATTTTATTATTTTTTATTATGTTATGTTAGTCACCATATAGTATGTCATCATCATTAGCCATCAGGGAAATTCAAATCAAAACAACGTTGAGATACGACCTTATACCAGTTAGAATGGCAAAAATTAATAAGGCAGGAAACAATAAATGTTGGAGAGGATGTGGAGAAAGGGGAACCCTCTTACACTGTTGGTGGGAATGCATGTTGGTGCAGCTACTTTGGAAAACAGTGTGGAGGTTTCTCAAAAAATTAAAAATAGAGCTACCCTATGACCCAGCAATTGCACTACTGGGTATTTGCCCCAAAGATACAGATGTAGTGAAAAGAAGGGCCATATGTACCCCAAGGTTCATAGCAGCAGTGGCCACAGTCGCCAAACTGTGGAAAGAGCAGAGATGTCTTTCAACAGAAGAATGGATAAAGATGTGGTCCATATACACAATGAAATATTACTCAGCCATCAGAAACGTGTTTCTTTTTTAAACAACAAATCTCTACCAAATGAGAGAAATCCTTTAGAGTCTGAAAGGCAATAGACTAACATTATGAATGTGTCAATAACTTTTTTATTTTTAATTATTTCATATCCCTCATAACTCATATCCAATCTCCCCTAAAGTTCCTTGATTGTATAATCATATTCTGATTGTTTCTGCTTTCACTTCACTCTAGATCCCGTAAACAGGGGACATAATTCTTTAGCCTCATTCTGTTGGTCTGAGCAAATCCTGAGGCCATCACAGATGCAAGGGACCAGTAAAAGACTGTCCTTCATGATGGGGGAATTGACACGTATGTGTGGTAGACTGAAGAGCTACTGGCTGCCGTTTGTGTAGATGGTCAGCTACACTTGACAAACTATCAGACTGACCAATATTCAAAAGCTTGACATATGCTGTGCTGGCAAGGCTGTGAGAAGAATTTGCTTCCATACATTGCTGGCAGGAATGAAAGTAGGATAGTGTCTAAGAAGGGAATCTTTCTGTGTACAATCCGACTGCGAATGCATTTACCCCTCAGGCAAGGTCATCTTACTTCTAGACATAGACTGTAAGATCTATCAAGAATTATCCAACTGAAGGTCTCCTGCATGGCTTGATAGGTTAAGCCTCTGCCTTTGGCTCAGGTCATGATCTCAGGGTCCTGGGATCGAGCACTGCATTGGTCTCTCTGCTCAGTGGGGAGCCTGCTTCCCTCCCCACTCTGTCTGCCTCTCTGCCTACTTGTGATCTCTCTCTCTCTCTGTGAAATAAATAAATAAAATCTTAAAAAAAAGAATTATCCCACTGAAGAAGAGGGAGAAAAAATAATATAAAAAAGCATACTCTCAGGTCTTGGTACAACAATGTCAAAATATATATTGTTGGAGTTTCAAAATGAAATAAGAGAATAGGACAGAAAAATGTTTTCTAAGAAATATTTGCTGACTGTATCTAAATGAGGTAAATATAATGAGCTTACTGAGATTCAAGAATCTTCATGAACTTCAGAGAGGATAAACACAAGGAAAGCTCTGCCTAGGCCCATCCAAATTGAACTGAAAATTAAGATGAAGTGAAAAGTCTTGAATGCAGCCTAAGGAATCAATCAAAGGCTATAGAAACTTGGCTAAGGTCATCAAGAATCACATGCCTTTACTAATTGTTAAGCTTGTACATTTATATACCCTTAGACAACAGAGTTCAACATCAGATTCATGACTGCAATTTGAAACTCATGAAAATTTCACGTCATTCTTCTTACGAAGAATAAAGCACTAAAAACTGAGACCGTCTTAATTGTGAGCATTTATATTACAATTTCAGTAAAATAGGCATGCAGCAAGGCTGGCTTAGGTGGTAGAAAGCTTCTGTATCAGAGCATCTGTAGAGAAATGAGAGAAATGGAGCAGGAAGAGGTGAAGGGGGGTGGGCAATGGTCTTAGAGACCCAGCCCACCTGGGATGAGGATGAGGCTGGTGGAGAGGCTCTGTCCCTGGGGCCCTGGTGCAGTGCTCCCTCAAGGGCTCTCATGACAGAGCATAAACAGCCCAATATCTGTCCTCATGTCCGTTCCTGAAGACTCAGTCTAAGGCTGTTGAGTGCATGTCTGTCTGGGAGTAGAAAGGCTCCTGGATCAAGGTAAGGACTGGGCTGGTGGTGTGTCCCAGACAGGCCAGAGGTGACAGGAGTCTTGGAGGCTATTGATATATGTGGATGAAGAATGGAAAACCGGAGACACCAATCTGGTTGGTCATGGCCAATGTGGAGCGAGAGTTCTGGGAAGGCAGGTGGGAGTTCATGGGCTATCTGATGTTACTGACAGTTAGTAGACAAAGAGATGCCATCCAAAAAGTAACAGGTACCCTAATAATCAGGCTGGGTATGAGATAAAGAAAGATACTGACTGAGACTGCAGACACATCTTGGCAAATATGAGAAGAGCCCTGGGAAGGATGGAGACCTCTGCTGGGCTTTAGAAAGCAGGGTGTGGGAGGAAGGGCTTTGAGGAGACAGCCAGGCTCTCCTGGGCAGATGTGAGAAGAAAGTGCGAGGGAGCGATGTCTGAGAGGGGACATGGAGGATGAACATGTGTTAGAACAAGGTCATTCCAACAGAAGACCAATTGAACAGAGAGCTCTCCATTCCCTGAGCTCCCTAGTTTTGGTCTTCGGCTGAATTAATAAAGGTATTCCTGCTTCTCCCTTCCTGCAACCATCTGGCATCAGCAGCTCCTATGATCTTCCCTCACCTCAAGCCCCGGCCTGTGTGCATTGTGTCTTTGCTAGCCTTTGCCTTCCACAGAGCTGCTACATGCTTTCTAGAGACAGTGCCGTCCTTCAAGGCCAGCTGGACTCCCTTGAGTACCTAACGGTAGAACTGTTTCTCCCATCACCTGGAGCTGATTTTCCTCCCCAGAAAGAAAAAAAAGCAGAGGCACCAAGAGGGGGAGTCAGAGGGTGGAAGATACCATGTTAATGAGCGTAAGCTATAACTCAGCTACTGAGATAGGTATTTTGGGATATTCTTCTTCAGAGGGAATAAATATTTGTCCCCAGTTCTCCAAAGCTACCTGTATAAATTTGATTCATCTCAAATCATAAGCCCCTAGGTTTGTGGGAGGGTCTCAGTTTTTCATATCACCAGTTTTTACTATGGTGCTTGAAAAATAGTTTCATGCTCAAAATATACTTGCCAAAGGAGTAATGAATGAAAGTTTACTGGCAAACATATGATAAAATTTCTACCTTCAACAAAATATTCTAAATTTGATGCTGTTGCATGCCCAGCAAAAAGGAGCTTTCTCCTTTCCAATTTCAATAGTTTTTAGTTTCCTAAGGTGTGAACCCAAGGAATTCCTCCCTCACCTTGGGGTCACAGGCCCTGTCAATATTCTCTCTTAAAGGGCTTATGACTTTCTTTCTTTCTTTCACAATTTTTTATTGTGTTAATCACCATACATCATTAGTTTTTGATGTAGTGTTCCAAGATTCATTGTTTGCATATAACACCCAGTGCTCCATGCAATCTGTGCCCTCCTTAATACCCAACACCAGGCTCACCCAACCCCCCACCCACCTCCCCTTCAAAACCCTCAGTTTGTTCCTCAGAGTCCATAGTCTCTATGCTTCATCTCCTCCTCTGATTTCCCCCCTTCACTTTCCTGTCCTTCTCCTAGTATCTTCTATGTTATTCCTTATGTTCAACATATGAGTGAAACCATATGATAATTGTCTTTCTTTGCTTGACTTACTTCCCTTAACATAATCCCCTCCAGTTCCATCCATGTTGATAGAAACTGGTGGGTATTCATCCTTTCTGATGGCTGAGTAATATTCCATGGTATATATGGACCATATCTTCTTTGTCCATTTGTCTGTTGAAGAGCATCCCAGCTCTTTCCATAGTTTGGCCTTTGTGGACATTGCTGCTATAAACACTGGGGTATATGGACTCATGACTTTCCTTATGGGTAGGCAAATTATGTGATAGATTCTGAAATTTCAAATCTCATTTCTGTCCATACTTGGTTTGTGACATTTGGTGATTCACATTCACTGGGTGTCATTTACTCTTCGTGTGAAATGGGAAAAATACCAATTCCTGGAGTGGATCTTCAGTATCTAAATACAAAAAAATATGAAGGACTACAAAGTGTTTACTATAATCTCTGGCATAAATTAATTTCTCTGTGACAATATAATATTCTATTCCTAGAATACCACTAGCCATTTAGAATCCTGTCTCTTCAGCCAATTACTATTCCAAGAAATGTGCACAAGTAACCTTCTAAAGTAGCGTAATTGTTCTAAACTACTGGCTCAAGACATCTACTTACTGCCCCCTGTGTAAAGGATGGATGGAGTCTAAATATGAAGTTGTGATTAAGGCTCTTCACCATCAGGAAAAATCTGCCTGTGCGGCCCCTCCCCTTCCCCCTTTCAGTGTTTTCTGTGCATCAGCTACTCTGGGCTGGAAATGTTTCAAGAATGCAAACATTTTTCATGGTGATTCCCCCTTTTCCTTCTTTACCTTATGTTAGATGACTCAATCTCAAAGTCAAGAATCATCTTGTAATTGCCTTCAGCCCCTCTGCCCCCACTGCCCTGTCTCCTTCCTACATTCATAACCACCTGCTTGTAGGGAAAGAACATACAACAATAGTTTTGGTTATTGGAAACATGTATCCTTTAATTAGAGTGTCACTCATTGAGGGCAGGAAATATTTTCTATTCACCATTGTATGTGTCTTATTATTTGCATGTTCCATGAAGACAGAGTTTAAGATATGCCCAAGTCTCCTAGTGTCTTCACGAAGAATATTACAAGAAAATCTGTGTTTTCGCCTGTCTGTGGGCATAGGAGGTGAGGTTCTGAAATATTTCCCCAGGCATGATTTCTTTAAACCACACTGCTGTTAGCCACAGAGTCTTCTACCTGTTGGGCATCCCTGGCCTTGAAGACCAGCACATATGGATTTCGATCCCCTTCATCATTTCCTATGTCATTGCCCTGCTTGGGAACAGCCTGCTCATCTGCATTATTATCATAAAGAGCAGCCTCCATGAACCCATGTACCTCTTCCTCTGCATGCTGGCTGGAGCAGACCTCGTGCTCTCCACCTGCATAGTACCCCAGGCCTTGGTCATCTTCTGGTTCCATGCTGGGGAGATCTCTCTGGATCAATGCATCACTCAGGTTTTTTTCTACTCTTCCACCTTCATTTCTGAGTCAGGGATCTTGCTGGTGATGGCGTTTGACCGCTACATTGCCATATGCTACCCCCTGAGATACACCACTATTTTTACAGGTGCACTGATTGGGAAAGTCGGTATGATCATCTTCTTGAGAAGTTATGGTACAATTTTCCCTATAATATTTCTTCTGAAAAGATTGACTTTTTGTCAAAATAATATTATTCCACACACCTTTTGTGAACACATTGGTTTGGCCAAATATGCTTGTAATGACATTCGAGTGAACATCTGGTATGGACTTTTTGTCATCATAACGACAGTGGTCTTAGATGTCCTGTTAATATTTGTTTCTTATGTGCTGGTTCTCCGTGCTGTCTTCCACATGCCTTCCCGAGACGCTCGCAACAAAACTCTCAACACATGTGGCTCCCATGTCTGCATCATCATCCTCTTTTATGGGCCTGCGATCTCCACAAGTCTTATTCAGCGGTTTGGAGGCCACATTCCACCTCATATCCATATCTTATTGGCTAATGTCTGCATTCTGGTTCCACCTATGCTGAATCCCATCATTTATGGGATTAAGACCAAGCAAATTTGGGAGCAGGTGTCTTACATATTTTTTCCAAAGCAGAAATAACCTTGGCAGAAGAACAGCATTTTTAGCATCTCTAGCTACCAGTGAAAGTGTAGTGAAATTGGTGCATGGTGTGGGTCAACTGAAACAGTAGGAAAAACTCAGTAACTTTAATTTATGGAGTAAATTTATCAGGGAGTTTTCAGGAGTTATATTTTCTATTGGCCAAATAACCTCAGAGAGGTTTGTCATTTCTGGCTGGGCCAACTGCCATCTGCAAAGAACCAGAGACAGCATGATTTTTTTTTCCTGAAGTTTGTCCTTTTAAACAATAGTCTGATTATTAGAAATGCATCAATAATACTCCATAGTGTATATGGACCACATCTTCCTTATCCATTTGTCCGTTGAGGGCATCTTGGTTCTTTCCATAGTTTGGCGACCGTGGCCATTGCTGTTATAAACATCGGGGTACATATGGCCCTTCTTTTCACAACATCTGTATCCTTGGGGTAAATACCCAGGAGTGCAATTGCAGGGTCATAGGGAAGTTCCATTTTTAATTTCTTGAGGAATCTCCACACTGTTCTCCAAAGAGGCTGCACCAACTTGCATTCCCACCAACAGTGTAAGAGGGTTCCCCTTTCTCCACATCCTCTCCAACATATGTTGTTTCCTGTCTTGCTAATTTTGGCCATTCTAATTGGTGTAAGGTGATATCTCAATGTAGTTTTAATTTGAATCTCCCTGATGGCTAGTGATGATGAACATTTTTCATTTGTCTGATAGCCATTTGTATGTCTTTATTGGAGAAGTGTCTGTCCATGTCTTCTGCCCATTTTTTGATATGATTGTCTGTTTTGTGTGTGTTGAGTTTGAGGAGTTCATTATAGATCCTGGATATCAACCTTTTGTCTGTACTGTCATTTGCAAATATCTTCTCCCATTCCGTGGGTTGCCTCTTTGTTTTGTTGACTGATTCCTTGGCTGTGCAGAAGCTTTTGATTTTGATGAAGTCCCAAAAGTTTATTTTTGCATTTGTTTCCTTTGCCTTTGGAGACATATCTTGAAAGAAGTTGCTGTGGCTGATATCGAAGAGATTACTGCCTATGTTCTCCTCTAAGATTCTGATGGATTCCTGTCTCACATTGAGGTCTTTTATCCATTTCGAGTTTATCTTTGTGTACGGTGTAAGACAATGGTCGAGTTTAATTCTTCTACATATAGCTGCCCAGTTTTCCCAGCACCATTTATTGAAGAGACTGCCTTTTTTCCACTGTATATTTTTTCCTGTTTTGTCGAAGATTATCATAGAGTTGAGGGTCCATATCTGGGCTCTCTACTCTGTTCCACTGTTCTATGTGTCTGTTTTTATGCCAGTACCATGCTGTCTTGGTGATCACAGCTTTGTAATAAAGCTTGAAATCAGGTAACGTGATGCCTCCAGTTTTATTTTTGTTTTTCAACATTTCCTTAGCAATTTGGGGTCTCTTCTGATTCCATACAAATTTTAGGATTATTTGCTCCAGCTCTTTGAAGAATGCTGGTGGAATTTTGATTGGAATAGCATTGAAAGTATAGATTGCTCTTGGCAGTATAGACATTTTAACAATGTTTATTCTACTGATCCAAGAGCATGGGATGGTCTTCCATCTTTTTGTGTCTTCTTCAATTTCTTTCATGAGTGTTCTGTAGTTCCTCAAGTACAGATCCTTTACCTCTTTGGTTAGGTTTATTCCCAGGTATCTTATGGTTCTTGGTGCTATAGTAAATGGAATCGATTCTCTAATTTCCCTTTCTGTATTTTCATTGTTAGTGTATAAGAAAGCCACTGATTTCTGCATATTGACTTTGTATCCTGCCATGTTGCTGTATTGCTGTATGAGTTCTAGTAGTTTGGGGGTGGAGTCTTTTGGGTTTTCAATATAAAGAATCATGTCATCTGCAAAGAGAGAGAGTTTGACTTCTTCATTGCCAATTTGGATACCTTTTATTTCTCTTTGTCTGATTGCTGTTGCTAGGACTTCTAATACTATGTTGAACAAGAGTGGTGAGTGGGCATCCTTGTCATATTCCTGATCTCAACAGGAAGGCTGTGAGCTTTTTCCCATTGAGGATGATATTTGCTGTGGGTTTTTTATAGATTTTCTCCAAAGAAGACATACAAATGGCTATGAGACACATGAAAAAATGTTCATCATCACTAGCCATCAGGGAGATTCAAATTAAAACCACATTGAGATACCACCTTACACCAGTTAGAATGGCCAAAATTAGCAAGACAGGAAACAATGTGTGTTGGAGAGGATGTGGAGAAAGGGGAACCCTCCTACACTGTTGGTGGGAATGCAAGTTGGTGCAGCCACTTTGGAGAACAGTGTGAAGATTCCTTAAGAAATTAAAAATAGAGCTTCCCCATGACCCTGCAATTGCACTACTGGGTGTTTACCCCATAGATACAGATGTAGTGAAAAAAAGGGCCATCTGTACCCCCAATGTTTATAGCAGCAATGGCCACGGTCGCCAAACTGTGGAAAGAACCAAGATGTCCTTCAACGGACGAATGGATAAGGAAGATGTGGTCCATATACACTATGGAGTATTATGCCTCCATCAGAAAGGATGAATACCAACTTTTGTAGCAATATGGACAGGACTGGAAGAGATTATGCTGAGTGAAATAAGTTAAGCAGAGAAAGCCAATTATCATATAGTTTCACTAATTTGTAGAGCATAACAAATAACATGGAGGACGTAGAAATATAGAAAGGAGAAGGGAGTTCAGGGAAATTGGAAGGAGAGAGGAACCATGAGAGACTATGGACTCTGAAAAACAACCTGAGGGTTTTGAAGGGGCAAGGAGGGGAAGGTTGGGGGAGCCAGGTGGTGGGTATTAAGGAGGGCACATACTGCGTGGAGCACTGGGTGTGGTGCAAAAACAATGAATTCTGTTGCGCTGAAAAGAAATAAAAAAAAATTTATTAAAGTAATCTACAGATTTACTGCAATCTATACCAAAATTCCAATGGTGTTTTTCACCATTGGAACAAAAAGTCCTAAAATATGTGTGGAACTAGAAAAGACCTTGAATAGCCAAAAAAATCTTGAGAAATTATAATGTAGAAGCATCACACTCTCTGATTTCAAGCTTGAACAACGCAATAATGATCAAAATAGTGGCATTTCCATGAAAACAGAGACATTGATAATGAAGGAGAATTGACAGCCCAGAACTACCCCCCACATATATGGTCAGTTAATTCATGGTAGAGAAGCCAAGAATATACAATGGGGAAAAAGACAGTCTCTTCAATAAATGGTGCTGGGAAAACTGGACAGCCACATGCAAATGAATGAAACTGAATTACTATCTTATGCCATATGCAAAAACTAACTCAAAGTGGATTAAAGACTTGAATATAAGACATGAAACCATAAAATTCCTTGAAGAAAACAGCAGGTAAGCTCCTTGACATTAGTCTTGGCAATGATTTTCTAGATTTGACACCAAAAGCAAAAGCCACAAAAGCAAAAATAAACAAGTGGAACTGCATCAAACTAAAATGATTCTGTGCAACAAAGGAAAGCATCAGCACAATGAAAATGTACATATGGAATGAGATAAAATATGTGGTATTCCAATAAAAAGTTAATATCTAAAATATGTATGAGTTGTTGAATTTATATAATTCAGTAGCAAAAACCCAACTGATTAAAAAGTGGGCAAAGGAAATGAATGGACATTTTTCCAAAGAACACATGAGATGACCAACAGACACATAAAAAGATGCTTAATATCCCTCATTATCAGGGAAATACAAAATCAAATACAAATACAAATTATCACCTCAAACCTATTAGAATGACTGTCACCAAGAAGGCAAGAGATAACAAGTGTTGGTGAGGATGTGGAGAAAAGGGAACCCTTGTACACTGTTGGTGGAAATGTAGATTGGTGCAGCCACTATGAAAAACAGAGTGGAGGTTCCTCAGGAAATTAAAAATACAACTACCATATAATCCAGAAATTCCACTGTGTGGGTATTTACTCCAAGGAAAGAAAAATACCAACTCAAAAAGATTTCTGCACCCTCACATACATTGCAGCATTATTTACAAATATAACCAAGACATGGAAGTGACAAGGATTCATTGGTGGATAAATGAATAAAGAAAAAAAAATATATATAGTATACACACACACACACACACTCACCATGCTATAAAACATTTATATAATATATGTAATGTATATGTATATACACACACATACACACTCACCATGCTATAAAACATATATATAAATAATATATATAATGTATATGTATACACACACACATATATATATATTCAATAGAATATTTTTTCACCATAAAAAAGAAGGTAATCTTGCCATTTGTAAGAACATGGATGGACCCTGAAAGCATTATGCTAAGTGAAATAAATCAGATACAGAAAAATAAATACTGTAACATCCTAGTTATATGTGGAATTAAAAAAACCCACCTACTGAGCTCACAGATACAGAGAACAGATTTGTGGTTGCTGGAGGCTGGGGTGTGAGTGACATGGGTAAAGCGGTGAAAGGTGCAAACTCGCAGTTATAAAATACAGAAATCACGGGATGTAATGTATAGCATGGTGAGTATAGTCAATCACACTGTATATTTGAAAGTTGCTAAGAGAGTAGATCTTAAAAGTTCCATCACAAGAAAATAAGTTTGTGATTGTGTGGTGATGGACGTTAACTAGGTTGATTATAGTGATCATCTGTCACATGTACAAATACTGACGCATTATGTTGTGCACATGAAACTAATATACTGTTATATATTGAGTAAATATCAATTTTGAGAGGAGCAAAAAAAAATTCATGTTTACTTTCTTACAATTAAACAGACTGGCAATTAGAAACCTTTCTTCCAGTCCCGTCTATGTTGCTACAAAAGTTGGGTATTCATCCTTTCTGATGGAGGCATAATACTCCATAGTGTATATGGACCACGTCTTCCTTATCCATTTGTCCGTTGAAGGGCATCTTGGTTCTTTCCACAGTTTGGCGACCGTGACCATTGCTGCTATAAACATTGGGGGTACAGATGGCCCTTCTTTTCACGACATCTGTATCTTTGGGGTAAACACCCAGGAGTGCAATTGCAGGGTCATAGGGAAGTTCTATTTTTAATTTCTTGAGGAATCTCCACACTGTTCTCCAAAGAGGCTGCAACATGGACGGGACTGGAAGAGATTATGCTGAGTGAAATAAGTCAAGCAGAGAGAGTCAATTTTCATATGGTTTCACTTATTTGTGGAGCATAACAAATATCATGGAGGACAAGGGGTGTTAGGGAAGAGAAGGGAGTTGGGGTAAATTGGAAGGGGAGGTGAACCATGAGAGACTATGGACTCTGAAAAACAATCTGAGGGTTTTGAGGGGGCGGGGGGTGGGAGGTCGGGGTACCAGGTGGTGGGTATTATAGAGGGTACGTTTTGCATGGAGCATTGGGTGTGGTGAAAAAATAATGAATACTGTTTTTCTGAAAATAAATTAATTGAATTAAAAAAAAGAAACAAGAACAAGTAAGATAAAATTAGATACTATTTATAATAGCAACACATCTATAAAATAGCTAAGAATTAGCTAAAGAAAGAATACATAAGACTTCTACAGTGAAGTTATAAAAAACTATTAAAGATCATAAAAATATTTCTAATTAACTGGAGTAGTATAGATGTAGTTATAAAAAATTATAATTCTCTTTAAATTATTCTGTAACTTTAGTAAATTCCTAATTAAGATTCCAGTTGGATTTCTAGAGGTACATAGTAAGCTTATTTTTTATATTATATAGAAGAATAAATGACTAAAAATATCTAAGTCAATTTTGAAAGAATAGAACAAAGACTTATTGACAAAGGAATGAAGTCATAAATGCAAAACACAACACTACAAACTTAGTAGCATAGAAAAAAACAAAACAAAAAAACCCCTTTCTTTCATGTTCAGAAGGTGGCGCTCTAGATCGAATTTGTGGTTTCTTCTGTGGGAGCTGGTTCTCCAGGATACACTTGGGAGGGTGTCCAGGGAGCTGGTAGTAGAGTGGTGGGAAATGTGGCTTAGCACCTGAGGCTCTGTGGGGTACTGGGGTACTCCCAGAGGTCTGTCGTAGAGTTCCTGCTAAAGTCCTGAAGCACACAGCTCCAAGTGCATTTCTTTAATGTTCTTTGATATTCTTATCTGCTTCCTTTCCTTTCTGATCACTCCCTCCACTCATGGAGGACCCATCTCAGAAATCTGAGTGCTGCTGGAGAGAAACGGGTTTCTCCGGCCCTAACCCAGGCAACAGGTACACCAGGCTTTTGCTTTCCACCTCCTGCATGGGAGAAGCTGCTTCCCACCCCGCTGCTGGAGAAGTTGCCAGCTGGTGCTGCCAAAAGTTTAGCCCTTTCAGGGTCACTCTGGGAAAGCGGGTACTTCTGCGAGTTCATCCCTTTCTTCCAAACTCACCTGGATCCCACTCCCATGATGTGCTGGAATCTCTCTTCAGGAAGGCCAGAGTTCTGTAAATTCTCTTTTGACCACGGTTGTATGTCCAGTTTTGCACTCACCAGGGGTTTGGTGTTCTTTCTCTCCTCCCACCCCTCACCCATCCCACCACGGGGTCTCCAGGAATGGGGCAGGGCAGACTTGTGGACTCCTTTGGATCCATAGCCCTTACCCAGAGCCTCCCTTTATATTCAGATGCACAGATGGGCTACCTGTCCCCTGGGTTCCTTCGTGTGCTGTGTAGAGGCAATTTTGTTCAGTTACAGATCAGTCTGATCAGTTGTTAAAAAATGAGAGAAAAGAGAAACCACTTAGGCCACCACCGTGTTGGCATCACTTCTTCCACCGCTAAACAAATAGAATTTTTTGGTCTATCCTACCTCAATGAAGCTGGAAAGAAGAACCCCAAAAAGGAAAGCTACAGGGCAAGTTCATGAACATAGATGCAAAAAGCCTCAAGGAAAATATTAGCAAATAGAGTCCCCCACATTAAAATGAAGTGTATACCATGTGTGTGTGGGATTTATTCCAGGTGTGCAAAGCTGGCTCAGTATCTGAAAATTGATCATGGTAATTTACCACATCAAAAGGCTAAAAAATATAATTTTTTTTACTAATTATTTTACTAATTATTGCAGAAACAGCACTTTAAAAAACTAAACACTAACTCATGGTAAAACTCCCAGGGAAGTAGAGTAAAGAGAAACTCCCCCAGCCTGACAGAGAAGTCTATAAACATATCTACAGATAACATTATACTTAATGGTGATAAACTGAATACCTTCTCCATAAGACAGGAAACCAAGTAAGGATATACTTTCTTGTCGGTCTTATTCAACATTGTACTAGAAGTCTTACTTAGTGTAACAAGAAAGGAAATACAGGATATACTAATTGGAAAGGAAAAATCAATACTATGTCTACTCACAGATGATGCAAGTGTCTGTGTAGAAAATTCCAAAGAACTGATTAAAAAAAAAAAACAAAACCCAAAACAAAACCCAAACCACTTCCGGAACCAACGAGTGTAAATATAAGTAAGTCAGTTCTTTCCCTCCATACAACCTTAGACAAATGGATTTCAAATTAAAAGAAAAATATAATTTGAAACACTACCAGGAGGGGCACCTGGATGGCTCAGTCAGTTAAGCTAGGATTCTTGGTTTGGGTTCAGGTCATGATCATCAGGGTCTGTGCTCAGTGGGGAGTCTACTTGAGATTTTCTCCTTCTCCTTCTGTTCCCCCCACCCCCCCCTCAAATAAGTGTCTTTAAAAATAAAATAAAATACCACTAGGAAAACATATGAAATACTTAGGTATAAATCTAACAAAATGTGTGCAAGGTATATATGTGAAAACCTACAAAACTCTGATGATAGAATCAAATAAGGTATGGAGAAATGTATAGAGATTCAGTGCCTATAGATTAGAATACAGTATTGTTAAGATGTTAATATTTCCTAACTTTGAATGTAATTCCAATCAGAATCCCAATAATTTTTTTCTGAAGATTGAGAGAGATTTATTTATTTGAGAGAGAGACAGAGAGAGAGAGAAAGAAAGCATGACCAGGGAGAGGGGCAGAGGGAGAAGCAGGTTCCCCACTGAGCAGGGAGCTCGATGTGGGGCTTGATCCCAGGACCCTGGGATCATGACCTGATTAACCAACTGAGCCACCCAGGTGCCCCCATCCCCCATATTAACGTTTTTATAAGTATTGACAAACATGATTCTAAAGTACTTATGGAAAGGCAAAAGCCAGAATAGCCAACACAGTACTAATGGGGAGCAAAATTGAAGTATTCACACTACCTGAATTCAAGACCTTCTGTAAAGCAGCAGTAATCCGAACAGTATGACATTGTTGAAAGAATATACACATAGATCAGCGGAGCAGAATAGGGAGCCCAGAAATAGACTCACACATGTAGAGTCAGTTATCTCTGACAGAGGAACAAAAGCAACTCAATGGAGAAAGGACTGACATTTCAACAAATGATTCTCTGACTTATTTCACTTAACACAATGTCCTTTAGGTCCACCTGTGTTGTTGCAAATGGCAAGATTTCATTCCTTTCTATGGGTGAGTAATATTCCTGCATATGTATATGTACCACATCTTTTTTGTCCATTCATCTATTTATGGACTTTTTAGTTGCTTCCTTCCATATCTTGGCTATTTTAAATAATTCTGCAGTAAACATGGGTATATATGTCTTTTTTTTTTTTTAAAAGATTGTATTTATTTATTTATTTATTTATAGACAGAGATCACAAGTAGGCAGAGAGGCAAGCAGAGAGATGGGTGGGGGAAGCAGGCTCCCCGCTGAGCAGAGAACCCGATATGGGGCTCTATCCCAGGACCCTGAGATCATGACCTGAGCCACCCAGGCGCCCCATATGTCTTTTTGAATTAGTTTTTTTTTTCCCTTGGGTATATAACCAGAAGTGGAGTTACTGGATCATGTGGTGCTTCTAGTTTAGTTTAGTGCTTTTTCTTTTTTTTTTAAGATTTTATTTATTGGAGAGAGAGAGAGAGGCAGAGATAGTGAGAGAGAGCAGGAGAAGGGAGGAGAGGGAGAAGCAGGCTGCCTGCTGAGTGGGGAGCTTGATGGGGGACTTGATGCCAGGACTCTGGGATCATGACCTGAGCCGAAGCAGACACTTAACCGACTGAACCACCCAGGCACCCCTAGTTTTAGTTTTTTGAGGAATATCCATACTATTTCTCACCAGTAGCTGCACCGGTTGATATTCTTACCAACAGTACATGAGGGTTCCCTTTTTTCCACATCTTTGCCAATATTTGTTATCTCTCGACTTTTTGATACTAGCCATTCTTACTGGTGTGAAGTGTTACCTCATTGTGGTTTTGATTTGCATTTCCCTGATGATGAGTTGTGTTCAGCATCTTTCCAGGCAACTCTTGGCCATCTGTCTTCTTTAGAATAATGTCTATTCAGTTGCCCTGTTCCTTTTTAATTAGATTATTATTTTATTAATATTTATTTTGGTGTTGAGTTATATGAATTCCTTATATATTTTGGATGTTAACCTTTTATTAGATACATTATTTACAAATATTTTGTTCCATTCAGTAAACCTTTTAATTTTGTTGATGGTTTCTTTCACTGTGCAAAAGCATACCATGTGATATCACTTTTATGTGGAATCTAACCCCCCCCCCCCAAATGAATGAAGAAGCTAATAAACAGAAACAGATGCATACATATGGAGAACAAACTGGTGGTTTCCAGATTCCAGAGGGAAGGGAACTAGGGGGATGAGTGAAATAGGTGATGGGGATTAAGAAGTACAAACTTCCAGTTATAAAACAAATAAATCACAGAAGATGAAAAGTATAGCATATACAGAGAATAATATTAGTCAGTAATATTAGAATAATGTTATGTAATAATGTATGGTTATAGATGGTGACGGTGACTACATTTATCATGGTAAGCATTGATAATGTATAAAATATATGTTGCACACCTGAAAAGAATATAACATTATATATAAACTATTCAATTAAAAAAGACCACAAAAACCAAAAAGCTGTTTTTCTTTGAAAGACACTGTTGAGAAAAATGAAAATACCATCCACAAATTAGGAGAAAATATATTTTCTCTCTTTTTAAAAAAAAAATCTATTTTTAAAATTAATCTCTACAGCCAACGTGGGGCTTGAACTCACAACCCCAATATCAAGTGTTGCATGTTGCAATGACTGAGCTAGCCAGGTGCCCCAGGAGAAAATATTTTCAAAAGGAATATCTGAAAAAAAAAAAAAGAAAGAAAAGTAAAAGACTGCATCTCTGCAGGTACTGGGGGGCTTGTCAGTTAAGCGTCTGCCTTTCGCTCAGATCGTGATCTCAGGGTCCTGGGATCAAGCCCCACATCAGGCTCCCTGCTCAGTGGAGAGTCTGCTTTTCTCTCTCCCTCTGTCTCTGCCCCCTACTCGTGTTCACTCTCTCTTTTTCTGTCTCTCAAATAAATAAATAAAATCTTTAAAAAACTGTATCTCTGCTAAAGGACTAATATTCAACATATACAAAGAACTCTTAAAACTCAACAATGAAAAGCAGCCCAGTTATAAAATGAACAAAATATCTGAATGGATACCTTAGTAAGAGTGATATATAGATGGTTAAAAAAGCATATGAAAAGATACTCAGCATCATTTGTCATTGGCAAATTGAAAATTAAATGAAAACAAAGAGATACCATCACACACCTTTTACAGTGGCTTATATGTGCAAATCTGATGATCCAGGTTGTTGGTGAAGATGTGGCAAAGAACTTTCATTCATTGCTAGTGGGAGTGTGACAAACAGATAGTCACTTTGGAAGACAGTGGGCAGTTTCTTACAAGGCTAAGCATAGCCTTACTGTATGATTCAATAGCTATTTTCCTGGGTGTTTATTCCACTGATTCTAAATTGATGCCCACTTAAAAACCTACATAATAATGTTTACAGCAGCATTATTCATAATCACCAAAACTTGAAGCAAGGAATAATGGAGAAATAAATGATAAATTTATTTTATAAGATAAATGGAGAAACAAACTGTGGCATATTCATACAATGGAATATTCAGTGACAAAACAAAATGAGCTATGAAGTCAGGAAAAAAAAAAGTATGAATTTTATATATGTATTGGTAAGTGAAAGAAGACAGTTTGAAAAGATTATATGGGTATGATTCTATATGACAATATGGAAAAAGCCAAACTAGAGCAATGGTTAAAGGACCAGTGGTTTCCAGGAGTCTGAAGAGAAGGGAGATGGTTGATGACGTGAAGCACAGGAGATTTTTTACTGCCCAGATTTTGGTGTCTAAAACCATTCTCCTCTAAGAGGAACAGGGTCCTGTGGAGAAATTGCTGATCTTAGGCCTGGGGCAGGACATGCATAAGGTGTTTCTGGAGCATCTTGTGCCAGAGAGTAGAGGCATGCCAAACAAAACCAAGCAAAACACAGTGATGGTAGATATTAAAGGAACACAGGAATCAACTAAAAGCTCTTCCAGTAGCCAAATATGAAGAATTTGGGCAACAAAATAAAGCATAGTGGATTATAACCCAAAGAAATATCCAAGCTCCCATACTAACATCAACAAATAATTGAATAAGTACATCAGTGTGGGGGAGGACAGAAATCCTGTGCAGAAGAATTCTTACAACTTATATACATACTCATGCCACAAGGAAGTGGAGCAAAACTCCCCACCTAAGTGTGGGCTGTTAGGAAAGTCAGTTAGTGACTTTCCTCTGGAGAGTTCATTCTGGAAAGGGAGACGAAGAGTAACTCTGCAGTGGAGGAGCGGGAAAGACTTGGCCATGTGAATGAAATCAACATCAGCAGCCATGAGGCATGTTATACTAAGTACCCTTGTTACAATGTGATAAAAACTGTAACTTTCCTCTGCCTTCTTCCTCCTCAAACCCTATAACCTCAGCATAATCACAAAAGGAACATCAGGCAAATCCCATTTGAGGGTCATCTTATAAAATACTCGACCTCTACTGGTTTAGCTTGTAAAAGTCATCAATGACAAGGAAAGTTAGCGCAGCCTAAAGGGAAGTTACTTCTAAATACCATGTGGTATTCTGAATGGGCTCTTGGAATAGAAAAATGACAGCAGGTAAAAACTAAAGGAGTCTGAATAAAGTACGGATATTACTTGATGAAAATTCATCCATATTATTTCATTAATTGTACCAAACATGCCACACCAATGTAAAATGCTAGCAGGGGAAACTGGGTCTATGGCAACTGTGTACTATACAGTTTTTCTTTAAATAGAAAGCTGTCCTAAGAAAGCAAATTTATAAAAACTAATTTGTATATTGATTTTCAGGTTATATATTTTGATTGGTAATGGGATTAATGTGTTTACTTTCCATTGAAACAGAAACAGAGCTATTTTACATAACAAGGCTAACATTGCATTTCTTGAAAGTAGTCCATGTGTACATGGAATCTGGTGTGGGCGTGACCAGGGAACCCTCAGGACCTGAGGCATGTGCATTCAGCTGCAGTCCCTTGGGTGTCAGCTTCCTCTGCGGTCTTTAGGCAAATGCATAAAGACTCTGCTGCCTGCTGCCTATTGCTCAGAATCCTTCAATTCATCCCATTCTAGCCCTTGAGAACTCCCTCTGAAGCAGGTGACTGCTGTGAAGTGACATTTCAGGAGGAAAACCGGCCATTGTGGGGGTGTGGGGCCTAAGGAGAATGGTTGAAAGTATTAGGAGCTTTGTGGGTAGCTAAGTGGGTTGAATAGGAGTGTTGATAGCTGTGGGGGGCTGAAGCTCATTCCTTGCCCTCTGATTTCACAAGGACCACCTACTGGGGTTAGTGGCATATTGTCAGTGTTTCCCAATTGGTTTTCTGAGATCTGCTTAAGATATGTATGCTATATTTCTTTCAAACTCTGTGTATAGGGACATCATGCTCATAGATTGAAACTGACTACATAGCAGTATTTTCACCTAAGGAATTGGCAGACACCATAATGTAAAACAGGGCTTTTTGAAGAATTTATTATTAAAGGACTTTTTACCAGCACCCCACTGGACCAGAGTCACAAATACGGACTTTCCCAGTAGAGTGGAAAGGGCTGTCTGGGAGGGGGAGAGGGGACACTTTGGACTTGCATCCATGTCTTAGCTCTCAATGTACCTGGCGCTTTGAGCCTCTCCGGAGAGGGTTCCACACTGACATCAGAGCCTGATTACTGTAAACATTTTAGGTTCTGGAAGGGCCTCATTCATGGCTCCTATCATCACCGTTAATGCCTCCCATTCAGTATTTATCATTACTGGGAATCACACAGTGTATCAGTGTGCTGGATTATGGGAGCATGCATACCTTAACAGACCATTCTCAGACCTCAGAAAGTTTACAATTGATTGGGAAACATTGATAATATGTTACCATCCCTGAGGTAGGTGGTCTGATGATCAGACTCCTCATGAAGTCAGAGGGGAAAGAATAAGCTGTGGGCACACTGACACAGTGGGCAGATAGTGAGAGGGCCCTGGGTATGAGCAGCAACTCCACAACACAAATCAGGGATAGAACACTTGTCCAGGGGAGAGAAGATGCTTGGGTTAAGGCTGCAGAAGCCTCCATGAGGCACTTGAGGTTTTTTTTTTTTTTTTTAAGGATTTTATTTATTTCCTTGACAGAGAGAGATCATAAGTAGGCAGAGAGGCAGGCAGAGAGAAAGAGGGAACCAGGCTCCCCGCTGAGCAGAGAGCCCAGCTCAGGGCTCAATCCCAGGACCCTGAGATCATGACCCAAGCCAATGTCAGAGGCTTAACCCATTGAGCCACCCGGGTGCCCTGAACTTGAGTTTTTTTAAGGTGCCCTTGAGTTCCTTGAGGAACCATTCCAGTTCATGCAACTTCACCCAGAGACCAGCCCCCACCTGGCAAGCTCTGTAGCAGGTATAGTTTTCCACTCCAAAGAACATTCCTGCATGCTGCTGCCAAGGTATCCAATGTCCATCAACATCTGTGAACTGATCCTCTTCACTTCTCTTTTCAGTTACTTAAGACTTGCTCTCTCTCCATCACTTTAGCTTGCTATTCCTTTGTGCATCAGACCCAGTGGCATTTTCATATTGATTTTGATTTCTTCCAGCTTCTCTGGCAGAATGGCTTTCCTCTGGTCCCTACATATTCTTGCAGTGGTTGTGTGGCCACAGATGGACCTGGTGGTGGCTGCTCTCCACAGCAGGCCCATCCTCACAAGCCTCTCCTGGCCTCTGTTCATATGATTTTATTTTCAGGACAGCGTTGGCCATTTCTCAGGGGTACTATAGCAATGAACATAGGAGTGGATTTTCCTAGTCTGGTAATTAAATTTAGAGGGTGAGGGGAATAAACCTGGAAGGCCGGGGATTGAATGATTTTGTGTGCTTTCTATGTGCTAGGTACTGAGCAGGCATGGAGTAAATACAACAATGCATTTGGAAACTTTTTGTGGTCTTCCTCACCAGTTCTCATAGTTGGGTGTGCTTGCCCTCTATGCAGGTTCTGGTTCTTTCTTCTGTAGTGTGCTGGACAACAGAACTGTCTCTCAACTTCTCAGTCTTTCCCTGGCTTGGATACAGGATGCACAGAATTTTCCCTTTTTCTTTTTAGAGATATTACCAAGGAAACAAATAGTAAAACTGGTGAAGTTTCAATAAATAATCATGAAGACTTTGCAGTATTTTACCTAGTCTCTACCCTGTGGTGAAGGGTTAGGACATGGCTGCCTGCTGGGGCTGCCTTTGTTCCACTGCTCTCACCCCTTCCCGCATCCTGCCCTCTACCATCCCCGTGCCCCCCACCCCCCACCCCCCAGGCCCAGGTCAGGAGGGCATCTCATTTCCAGTAGTCTAGAAAGGTCTTTTTTTCTTAACCCATCTCAAAGATGAGAAAATTATGTCTAGGAAATTTAGAAAAGTTTCCAGCTCTGTTCTTTAAGTTGTGACAATATTCTCTTCCTTCTTTCTTTCTTTTCAGCGTAACAGAATTCATTGTTTATGCACCACACCCAGTGCTCCATGCAATACGTGCCCTCCATAATACCCACCACCTGGCTCCCCCAGCCTCCCACCCCCGGCCCCTTCAAAAGCCTCAGATTGTTTTTCAGAGTCCATAGTCTCTCATGGTTCACCTCCCCTTCCAATTTCCCTCAACTCCCTTCTCCTCTTCATCTCCCCATGTCCTCCATATTTGTTATGCTCCACAAATAAGTGAAACCATATGATAATTGACTCTCTCTGCTTGACTTATTTCACTCAGCATAATCTCTTCCAGTCTCGTCCATGTTGCTAGAAAAGTTGGGTATTCATCCTTTCTGATGGAGGCACAATACTCCATAGTGTATATGGACCACATCTTCCTTATCCATTTGTCTGTTGAAGGACATCTTGGTTCTTTCCACAGTTTGGCGACCGTGGCCATTGCTGCTCTAAACATCGGGGTACAGATGGCTGTTCTTTTCACTACATCTGTATCTTTGGGGTAAATATCCAGTAGTGCAATTGCAGGGTATTAGGGAAGCTCTATTTTTAATTTCTTGAGGAATCTCCACACTGTTCTCCAAAGTTGCTGCACCAACTTGCATTCCCACCAACAGTGGAAGAGGGTTCCCCTTTCTCCACATCCTCTCCAACACACTTTGTTTCCTGTCCTGCTAATTTTGGCCATTCTAACTGGTGTAAGGTGGTATCTCAATGTGGTTTTAATTTGAATCTCCCTGATGGCTAGTGATGATGAACATTTTTTCATGTGTCTGATAGCCATTTGTATGTCTTCATTGGAGAAGTGTCTGTTCATGCGACAATATTCTTGGAGCTGAAATTTATGTTTTAAAAAGTGGGTCGTGACAGTCCCTACTGGCTGTGTTGGCAGAAGAAATGAATGGTGTGTGGGGTAAGTAACATTTTTAGATTAGTGCCTAAAACTGAGAGGCTACTTTAAAAAGGTTAATTTCTTCCATCCATGTTGTTGCAAATGGCAAGATTTCATTTCTTTTGATGGCTGCATAGAATTCCATTGTGTATATATACCACATCTTCTTGATCCATTCATCTGTTGATGGACATCTAGGTTCTTTCCATAGTTTGGCTATTGTGGACATTGCTGCTATAAACATTCGGGTGCATGTGTCCCTTTGGATCACTACATTTGTATCTTTAGGGTAAATACCCAATAGTGCAATTGCTGGGTCATAGGGCAGTTCTATTTTCAACATTTTGAGGAACCTCCATGCTGTTTTCCAGAGTGGCTGCACCAGCTTGCATTCCCACCAACAGTGTAGGAGGGTTCCCCTTTCTCCGCATCCTCGCCAGCATCTGTCATTTCCTGACTTGTTGATTTTAGCCATTCTGACTGGTGTGAGGTGATATCTCATTGTGGTTTTGATTTGTATTTCCCTGATGCCGAGTGATATGGAGCACTTTTTCATGTGTCTGTTCGCCATCTGGATGTCTTCTTTGCAGAAATGTCTGTTCATGTCTTCTGCCCATTTCTGGATTGGATTATTTGTTCTTTGGGTGTTGAGTTTGCTAAGTTCTTTATAGATTCTGGACACTAGTCCTTTATCTGATATGTCGTTTGCAAATATCTTCTCCCATTCTGTCAGTTGTCTTTTGATTTTGTTAACTGTTTCCTTTGCTGTGCAAAAGCTTTTGACCTTGATGAAATCCCAATAGTTCATTTTTTCCCTTGCTTCCCTTGCCTTTTGTGTTGTTCCTAGGAAGATGTTGCTGCGGCAGAGGTCGAAGAGGTTGCTGCCCGTGTTCTCCTCAAGGATTTTGATGGATTCCTTTCGTACATTGAGGTCCTTCATCCATTTTGAGTCTATTTTTGTGTGTGGTGTAAGGCAATGGTCCAATTTCATTTTTCTGCATGTGGCTGTCCAATTTTCCCAGCACCATTTATTGAAAAGGCTGTCTTTTTTCCATTGGACATTCTTTCCTGCTTTGTCGAAGATTAGTTGACCATAGATTTGAGGGTCTATTTCTGGGCTCTCTATTCTGTTCCATTGATCTATGTGTCTGTTTTTGTGCCAGTACCATGCTGTCTTGATGATGACAGCTTTGTAATAGAGCTTGAAGTCCGGAATTGTGATGCCACCAACATTGGCTTTCTTTTTTCAATATCCCTTTGGCTATTCGAGGTCTTTTCTGGTTCCATATAAATTTTAGAATTATTTGTTCCATTTCTTTGAAAAAGATGGATGGTACTTTGATAGGAATTGCATTAAATGTGTAGATTGCTTTAGGTAGCATAGACATTTTCACAATATTTATTCTTCCAATCCAGGAGCATGGAACATTTTTCCATTTCTTTGTGTCTTCCTCAATTTCTTTCATGAGTACTTTATAGTTTTCTGAGTATAGATTCTGTGTCTCTAGAGCGTATCATGCTTAGCGAAATAAGTCAAGCAGAGAAAGACAACTATCATATGATCTCCCTGATATGAGGAAGTGGTGATGCAACATGGAGGCTTAAGTGGGTAGAAGAAGAATAAATGAAACAAGATGGGATTGGGAGGGAGACAAACCATAAGTGACTCTCAATCTCACAAAACAAACTGAGGGTTGCCGGGGGGAGGGGGTTTGGGAGAAGGGGGTGGGATTATGGACATTGGGGAGGGTATGTGATTTGGTGAGTGCTGTGAAGTGTGTAAACCTGGTGATTCACAGACCTGTACCCCTGGGGATAAAAATATATGTTTATAAAAAATAAAAAATTAAAATGACTACTAACTGAAAAAAAAAAAGGTTAATTTCTTGATCTTATTTCACTGTGATAGCAATGCATGAGTTCATAAATTTCTCTCACTAGGGCAAACCTCATCAAATTTTAGTCTTTGCTCCCTTTTCCATCCTTTCCCTTTTCTATATAGCTGTCAGATAAATATATCCAAAATGCTTTCCAACTTCAAAACAATTTATGGCTGACCATTTTTCGTAACAGACAAAGTCTGTTCCCTTTAAATAATATTAACAGCCAATCTACTTTTGTTGCCATTTTTTTCCCCAGTTGCTCCAAATTTGCAACATCTCAACCTCACAGAACTGACAGGTGCTTTAGACATATTTTGCATTTGTAGGTCAAACATTTTTTTTTTTTAGACTCCCAGACAACTTCTCTCCATTCATCACTTGACAATCGCCTAACTTGAAGACATCCTACTTTATTTTCAAGGTTAAGATCAGATAAGAAGTCATTCTTTTTTTTTTTAAAAGTTTTTATTTATTTATTTGAGAGACAGTGATAGCATGAGTGAGTGAGTGGGAGGAGAGGCAGAGGGAGATGGAGAGGGAGAAGCAGGCTCCTCTCTGAGCAGGGAGCCCAACATGGGGCTCTATCTGAGGAGCCCAAGATCGGAACCTGAGCCAAAGGTAGATGCCTAACTTACAGAGCCACGCAGTTGCCCCTGAAGTAATTCCTAAGGCCATTATAAATATGAATAACAAGAATTACTTCTATTGTGTTTCCATATTGAAAATTTCCTGTATAACTAATATTGACTTAATCATTTAATTTTCATTAGTTATATAAATATCTGTCTTATTTATGAGCTTATGACCTTGTTCAGAAAACAAATCACATCTTTAAAATTTTTTTTAATTTTAAAAATGTTTTCATTTAAATTCTAGTTAGTTAACATAGTGTGCTATTAGTTGTGGGTGTGTAATATGGTGAGTCAACACTTCCATACATCAGTGGGTTCTGATCACAGTAAGTGCCCTCCTTCAATCAGCATCACCTGTTTCACACATCCCCCTACTCACCTCCCCTCTGGTGACCATCAGTTTGTTCTCTGTAGTTAAGTGTCTATTTCTTGGGTTGCCTCTGTATTTCCCTCTTTTTCCCCTTATTCTTGAACAAACTGTCTTATTTTCTGTTGGTACCGTAGTTCCTGGCACTCTCAAAATTGAATAGCGTTAAGTAGATGTGAAAAGCCCTTGGTAACAGCAAAGAAAATCTTTGTGTATAAACTGAATTTTCCTCTTTGTGAATAGGAAGGTCTGTTCGAGGCATGACTGCCTTAAACCACACTGGTGTTAGCCACATGGTCTTTTGCTTACTGGGCGTTCCCGGGCTAGAGGACCAGCACGTGTGGATTTCCATCCCCTTCCTCATTTCCTATGTCGTCGCCCTGCTTGGGAACAGCCTGCTCATCTGCATTATCCTCACGAGTCGCAACCTCCGGGAACCCATGTACCTCTTCCTCTGCATGCTGGCCGGAGCAGATCTCATTCTTTCCACATGCACCGTACCTCAGGCCTTGGCCATCTTCTGGTTCCGTGCTGGGGAGATCTCCCTGGATCGCTGCATCACTCAGCTCTTCTTCATCTACTGCACCTTCATCTCTGAGTCAGGGATCTTGCTGGTGATGGCGTTTGACCGCTACCTTGCCATATGCTACCCCCTGAGATACACCACTATTCTTACACCTGCTCTGATTGGGAAAATTGGAGTGACTGTCTGTCTAAGAAGCTACGGTACAATTTTCCCCGTAATATTTCTTCTGAAAAGATTGACCTTCTGCAAAAGTAACATCCTCCCAAACACAGCTTGTAAGCACATTGTCTTGGCCCATGTTTCCTGTAATGACATTCGAGTGAACGTCTGGTATGGGATTTTTGTCCTAGTGTCAACAGTGGTCTTAGATATTGTGTTGATTTTTATTTCATATGTGCTGATTCTCCGTGCTGTTTTCCGCATCCCATCCCGAGATGCTCGCCACAAAGCTCTCAATACCTGTGGCTCCCATGTCTGTGTCATCGTCCTTTTTTATGGGCCTGGGATCTTTACAACCCTTACTCAGAGGTTTGGACACCACATTGCACCCCACATTCACGTCCTACTGTCCAATGTCTGCATTCTGGCTCCTCCTATGCTAAATCCCATCATTTATGGGATTAAGACCAAACAGATCCGGGACCATGTGGTTCATGTGCTATTTACAAAACAGAAATAACTTTGATGTTGGAAGCTGGTGTTCTTTTTTGTTAGCAATTCTCTCAATGCATAAAATGAGCTTCAACACCAGCATATGACAGCGGGTCAGGTACTAGTCAAATGCCATCAGGTCACGTTGCTGTTTCTAGTGATTTCAGTGTGATTTTGTACATGTTTCTTCCACAGTCTCTAAGGTGTCACTAAATAATTAAATAATTATTTAAATAATACCGATATTTAAACATCAGTATCTTTGTGGCCTTAATTAGCTTTCTCCCCCATAGAGTTGAGCACTAGCCCAGGCCACCTCTCTGTGTCTCACTCACTTTCCTCTCTAACTGTGGATGGGAGAATGACAGTGCATAAATCTTTGACAGTGATTTCTTCCTGGCAGTTGGTGAACTTTCCTTTCCCCTGTGATATATTTATTTTATAACTGGAAGTTTGTACATCTTGATCCCCTCCACCTATTTCTCCCAGCCCCAGACCCCTCCTCCCTCTGGCAAGCATCAGTTTATTCTCTGTATTTATGAGTCAGTTGCTGTTTGTGTGTGTGTGTGTGTGTGTGTGTGTGTTTGGTCCCTAAGCAGCTTACATTTTGAGAAGCTATTATAAATGGTATTTAAAAAATTTTTTCTTTTCCAAATGAGTATTGTTTTCCAAAGTTGCCCTACAATATCAAAATCTACATCACTGGTAATAGAGTTGATTCTTGTATATTGACCTTCTTCTTGTCGGCTTCCTAACTCCACTTACGAACTCTTGCAGCTTTGTTGTTGTAGATTCTGTCTGTAGTTTTTCCTACAAATGTATAGCCATGTTGTTTTTGGAAAAATAAAATTTTCTTTCTTTTCATTAAAAAAAAAAGGAAGTATTCATGTCACAGTTTTGATTCAGAAGGCTGGAAGCTCAGGCAGAGTGAGGATGATGTTGCAATCTGAAGGCAGAACTCCATCCTCCTCTGCCTCTGTCTTTGCCCTTTAGGCCTTCCATTCACTGAATGAAGCCTGCACACATTATGGGGGATTGTCTGCTTCACTCAGAGTTTAACGATTTAAATATTAATTGCATTTAAAAAATATCTTCATAGCAACATCGAGACTCGTGCTTAACTAAACAGTTGGGCACTAGGGTCTAGGCAAGTGGACACATAAAATTAAGCATCGTAACATCGCATATGTAAGTTGCAGTGGCTGTGATATCTCAGCACTCTGTGGCTCTAAGCCCTTTTCAGATGTTATTTTTCTTTACAACATATGCTGCTGCTGCTGCCGGTGCTGGTGGTGATAGTCAACCATTGTATAAAGCTGGCTGCCTCCCAGCTTTGCTTACTTATTTTGTTTATCTCCACATTCTTCCAGGTATAAGTTTGATGAGAAAAGCACTTTTGTGCTTTACCTACTTTATTTGTTGCACCACCTGTGGCAGTTGGTAGCACATTTTGGGACCTGTTAAGTATTTGTTGAATGAATAAGTAATGGGAGGATAAATGAATGAACCATATTTATGGTAGTTGCTGGTAGAAACTTTTTAAAAAAGCTATTATTTATTTGAGAGCGAGAGTGAGAGAGAGCACAAATCAGAAGGACAGAGGGAGAGGGAGAAGCAGACTCCCCGCTGAGCAGGGAGCCCAATGTAGGACTCGATCCAAGGATCCCATATCTTGGATCATGACCTGAGCCAAAGACAGATACTTAACCCTCTGAGCCATCCAGGCATCCCCCTGGTAGAAACTCTTTAAGAACTGTGTACCCTGATGCCTGCTGATTTCCACATAGTCAAACCATTCATTTTTTCCTTTGATTGTTCTTGTTTTTCACATCAGTTTTCATCACTTTAAGATAAGTCCTTTACTTACTGTTTTTTATTTCATTTGTTTTAGAGTTCCAGTTTTCTATTTAATATATCAATGACATCTGTTCATTTAAAAAATAGGTTATAGGAAACCTTGTAATGATCATAATAACCATACCCAGATAATAATCATTAATTTCTGGAAAATATTTTGTTCTTTAAGCATATTTTCACACATTGTTCTAGAAATCATTATATGATTTTTATGTCTTACATTTTTATTTAATATTAAATAACCAGAATTTTCTTTGGCATTCAAAGTATTTATTATATATTAAACTTAACTTAATATTGTAATGATATATTTTTTAGTGAACATTATTTCAAAATATCAATGTCTTTATTAGTTGATGCATCATTAACATATAGTGTTATGTTAGTTTCAGGTGTATGATGTAATGATTCAACAGTCATGTACATTATTTAGTGCTCATCCAGAAAAGTGCATTCTTGATTCCTTTTATCTAGTTTACCCATCTTTAACCCATTTCCCCTTTGATAACCATCAATTTGTTCTCTGTATTTAAAAATCTGAATTGTTTGTCTCTTTTTTCTTTATTTATTTCTTAAATTTCACATCTGAGTGAAATCATGTGGTATTTGTCTTTATCTGTCTGACTTGTTTCACTTAACATTATACCCTCTAGATCCATCCATGTTGTTGTAAATGGCAAGAGTTCATTCTTTTTTATGGCTGAGTGATATTCCATTATAAACATCACCTTCTCGATCCATTCATCTATCAGTGGACACTTGGGTTGCTTCCATATCTTGGCTATTGTAAATCATGTTGTAATCATCACAGGGGTGCATGTATCTTCTTCAATTAGTGTTTTCAGTGTCTTCTTTTTTAAAACTACCAGTTAACTACCAGTTGGTTCTTCTTCTTCTTCTTCTTTTTTTTAAAATTTATTTGAGAGAAAGAGAGTGCACAAGTTGCGGGAGGGGCAGAGGCAGAGGGAGACTCCCCACTAAGCAGGGAGCCCAAGGCAGCAGGATCCCAGAACCCCCAGGACCCTGGGATCATAACCTGAGCTGAAGGCAGGTGCTTAACTGAGTGAGCCACCCAGGCATCCTGAGAGTGAAAAAAATTTTGAAAGTGCAGGAGTAAATAAAAGAGCGGCTGAACCAAAAATCTGTAGCAAAATACACTTCAAGAAGAAGCTAAGATAAAGCTGTATTTACACACACACACACACAAAACCACTGAGGAGGAGTCAAGATGGCGGAGAAATAGCAAGCTGAGAAAACATCAGATAGCTGGAGATCAGCTAGATAGCTTATCAAACCATTCGGAACACCTACAAATCCAACAGGAGATCGAAGAGAAGAAGAGCAATAATTCTAGGAACAGAAATTGACCATTTTCTAAAAGGTAGGACTGATGGAGAAGTGAATCCAAAGCGACAGGAAGATAGACCTTGGTGGGAGGGGCCAGCTCCCAGTAAGCCGCGGAACAACAGAGCACAAAATTAGGACTTTAAAAGTCTGCTTTACTGAGGGACATCACTCCAGAGGCCAACCCTGGGTGAAGCCCAGGTGGAGTTAGCATGGCCCCAGGTTCTGCAGGGTCATAGAAGGATCGGGGGTGTCTGAGTGTCACAGAGCTCACGGGTATTAAAGCGGGGAAGCCAGCTACAGAGACAGAGCTGAGGAGTGGACTTTCAACTTGGGGTTACCTTGAACTATAATCTGTGGCACAGGCCACTGCTCTGTGAGTGGGGTCACCACAAGATTCAGGGAGACACCCCCTGGAAGAGCTCAGGGATCTGCAGGGTTTGGAGACTCCAGGTGGAGCTGTGTGCCAGAGACAGAGATGCTTGGTCACAGGCTGGGTGAGCTCGGAGTGCAGCAGGAGGCCAGGGAGATGGGAGTGATTGAGCGTTTTTCTCTGAAGGTGAACTGAGTAGTGGGGCCCCGAACTCTTGGCTCCTCTGGGCTGGAGATTGGGAGGCCGCCATTTTTATTCCTGTTCTCTGGAATTTTAGAGAAAGTGTTCAGGGAACAAAAGCTCCTGAAAGCTAATCCGAGTGACTTATTTAGCCTGGCCTGGGGTAAGGGCTTGCAATTCTGCCTCGGGCAAAGACACTTGAGAATCACTACAACAGGCCCCTCCCCCAGAAGATCAACAAGAAATCCAGCCAAGACAAAGTTCACTTACCAAGGAGATTGCGGAATTCCAAAGGAGGAGAAAGCAAAGCATGGAATTCATGGCTTTCTCCCCATGATTGTTTAGTCTTGCAGTTAATTAATTTTTTTAATTTTATTTTTTTGTCTGCTAATTTTTTTTAACTTTTACCCTTTCCTCTTTTAATGTTTTTAACTAGTTTATCTTAACAATACCTTTCATAAAAAATAATCTTTTTTGAACCTTCATTATTATAGTCATACTTTATCCTTCATTGTATCTAACTTTATTTTTTGTATACGCATAGGGTTTTTTTTTTCTTCTAAAAAATTTGGGGTAAATCTTATTCTAATAGATCAAAATATACCCTAAATCTAGCTTCAGGCTTGTTCTAGTCTCCAGCCCAAGCAAATTCTCTCCATGTTCTTTTTCCTTATTCTCCCAACCAACTTACTTTATCAACTCCTTTTTTAGAAATTAAAATTTTTTTCATCTTTATAGGCATATTCCATCCCTTCATTGTGTTTACCCTTATAGATGTTTTTCATTCTTTAAAATTTTGGGAGGTAGTTTCTTCTAAGAGACCAAAATACTCCCCAAATTAATTGGGTGACCCTGTTCTAGTCACCAGTCTTATATATATATATATTTTTTTTTTTTCTTCGTTTTCTTTAAAAAATTTTTTTTCCTGAACTTCTTCTTATCCCCTTTCTCCTCCCCCCCCCCCACGATTTGGGGTCTCTTCTAATTTGGTTAAAGAAAATTTTCCTGGGGTCGTTTCCATGGTTTTAGTATTTTATTTGCTCCTTCATATTTCTTATCTGGATAAAATGACAAGGAAGAAAAACTCACCACAAAAAAAAAAAAAAAAAAAAAAAGAACAAGAGGCAATACTGAAAGCTAGGGACCTAATAAATACAGACATTGGTAATATGTCAGATCTAGAGTTCAGAGTGACGATTCTTAAGCTTTTAGCAGGGCTCAAAAAAGACATGGAAGATATTAGAGAAACCCTCTCCAGAGAGATAAAAGCCCTTTCTGGAGAAATAAAAGAACTAAAATCTAATGAAGTTGAAATAAAGAAAGCTATTAATGAGGTGCAATAAAAAATGGAGGCTCTTACTCCTAGGATAAATGAGGCAGGAGAAAGAATTAGTGACATAGAAGACCAAATGACAGAGAATAAAGAAGCTGAGCAAAAGAGAGACAAACAAATACTGGACCATGAGAAGAGAATTCGAGAGATAAGTTACACCATAAGACAAAACAACTTTAGAATAATTGGGATTCCAGAAGAAGAAGAAAGAGAGAGGGGAGCAGAAGGCATATTGGAGAGAATTATTGTAGAGAATTTCCCTAAAATGGCAAAGGGAACAAGCATCAAAATCCAGGAGGGGCAGAGAACCCTCCTCAAAATCAGTAAGAATAGATCCACACCCCATCACCTAATAATAAAATTTATAAGTCTTAGCGACAAAGAGAAAATCCTGAAAGCAGCCTGGGAAAAGAAGTCTGTAACATACAATGGTAAAAGTATTAGATTGGCAGCAGGCTTATCCAAAGAGACCTGGCAGGCCAGAAAGAACTGGCATGATATATTCAGAGCACTAAATGAGAAAAACATGCAGCCAAGAATACTACACCCAGCTAGGCTATCACTGAAAATAGAAAGAGAGATAAAAAGCTTCCAGGACAAACAAAAACTGAAAGAATTTGCAAACACCAAACCAGCTCTACAGGAAATATTGAAATGGTCCTCTAAGCAAAGAGAGAGCCTACAAGTGGTAGATCAGAAAGGAACAGAGACAATATATAGGAACAGTCACCTTACAGGCAATACAATGGCACTAAATTCATATCTCTCAATAGTTACCCTGAATGTTAATGGGCTAAATGCCCCAATCAAAAGACACTGGGTATCAGAATGGATAAAAAAACAAAACCCATCAATATGTTGCCTCCAAGAAACTCATTTTAGACCCAAAGACACCTCCAGATTTAAAGTGAGGGGATGGAAAACAATTTACCATGCTAATGGCCATCAGAAGAAAGCAGGGGTGGCAATCCTTATATCAGATCAATTAGACTTTAAGCCAAAGACTATAATAAGAGATGAGGAAGGACACTATATCATATTCAAAGGGTCTGTCCAACAAGAAGTTCTAACCATTTTAAATATCTATGCCTCTAACATGGGAGCAGCCAACTATATAAACCAATTAATAACAAAATCAAAGAAACACATTGACAATAATACAATAATAGTAGGGGACTTTAACACTCCCCTCATGAAATGGACAGATCATCTAAGCAAAAGATCAACAAGGAAATAAAGGCCTTAAATGACACACTGGACCAGATGGACATCACAGATATATTCAGAACATTCCATCCCAACGCAACAGAATACACATTCTTCTCT